>NC_140085.1:158271016-158573516 GCF_964237585.1 Gallinula chloropus
ATGATTCCTGTAAAACTTCAGAATTAGAAGTATATTGTGCTGTTTTTTTTAAAAAATTACATTTTTTCCCCCACTTCCAGAAAATTCTTCAAGGCCTTGAGTGAAGTAGGGGAGGAAGATTGTTTGGATGACCAATTATTTCCTGCAAAATTGAAGGAATCTTTTCCCTTCACTCTGTGAAATTCTTAGCCCCTACCAATAAATATCTCACACTGAAATTTTTGTTGTAAGGCATAATCTCCAGACCCTTGCATCAGATCTTTGGTAGTCTGAGTATTTTTCTTGGCATGTGGATGCTGGGCTTGGAATCAATATTTTAACGATAGTCTTTCGAATGCCACAGATGTAGGTGATGCTGCTCTACCATTCCCTGCTTCCAGGCCTTGCAGAAAATGTTAGCTGCAGTATTCTAACCCCTCCCCCTGCTTCCCTGTATGTGCTTATTGCCATCTGGAATATCAGGAAGTATGTTGGAGTAATTAGGTATTTCATACCTGGCTGATGCAATGTAGGCGGACAGCATGAAAATAGCCTGCAATAAGTGCAATCAAATACCAATTGAGTTACCGCCGGCATCAGAAAGTGGATGTTCAGCAACTTGGCTGCTTATACTGTGCCGTAAGAAAGCAGAAGCTGGGGAGATGAGATGAAGCTGAGATTCAAAGGTTAATACAGTCTGACATTGCAACTGGAAGCCTGAAGGGTGGTTTTGACTTAATATGGCTTTGAAGTAATTTCATTGTATTCCTGTTTTCTCCTGCTGTGAGAAAATCTACTATTTAAGCTGCAGTAAGCTGGGGGGGGAGGGAGGGGGGAGGGGGGGCGGGGAGGGAGGGGGAAGTTGCAGCCAAAACGCCAGTTGAAAACCATCTGAAGAAATACCAGAACATAGTCCATTTATAAATTGTAGAAAGGGAAGTGGGAAGAGGCAACTTACTGAAGAGAATGAGTGAACATGTGAAATAGAGATATGGGGTTTTTTTAAAAAAAAATAAATCACATGATGACTACAAAGTGTTGCAGTGATATTTATGAGTTCTTGCCACATAACGCTAGACACTGTCAGTGTGTCTCTCCTCCTGTCTGTACATCCCATCCCGGCAGTGCTCCTCTGGTCTGAGGGCAAGCGCACGGCAGTGTTGAGTTTGCAGTGCTGGTGTGGAACGTCAAGTGATGAAGAGGGTAAGGAACAGTGAAACAAAGCAGGTAGACACCTGAGGGAAGCTATGGAGGATAAGCAGTGTGGATTTACAGTCAAAAGGTCCCGTGAGGAAATCCCACTTATTTTACAAAAAAAAAAAAAACCCAAACACAGCTCCAAAGTAGGTGATTAAAGAGAAAGAAATATGTGTTACTTTGCAGCTTAGTGGTTGAAGTAGTCCTTCCAAGCTGCTCAAGGAGATGAAATCCTAGTGATGTGGACAAATTTGAGTAAACAAAGACTTTCCTGTGCAACTGTTGAAAAATAACTGGACACTGAGTGTAAACAGATGATGCTTGTAATGTAATGCAATGTGCAAATAGGCTTAGGAGTGGGAAAAATGGAGATTGTAAACCTCCTCTGTAAGGAATTAGTCGATTGGAGTGTACAGGAAGTGGCTTTGACTGGGTGCTGTAAAATTACCCAGAATTTAAATTTCTGCCTGCAATTGCAAATCAAGAAGGACCAAAAAAGAAAAGATTTTTCTAATTAGAAAAGTGGACGGTGTTGCCTGATTTTTCTGACTTGGCCAGACATAATGCAAGGGCTTTTATGAAACTGCTGAAAGCAAAATTCTGTGCTAGTGCAGAGGAAAGTACCGTGCTATGTCAGTGACCCACTGCTGAGGGGCTGTTCAGGGCAATTGAAACCTGTGGGCCCTGACAGACGCATCCTTTGATCTTGGGAAGTTTTTGATTTGTGTCAGCTTTGTAATGTAATTGCAGATGCTTCTTGGCTGATGTTTCATGACAGGCTTTCTGAGCTTGTGAAGGACTTGCAGTGTACGGGTGGGTTTCTGGAAGGCTCTGCAAGCCTGCTCTGCAGTCTGAGGACAGTACTTGTTTGAGCACCTGCAAGCAGGACACAGTATAAATCCTGAGGTAGAGCAGGTCCCATCCCTGGGTTAATGAACCAGTTGAGCTGGGCACTGATCTTCTTTAGTGTACCTATCTGTAATGTGGCGTTTTCCATGGCTGAAAGGAAATCCTTTTGGAATGCTAGCAAACCTAATTTAAAATCCTTCTCACTTAAGAAATTTGCTTAGAGTAGAATGACTGTTCAGACTGCATCATGACCCTGCCTTTCGGGAAGCGGGGCTTGATTCTCTTACGTGCTCTTGTCCATGAGGAAAGGGGTGACTTAAGACCTCCCCTTGAGGTCTCGCTTTTCTTATTAGAGTAAGAAAACACTGCCTGCCTTAGCTTTTTCACCAGACCTGAGAGGATTTTCAAAAGCCTGGTGGAGTTGCGCTAATTATGGCTGATAAAAGTTGCACATTCCTGAACAGCCAAGTAAATCGTAGCTGGTTGACCGTGTTGCAACGTTTCAGGGTGTGTAATGTCAGGGCCCAGGAGTAGGAAACTGCAGGAAGTGAGTGTTTATATTGCGGTCTTTGTGTATCTGCTGGCCCGGGAATGAATCACTTTCTTTTTTTATCAGTGCCCAAGGTACTGCTCTAGAAGTGGAAAGCTTTGTGGGGTCATGCCGTGAGTTACTGTTTCACAGTTGGTTATCTCTCAGGTTTCACAGATCCACAGAATTTTAGGGGTTGGAAGAGACCTCCAGAGATCATTGAGTCCAGCCCTCCCCCCCAAAAGCAGGTTGCCTAGGACAGTTTGCACCAGGTTATGGAGTGATTTTTTTTTTTTAAATTTATTTTTTAATCTTTATTCCTAGTGACATCAGTGTTCTGGCAGTAACAGGGACTAATTCTGGGCTTCTTTCCAGACTGATGTCTTTGATCAGCTAATCGCCTTGATAGAACAGAGGCATTCCCATCAGAACAGAAGGTAGTCAGGATTCTTCCAGATATTTTAAATGTGTAGTTCATGCTAGCAAAAATTTGGGCTAAGCTCTTTGAAAGGCATCATGTGAACCCTGTGTTTTTAAAGAGTGACTAAAATGAGGTGATGTGCAAGAACCAAATAGCTATTCAAAATCCTTCGCAAACAGGAAGGTACCCTGGGGAAAGAGAAGGCAGTGACCAAGGGGTCCTATTTTTCTTTAAGTTAAACAGCTTCTTCAGAAGGAAATACAGAAATACGGGATTGACGTGCAAGTCTTTCCTCCCCACCATGTTGCTTCTCTCTTCAGGCAACAAATTGTTAGCAAGTCCATTTTATGTCCATCCTTGGGATAAGAGAAATGGTTTTCATCACTGTCCCTCCACTTCTCTAGGTCATCTTTAATTTTGTTCATTGTTTTAACCTTTTTTTTTTTTTTTAAATTAAAGAATAATGCAGTTTGCATGGTTTCTGTGTTCATAACAAATTCTGCTTTTCAGTGGTATCTTTTTATCTCCACCTGGACAAAAGACATGCCACTCATAATGAGTAGTCTTCCTTCGTGGCTAAGTTGAGGTGTCAGGGATGTTGGTTATGTAGGCCTTATTTGCCAGCTTCCTTTCACAGTCCTCTCACAGCGCTGGAATTTCACTGAGCCTTCAGGCAAGAGAAGGGCTTGGTTCATTTGCTTTGTTACCAGTGTGTAACTGGAGTAACAGCGGTCTGTGTGGAGTAGGTTGGTCTCCATTCTGCTCTAAGTGTAATCTGCCTGTGGCACCCTGGTGGAAATTTTTACATCAGTGACTGAATGTGGACATCTGCTAAGTCTCTGTCTGAAAGTAGACTCACCAGTGTGAAGTTCAGGAGAGATCAGTGAGATGGTGAAGGAACTGTTCCAGCCATACTGGGAATTTGCAGTGGACAGATAGAAGACCTCCTTCTTGGGATAAAAGCTCTTCAAGGACCAAGCGTAATTTGAAATTTGGAAAGAAAAAGTTTTAATCTTCCTCTAAAGATCTTCAAGTATAGTCTACAGTAACACAACATGCTGTTAAAAGTTTCTGTACTCTGAAGACCTCTGTATCAGTAGCTCTTGAAGATTGGTATTTTGGGGGAGAGTGGTCAGGAAGCTCAACAATGGGTGATTTAAAGCATTCTTGTTTCTGTTTCTGAACCCTGTGGAAACGTGGGCTTATGCTGAGTCTTTGCCATGTTGTCCATTATAATACATTAGTCACAAAATGAATTGCCACACTTTTCTGCATGCTCTGGTTTTCCTTGCTGCCTTTAATGTTATCATAGAGCTTGGAGTGCAGTTTATTACTGCTTTCAAAATTTTAACTAATGGAAAAATGTGAGGAACCCCGAATTTGTGCTAGGTCTCACTGGAACTAATAATCTGAAAATCTGGATATTTTTGGCAGTTTTTACCCTGTACTGTTATGTCCATCTGCTACTTTTGGAAATCCAGTCTCAAGTACAGTACTTGATTGGTGTGAAGGTGGGGCCGCAGAAGGGATTTGCTACGAACTAGAAGAACTCAGTGGGGGTGGGTTTTTTGGGTAGTTTAAGGCCAAAGGGTAAGCTAGGTGACCCCAGCAATCCCGTAGACTTGAGACCATCATTTCATGAGAGTACTTTGCCAGTGGACTGCTGTGGCTGTGATCAGTGCTTGCTGCTGCTGCCGGCTGTGGTGCCGGGTCAAACTGACATCAGGATGCGGCAGTCACCCTCACCAGTATTTTTCTGCCTGTGCCCTGATTGTGTTTTTTCACTGTGTTTTGGAAAGTATAAGTAGAGGAATGGTGTTCTGAGTAAGACTAAAAGCGTTGCTTTATTTAAGTGTGTATATTTTTGAAGCATCTTTTATTTTCCTCTGAGCATTCTGCTGCGCACCAACAGCGGGCAGCACTGTTCAGCACCGGTGAGGCCACACCTGGGCTCCTCAGCCTGGGCTCCCCAGTACAAGAGATACGTGGACATACGGGAGACTCCAGCGAAGGGCCATAGCAATGATGAAGGGACAGCAGCACATCTCATGAGGAAAGGCTGAGAGAGCTGGGGGTCTTCGTCCTGGAGAAGAACAGGCTCAGAAGGATCCCATCAATGTACATAAATATCTGAAGGGAAGGTGCAAAGTGGACACAGCCAAGCTGTGCTCAGTGGTGCCAAATGACAGGACCAGAGGCAATGGGCACAATCTGAAGACAGAAGGTTTCCTTGGAACATCAGGAAACCCTTTTCCACTGTGAGGGTGATTGGGTGCAGGTTGCTCAGGGAGGTTGTAAAGTCTCCCTCCTTGGAGATTTTCAAAAGCTGTTCTTGGTCCAGTCCATGGGTATGGTCCTTGGGCAGTTGGCCCTTGGTGGCCCTGCTTGAGCAGGGGGGTTGGACCACATGACCTCCAGAGGTCCTTTCTAACCAACCTCAGCCACTCTGTGATTCTGTAATAAACGTCCTTGTTAAATGTCAGAACGATTTTTGTTTTCACCACCTTGGCAGTAGTAGCCAGTGGAATCTTATAACCATTTCTATAGGTGTGGGAGGGATTTATCACTGTGTTTTCATGAAAGGGCTGCCTCATCCTGATCAGGGAAGATAACTTGTTCTCTGTCCTCCTCTGTCAGAAAGGAGACCTGTGACTTGTTTATGGAGTACACTGTAGACTAATACTGATGTTGAAGAGGAGGAACACTTATTACTGGCCACATGAATCAGCTGAGGTCTGCAGCTGTTTCCCATAACTGTCTGCCCCAAAGCAGGTAGTCTCTCTTGTTTGGTAGGCAGAAATTCTTTGAATGGCCTTGAGGTTATTTTCCTCATATCTGCTTTTTACCTGTGGTTGGCAGCAAGAACTGAGGCTGAAGAACAAATGTTTCAGTGGAGCAGATTCCTTGTGTCAAACCACAGCACAAGCTCTTCTGCTGGTTGGAGCAGTTGATTGTTGAGACATTTTGTCTGGATCTGCGGGGAAGTTTTTGGCCCTGGTGCTGTTTGACCACACAGTTCAAGCAACAGACTTGTCTGATGACTGCTTTGTTTCTAATTGTGCCTTTAACATACATTGAGGACTTGACAGCTCAGATATACAGATCTTCAGTACTCTCTCCAAGAGTTTACAAAGGGCTATTAGGCATCAAAGATGCTACTCTTAAGGATAGAGACTTAATCTTATGAATGAGTCACACAAATGCTGTGCTGACATGTTAAGTAGTGAAGGAAAACCACTATTAATCCCACTTGTTATATGCAGTTGTGGCATGGAGCCTGTGAAAAAAGGTTTTTTGCAGCAGTTCTCTCTTCAAAGAAACTGAGCCCCCTCTTCTAGATTTCACCCTGTCCCTCCACCCTCTCTAAAACTAGCCAGCAAACTACTTGTAAGTATACCAAATTTAACTGGAACATGCTTGAGCAAGAAATGCAAAGCTAGTTGATGAGTATTCATGACCACTGTTGTGGTTGTGAATAAACAAATGCCCTCAATTGTAAACCATCCTGGTTTTGAATTCTCACATGCAGGCCTTCCAGGGAATAATAGGCTTCGCCTAGTGCACCAGGTGCTCCTTTAAAAGCTGTGTTGGTGAAGTCAGGGAGTAATTAAGCATCAGAAACTAAACAGCAGTTACAAATTTTCACAGGCAATTCAGTTCAGGCGAACACCTTGCCCTGAGTGTGAGGTGATTTTTTTTCCAAAACTGGTCTGTGTCTGAGCTCTTGGTTCTGACTGTGTTGGCCAATTGAAATGGTACTTGTAGGAAACAAGCCTGAGAGCCGAAACCCACATTTCTTTTGGAACCCAACTACCGTGGATGCAGTTAGAGAGACAGACTAAGTGGCAAACTGCAAGTTCCCAAACTCCCCTGTGCCCACTAAGCCATGACTGCCTCAGGGGTGTTTACTGTTCCCTGACAGTATTAATTGACCTAACAAAATACCACATTTTCCGACAAACCTACAGTAGTGCTATTACAATTTGTTTTCCAAGAGCTGTCATAAAATTCTGAGCTTTTAAAAGTCTTTCCACTAAGGAAACGGAGTTGTTAGACAGTATTTTCCTTTTTTGACCCCCCACACTGTGACAGAATGCTTTTTGTTTATGTTGCCAAACATGGGCAAGATCAGTTCTAGTAATAATCCATGATTTACCCGTGTTCACATTGGAGTTGTTGTCTTTAAATTACTGACCTTTAATATTTGTCGAGATGGCAGTTGAACAGCAGCTGTTTTTTCCCTCATGTAAATGAACAGCCATGCTAGTTACAAAAAATGTCTTTTAACTATGTATTATAATTTTATTTTCAATTCTATCAATATTTTAACCATTGGATTACATTCTGTTTTTCCTAAATATTTAAAAGAATGTTAATTTTCCTTAAATATAAGGAAACACTGTAAAAAAATCAGTTGCCTTAAGGCCAAGAAGAGTTCCGCTTGCTGTGCAGATGCCTGGGAGTAAGGTGCTATGGGGCACAAATAGCTTTAGGAATTGGGAAACACTTTCTCATTTGTAAAACAGGGGTGACGTTTTGAGGTAGGAGAAAAATGCAGCAATTGTGGGGATCTAAAGTGACACAGGAGGAGGAAGAAAGGGGTATAAGAATGAAATTAATATGTAAAGAAATTACTGTTTTGGTCTGCTGGTCAGTTTATTGATAATTTGTATTTAAATAGGTGGTTGAATCCCTTATTTATTATTGGCCATAAACGGAAGCTTGAAGAAGATGATATGTATAAAGTGCTGCCAGAAGATTCCTCAGAGAAGCTTGGAGAGGAGTTGCAGTGGTAAGGAGAAAAATAATTGTTATCTTTCATTGTATTTCTGCTAGCGAAGGTGAAACTTTTATTCCTATTATAAAAATAAAAGAGGCTGTTGTGAAGTTTAACTAGGTCTACAGTTAAAAATGCTGAAGAACTAAGAGTGATATTTAGAATTTGCTTACCATGGAAGCATCTTAACTTTTTCAAGTTACATGTAGTGAACATGCGTTGGAAATTGTGATTTATAATTAATTTGACATTTTGCAGAATGCTCAGAAAAAAAAGACTTTTCATCAGCTGTTACTGCAGTAATCCTTAATAAGTTACTGTGAGTCTTCTGGCCTGTTTTAAATTTCTCTCTATAAAAACGGGGGGAGAGTTTTAGGGTTTTTTCTTTGGTTTTGGTTTTGAGCACAAAGAAAGAGTTTGTGCAAGTGTAAGTGACAGCTGCATACCTTTTATATAAGTGTATAGGGGAGGTTTAGGCTGAATGTTAGAAAGAGGTTCTTTACTGAGAGGGTGGTTGGGCACTGGAACAGGCTCCCCAGGGAAGGGGTCACAGCACTGAGTTGGCAGAGTTCAGGAAGTGTCTGGACGATGCCCTCAGTCCCATGCTCTGACCTGGCTGGCCCAGTGTGGAGCCAGGAGTTGGACTCCATGGTCCTTATGGGTCCCTTCCAACTCTGGATATTCTGTGGTTCTATGATATATAAATATATATATGTTGAAAATATGATAACATTTAGTAATGTGGATGGACATCTAAAAGCTTGCATCAAAGAGGTGTTTTTATTTTGTTATAAATACTTTTTCCTGGACTGTGTACCAATTCATGTTGTCATAGACCCAGAAAGATCTTTTAATAGTGAAATAACTTAGCTGAACTGTGATTCTTGGAAGATATCTTGAACCTTGCAACAAAGTAGGATTTTGTCTTCAAATAATCTTTTCTTAAATATGATTAGAGGCAGAGGTGTCTACTAGTGCAAGGTGGCCTCTGTATTAGGAAAGAGTGGCTTTGCTATTTCTTGCTTTGACCCTGAATGTAGACCAAATCAACTGTCCTAATAGTTTGGGTGGGATGAGAAACTCCTCAAGAAGTAAAAAGAATCCAGAAATAAAAGGTTATGACCAGGCTTTACATCGTCCAGCTCTGGATGAGTCAAAGAGATGAGAAAGAGCATCATCGATAAGCTCATAGGAGTGCAGCTTTTAACATCTTTGTAGCTGGGGAGATTTTCCGAATTCCATGGTTGTATCTAAAAGCAGTCCAGGGAGTTTGCTGTGGGGGAACACAGACTCTTTCCAATGATTCTTACAGTAAGAGCACACCCTTCACATAGTCAGGAAATGGTAGAAAATACAGCATGCAAAAAAAAAAAAAAAAGAGTGGCTTTTAATTCTTAGTGTAACTTGGCCCAGAAGCAGAGAATATAGTTCATAAATAGCCAGCTAAGGAAGCAGCCTTTGCTCTTGGGCCAACAAACCCCACAGAATATACACAGTTTCAATTCTGATTCAAAAGCATCTAGACAATAACTCTATAATCCTTGTAAAGAAAAAAAAAGTAAAAATAAATAAATTTTAAAAAAGATTTTCTTATCCCTACTGTATGCTACAAACTGTGTGCTTTGTTGCCAAATAATTTGGCTTTCATGCCTTAGAGTCATTTTAGCCTTCAAACTCACAAGGTCAGGGGGCTTGGCAGAAAATATTCAGTTTCCAGAAACAAGGGGGAGTATCCTGCCTGACAGCAGCATGCTTTAAGAAGTCTGCTTAAGTTCTGATACGTTTTTGTTAAAATCATCCTTGTTTTTGCTGCCTTCGATGTGAACAGACTGGGCCCTTTTTGTGGGCAGCTGATGCAAAGGTCTTTGCCACTGTTCTGTAATCCTTGCCTTCAGAGAGACGTGTGGAGCCTGAAGTGGCAGGACTGCTGCAGACAGCTCCCTCTGCTCTTGTGCCATCTCTGCTTGTCCTTGTCAAAGCACGTGGTGGAAGACAGACAGGGCCTGACATGAGAAAGGGTTGTGCATCACAGCCTTTCTGGGGAAGCACAGGGTTTATAAGAAGATGAAGAGGCTACATGCCAGCTGCCTCAGTTTAGTCCACAGTCAGGAGGTGATAGGATACTAGGCTCTTAACTAAGGTGAGTGGCTCTCTGCACTGTGAGGGGAAGAAAAGAGAGGGTTCCTCATCTCTAAATGTGTCAAAGGTGATAGTAGGCAACAGTGGTGAATTGTTTGTAATTATACAAGAGCAATTAGGCCCATAGTGTTGAGTACTATATGTTTATGTGAATGACAAAACACAAGTATCTGTTAGCTCCTTTTTGTTTTCTTTTTGTTGTGTAAAAGTGACCTTGGCAACCTGGCCATGGTAAGTCTGTAAGTATTTTATTCAAGGTTGTTGCTTTGATTTTACTCCTGTCCTCCAGCATGTTTCCATTTTTGTTTGTCAGGTACTGGGATAAAGAGGTGCAAAAAGCAAAAAAGAGAGGAAAACCGCCGCATTTAACAAAAGCCATTATTCTTTGTTACTGGAAATCCTATTTAGTTTTTGGAGTTTTCACAATGATTGAGGTAAGTGGTGCAAAATGTCAGACAGCACAATTCTTAGCTAACAGCAGTGTGAAACTTGGTCTCAGATTGCATGATGCATTCTGGTGACCATGCTGGGCTGTTCAGAGGTTCTGTAATGTTCATATACTCTCTTGGACAAGTGAAACAGAGCTGCAGCCCCATAGAGACTGAAAAGTTGAGTTGTGACTGCAGATGATGGAACAGAGAGCTGATTTCAGCGTGGTCGTTTTTGAGGCATTACAAGCCGCTGACTTGCTTGGAAAGGCTTAGCTGTATTTGATGCATGGGTAGGGTGCCCCATAGAAAAAGGGGCGGTTTTTTGCTATATGTAAGTGGACAGATTTTCATCTTTAAAAATGAAAGTGTAATACATACTCATGTAATTTTTATAACATCAAAGGTTTTATGGTAATTGAGGAAGTTCTTTTTAAAGATACAGCTAAGTTTTAGTGTGGAACATATTTTGGATTGTGTGTTTATAGAAATTGGCTTGACATTTTAGAGCATAATAAAGACAGAATAATACAGGATGTGACTGGCAGCAGTACTTGGCTCTTGTTTGCCTGGTTACAAACTTGGGCAGCATGGTATGGTATGAAATTGTTAATCCTTTTTCCCCTTCTTTGTCTTTCAGGAAACCCTCAAAATAATTCAGCCAATATTTTTGGGAAAAATTATTAATTATTTTGAAACCTATGATTCCTCAGATGAGGTAGCTTTGAATTTTGCATATTGCTACGCAGCTGCTCTGTCTGTGTGCACGCTTATTCTAGCTATAATGCACCACTTATACTTCTATCATGTACAGCGGGCTGGCATGAAGCTGAGGGTAGCTATGTGTCATATGATTTATCGGAAGGTAAGCAAACCTTGTTTACAGGTGTATTTGGCAACTGTTTCATCCGAGGAGTTTAAATATACAGTTGTTTCATGCTTGTAATTTAGTTTAAGCTACTCATTTGTGGAAATGTGATAATGTGATCATATGTATCAGACCTCAAATGCACATGCGGTGTCTGAACACCCAGCTTCGCTCCTCCTAGTGAAGGTGGTCAATTGAATAGCCCCAAAGCCTGGGAGGAGCTGCTGATTTTGACCCGTCCCTGCTGTAGGAGGGGAGCCCCCCGCTTGCAGGGGGAAAGGCGGTGTGCTGGAGCGGTGCAAGGCAATCAGCGTACAGCAGGAGAGGGCAGAGCTCCCCGGGGATGCTGGCCCTGCAGTGGTATCCCCCGAGGGGGAGGTTACGCTTGGCTGTCACCATCTGCTTCAGCACTCTCAGTTGCCCGGTAATTGCTTCACTGTTCAATTTCCACCCGTGCCCCTGCTGTGGTAAATGGTGGGACTTATTTATATCTTCTTCCAGCAGTGCTGTAGATGGAGCTAGCCAGTTGTCTCCTTTGCGGGTCAGACAGGCTGCACCCCCCCACCTCCTGGTCTGTAGGCATCCATCAGGTTACTTCAAGGAGAGGCAGCGGTGCTGCTGCTGCCCTCTCCAGGCTGGAGGGGATGCTCGGCGTCTTCACAGGCAGGTCCCTTTAGCCATTCATCCCTCTTACTGGAGGGAGGGAAGAAGGAGAGGAGTGAGCAGAAAGAGGGGAAATGGGCAGAGGAGAGACGGTTCAGAGTCAGGCTGAATCCTAAAGGTAGGGTAGAGCCGGTTTTTAGTATCAAGTGCTGGCTTTACTGTGGGAGCACCTGCACTAATGCCACTGAGCAAGGATGTGTGTGCAGTAAGCTGTGGTTTCTCTTCTGCCTCTGTGTCCTGATAAAGAAAAAGATGTTGTCAACTACAGATGGTGCTGAGGCTGTTGTCAGGTGGAAAGTGAGAGAAGTTATGGATACTACTTAGAGGAAGGAGTCGAGGAACATCCAGGATGAAATTCTGTCCCTGGTGTCCTCTGGGGAGCAAGTGACCCAGTTGTAAATGTCTGCTTGCCTCTTCTGAAACCTTTCTAGCTTTAGTGCTGCTAGAATACTGACCTGCCAGTTATTACCTCAGCAAAGAAGTTTAATTGAAGAATCAGGACTGTAAAGTCTTTATTTAGAGTGTAAAGAAATCCATGTTGTTTTAACCATTAAACATAGGTACCATCCACTTAAGGTAAACACTACTGGTGTAGGTCATGCAAAGACTTTGAGCAAAGCAGTAAGTGAGGAGGGTAAAAATGGCCCCACTGTAAGTGTTGATTGCTTTTCATGCACATATTTATTCTCCCTCTTCTGACACCTTGGAAATTATCCTCTGGGACCTCAGCTCTAACATGGCACACTGCTTTCTTGTACATAAACATCTCTCTAAGGTATTAATTTACTAAACTGATTATCATAACACAGTTTGAAATTCATGAAATATGTATATAGTGATGTTGTTGTTGCTGTGTTGATATTAGGTTAGAAGCTTGGAAAAGAAGTGTTCATAATGTGCACCCTTATTTCTAGAGATGTGATTAAATGGAAAATTAATCTTCCATCATCTCATAAATGTTTACTCCTGGGGATGAAGGCTGAGGTCACAGCAGAACACTGATAAACCTTTCTAATCATTTGCCTTCGTTATCTGAGGCTTATAGATAGGTCATACTTTCTCTTTATCCTCATATATGCTTTTGAAAGAATCTGGATGCTAATTTACCAGCACTTTTGTGGTGCTTGTTAATTGCTGTAGTAAATAAGAAACTTGGATTTGCAAGGATAAATGGGTTGGATGAGGCAGCACCCTTAATAGAAGACTTCAAATGCTTTGTAATTCTTAAGTTTTAAACCCTTTGTCATTTCCTGGAAAGTTAAAATCTCATTTGCAAAAAGCCTGTATTCAAACTCCAAGGTGTTTTGTGATTCATAAGAAGTATTAGGGATGATGCATTCAGGAAGCTTGTTAAGAAAAATGAAAGTGGAATCTGTCTCATGACTCACAATCTCATGTTTTAAAACCAAAGTCTGCTTAGGGGAGGCCGATTATTTAAAAAAATTTTTTTTAAGGCTTAACTTTTAGAAGTTCTTTGGGATTCAGAATAAACACTAAAGCAGTTTAATCTGTGGAGCAGCTCCTTGAAACAGAGAGTGGCCAAAAAGGTGTCAGGAGTTACTGGACTGAAGAGTTAAGTTGTGCCTTTGTATGGTCAGTTCTCCCTATCTAACATACTTTTGAATTAACTGTTTGGGGCAGGGAGAGATTAAAACACTGAGGTGGGAGCATAGAAGGCAAATAATGATTGAAGAGTTGAAACTGTGCCTGTGTTATTATATCGGGGGGAAAACAGTTTAACCTAAGACATCAAGTATACAAACTGTTCTCATGAGTTCATGTTTTTAAACCCTATTTTCCTTACTTGGGGAATCTTTCTATGTGGAAAATTTGTCATCAGGAAATCAAGCGGATCCCTGTGCTGAAAAAGGACAGATAATTGACAGATAGTAAAATAAAATGTACATTTTAAACAGCTGCTGTTTAAAAAGGTGTGCAGCTCCAGAAATCATGTGTAGTATTTCTTACCTTCAGAGTGAATTTATAAACATTATGGTCAAAGCAGTATTTATGTCACAGTGTACTGGCTTGGGCAGTGACAGAGTTAATTTCCTTCATAGCAGCTCCTGTGGTGCTGTGTTTTGGGGGTAGGGGAAAGGAAAAGTACCAAAACAGGACTTTTTGGTATAAATCACTTATATAAGTAAAACTGCTTCTTTATGTCCAATGTTTCCATTTCCTTCTGTAGACTTTGCAGTCTAGACGGGTCCATTCAGCCATAAAAATGTAAGGCTTCTTTCACTTTAATAAAAAAAAATTAAAAAATCAAACCCCAGCGCTACTTCAAAATAGTTTTGAAGCAGGAAGGGAAGAAACAACTAAAATTGCATTGCCACTGCCATTGGAAATGGCTGGCTGTTCCTTAAGAAGACAAATTGGTCACAGGTGAGCACCTTCTTTTGGCTCAGATGCTTGAATTGTTCCTCCTGAGACTGTCAAAATGATCAAGGAGGTCCTGGAAAAAACTCAAAAGGAAGAAGGAAGTTTTATTCAATGTGGAAAAAGGGACTGGCCACTTGGAAGGAATATAGGGATATAGTCAGGGAGTGTAGGGATGCAACAAGGAAGGCTGAGGCTCACTTGGAATTAAATCTGGCAAGGGGTGTCTGTGCTTCTCCAAGTACATCAGCAGCAAAAGGAAGATTAGGGAAAATGCGAGCCCCCCTGCTGAATGAGGTGGGTATTCCAGTGATGGAAGATACAGAGAAGGCAATGTTACTGAATGCCTTCTTTGCTTCAGTCTTTACTGCTAAGGCTGGCCCTTGGAATACCCAGACCCTGGAGGTAGGAGAGGAGGACTTGAGAAAGGAAGATCCTCCCTTGGTTGAGGAAGATGAGGTTAGAGGACCTCTAGGCAGAGTCAACATCCACAAATCCATGGGCCCTGACGGGATGCTCAGGGAGCTGGCAGATGTTATTGTTGGGCTGCTCTCAATCAGCTTTGAGAGGTCATGGGAAACAGGAGAGGTGCCTGAGGACTGGAGGAAAGCCAATGTCACTATGGCCTTCAAAAAGGGCAAGAAGGAGGACCCAGGAAACTACAGGCCAGTCAGCCAAACCTCCACTCCTGGAAAGGTGATGAAATAGCTTATTCTGGGGATTGTTAATAAGCACGTGGAGGAAAAGAAGGTTATTGGGAATGATCGGTGTGGATTCACCAAGGGGAAAATCATGCCTGACCAGTCTGATAGCCTTCGGTGATGGCATGACCGACTGCATAGATGAGGGGAGGGCAGTGGATGTTGTCTTCCTTGACTTCAGCAAGGCTTTTGACACCATCTCCCATAACATCCTTGTAAACAAACTTGGAAAGTGTGGGTTGGATGAGTGGGAAGTGAGGTGAGTTAAGAACTGGCTGAATGGCAGGGCTCAGAGGGTTGTGATAAGCACCACAGAGTCTAGTTGTTGGCTTCATTTAATGTTATTTGGAATTCTTAGAATTGTGCAAAAGTTTTAATGAGGGAAATATTTACTAATTTGTAAAGGGATATTAACTCTGATTTGGAAAGACAGCAGTTTGTAGTGTTAGCAAAAACTGATGGTGTAAAGTTAATAACTTGGGGTTTTTATCTTGGTCGGAATGTCATTCAAATCAGAATTCTTTTAATTGGCCAAACATTGTCCTGAGTTCAATTTGGTCTTCAGGAAGAGTTTTTTGTTTCTTTTTTGAAGAGATGATCAAGAGGGAGAGCAATGCAAATGAAAAGTTACAGGTTCTTTTGCTTAGTTTTAGTAACTTGCTATATTTTTTTCCCATTTTTAATCCCTTCAGACAACAGGAAGACATTGTCATGACGCTTTGGTTCTTGGAGTCCTTCCCTAGGCTTCATTTTACATGCTGTTCTTCAGGACTTTCTTCAGAGTATTTGACCTAACCCACATGTTATCTGAGGCTCTTGAACTATGCACAGATACTCTATGGCAAAAGCTGAGAGTCCCTTCAGCTTTTGCCTCAGTGGTGTATTTGTGTATTGGGTCTTCTGTGTGGGGGTGTACTGTGCTGGGTAAGCTGTGACAATTTGGGCTGTTCTGACTATTTTTTTTAGGCACTTCGTCTCAGTAACGTAGCTATGGCAAAAACTACCACAGGTCAAATAGTGAATCTTCTGTCAAATGATGTGAACAAATTTGATCAGGTAAGAAGTATTGCAGTTCTTTCCAAGGAGCTGAAGAAATTGTGGGGTTTGAGTTAAGTTTTTGTTTACAGCTGGTGACTGTTTCTTATGAACTTTTCTTATGGTTGTTTCTTGAACATCATAGGAACAGAAATATTCTCTTAAAATATGGGAAGAAGACATACTTCCCCCCCCCAGTATTTTCCTGCTGTTTTCTTAAGCTCAGAGAAATGTTGGTGAATGAATACAAAACAAAATCTGTGTGGTAATTTGCTTGTTTCCTAGAGGTTAGGCACCTCTGTGTACATTTAAGTCTCTGAGTCTAGTGCAGAATTCTCACTGGTCACCTCAGTACCTGCTGTAGGTGAAGGTGCTTCCTCAGCTTTGTGTTATTAAGGTGTAATGTTTTTAGCTCACACCAAAAGCTAATTTTTTTTTCCATAACTGTTTTCCTAGGTAACAATTTTCTTGCACTTTCTGTGGGCTGGACCAATTCAAGCTGTAGCAGTAACAGTACTTCTCTGGATGGAGATAGGCCCCTCGTGTCTTGCAGGAATGGCAGTTCTGATTATTCTTCTTCCTGTCCAGACCTGCATTGGGAGGCTTTTTTCTTCCCTGAGGTAAGGTCACACCTGTCGAGCTGTAGGTACTTTCTGCCCTGGGTTTTAAAATGTGTGTTGTGGATGGAGTGGAGTGCTGCTCTGAGACCATCCTCTGTATCCTGAGGTTTCTTGTGTGGTCCTTTAACTTTGCCAGTGTTTTTCAGAGTTGCTTCTGTGATGTTTCTGAATTCTTGTTTAGGGACTTGAAGTGGTCTGTCTTCCAGACATGCTGAAAAGATTTGTTACTCATTAGTTGTCCAGTATATTAAGAAAGTTGGGCCACTTCTGTAGGTACCTTGCTGTAGATCTTGGCACAGGACTGGGTAGCTCCTTGAGCTTTGTCTTCCTGCACTGATGTGTAGGAAGTGGTTACTACAAAGGCAGTGCTGTCATCCTGCCCATAAGTCGGATTTATTGGGGGGGCCTGGTTCCAGCTGGGACAGAGCCAACTTGCCCAAGGAGCCAGCACAGGTGAGCTGAGATATCACATGATGTCACGCTCTGATAAAAGGGGCTGGTCGGGTGGGGTGGGGTGGGTGTGGGGTGATCTGATCTGAGTGTGGGTTGCTGAGAGTCTAGTCCTGGGGTCGGTGAGTGCTTTGTGTTGTCATTGTGTATTCTGTCACCAGTTCTGTTGTTCCCATCCCCTCCCTGTGCGGTGTCAATGGACTGTCCTTACAGCACCCTGTGATTTGCCTTTGCCTCTTCTCCTCCCTGTCCCGGGGTGGGAGGATCGAGCGGTGCCTGGAGCTCGGCTGCCTGCTGGGGATGAGCCAAGGCGTGGGGTGACCTGGGAGCTGTGGTAGAAAGTGCTGGAGGTTTTGTGTTTGAAGGCCTTGCTCTCTCTGCCAAGACAGAGATGCAGAGAGGAAAAAGGGGAAGGAACTGATAAAGAAAGGAAGAATGTAATGGTGGTAGTTGTGGTTTTGATGCCAGCTGTGAGGTTTCTAGCTCAGTTTCTAGGCTGTGGAGATATAGAATGAGTTTGCAGTAATTTTCCATTATTAGACAACTTTGTTTTTCTCTGACTTCCTCCTAAAAAAAAAGCCCCAAAATTGCCTCAAGTGGGAAGATTGAATTATTGTCAATGTTCTTGTTTCCTAACTTTCTTTTCCTTGCATAATTAATCACGCTCTACTTACATCCTGAGTTTATAAATGGCTTTTGCAGCTTAATAGAAATATTCTTGTGTTTCTTTACAGTGTATGCATACACTGAATAATGTTATGCATCTACCTTGCATTTGTATTCAGGGTGAGTGGGTTCCTTCTAGCTAGTATATCTCTTTTTAGTGAGCTACTGTTACTTTAAAGTTGTTTTTTTAGGGCAAGTTTTCCAGAAGTATTGAGACTGGCATCACCATTGCATGGCTAGGTAGGAAAAGAGAGAGCTGAGACTTACAAAATGAGACCAACTTGTAGACTCCCTTCTATTTGTAACCAATGTGATATAGTCTTCAGTTGTTATCCTCATGTGCTACATGCATGCTAGGGCTTTTTATGATAAAACCTGTTTGTAGAATGCCTCCAGTATATTCTTACCTGTGCATTTTCACCACAAGTTTAATACACTTGCATAAGTATCAAGCTATTCTGGTGTTAGATTTATCTGAGTTTTCAGGTTTTGAGTTTGAGTCAATGACTGAAATGCTTAGCACGTACTTAGCACCTTATCCATGTGGTAAGCATTATTATCCCCATTTTACAGATGGGAAACTGAGGCATAAAGAGATAAAGGGACTTGTCCAAGGTCGGACAAGAAGGTGACAATAATCTCTTCTTGAAGGTACGTATTTTAAATGTTGATCAGTGGCACTGTAATGTTGTTTGGGTTTTTCCCCCATTCATTAACAGCCACTTGTTTGGATGCAGAGCAAGGGAAAGAACTTGTTAACCAGAAGAACCTCTGCTTGTCTACATATGCACAGATCATTTAAGGACTAAAGCTGCTGCTGAAGTCCAGGCGCACTCAGTGTGACAGCTAATTTGTGCTATTATTCAACCTTGTACTTGTGACCTGCTGCTGTAAACACATAAATGAGCACCAGTTGATGATGCAGGCAATCAGCTTCAGTGCTCTTGGAGTCTGCAGAAAAGGATTTGGTATCCTACAGAAGGATATGCACGGTACTATGCAGTCTTGCTTTTACCAGCACAATTAATAGAAGTTTTTCAAAGTACATGTGACATAGCATTTGAGAAATAGTTCAAATATTGGATTTAAATATTGGACTGAAGACCACTTAGTATAAACTTATTCGCTAGAGCTCAACCCTTTCACTGCTTAGCCATGCAACTGTAATAGTCTCATTTAAAGCCCCCCCCCCCTTTTTTTAAGAGAAAAATTATGAGAAACTTCTGTCAGACTTCATTAAAACCTACAAAACACACCTTGTCAAAGCAAAGAGGAATTAATTTGGAGTGATTATTGCTATCAGAGAGGGGACTTCTCAGAAATTTGAAGAATATTCAGGTCCTTTCCTGTTGTGTTCTTAAGCATGCTATGTGAGCGTGTGTGCAGATGAGAATGACTGGAAAACATACTCTGAACTTAATATTTTTAAAACCGGGGACACATCTTCCTCTGCTGCAAATTCCCATCAATGCACTGAAAGACTGTGTATTTTAAACCATTATATATAGTATCTTGGAGACCATGGCTTCTGGTATGGAGGTATAAAATACTTTTTGCAGTGTTGAGGAGTGTAACTTAAAAAACCCCCAATGAAACTATGTCTAGTCAGGGCTCACTGTGTCCAGTTCTGGGCTCCTCACCATAAGAAGGACATCGAGGTCCTTGAGCGAGTCCAGAGAAGGGCAACCAGGCTGGTGGAGGGGCTGGAGGGCAAATCTCTTCAGCCAGGTGACAGGAGACAGGACAAGGGGAAATGGCACAAAGCTGCGCCAGGGCAGGGTCAGATTAGATGTCAGGAAAAAGTTCTTCACTGAAAGAGTTGTCAGGGCCTGGAACAGGCTTCCCAGGGAGGGGGTTGAGTCACCATCCCTGGATGTGTTTAAAAGATGGGTAGATGAGGTACTTAGGGGATATGGTTTAGCATAGGATGGGAATGTTTGGACTCAATGATTTTAAAGGTCTTTTCCAACCTTGTGATTCTGTGAAAACCAACCAAAATACCGGTACTCGGCGCAACCTTTGGACATTTTAAAGTGATTTGAAAGAGGATGGTTGCTATCAGCATCTCAGTGGGAAAACTGAAAAATTGGTTTATGAGAACTATAGCTTTTTTCATTCACACCATTTAGAAAAGAAACCTCCATTAACTTTATTGTTTTGAATCATCTTCTGTTACTCTGGAGATCAAACCTGGAAGTTAGGTCTGGCAGGTGACTGTTTACACGATTGCAGGTGAGAATAGTTATTTGCTGCTGCAGAGGCACGAACAACATGTGCTAAACTTTGCAGTGGTGGTGCATGTGCAGAAAAGAAAGAATGAGCTCTTAAAGTCTTTGAGGAATTGTTTTTGACTTAGCAAAGATAATCTTGTTCTGTGTCAGTACGGTTGGTTGGGGCTAAGCTATCTTCCTCGGTTTTAATAAGCCTTGATTGTATGAGGGCCAAGTTCCTACATTTCTTTTGTCAGTTTTCTTGTATAAATATTTCTTAATACCCTGCTTCAGCCATCCCAACGTTATGGAACATCGGTGCTGACAAGTGGGTTTGTTTTTTTAAATGATGCAGGCGCCTGAAATTCTTTCTACTTAAGTACCACGGCCTTTTCTTCCAGAGCATCAGAGAAATCCTACAAGGGGCAGGTTAAGCTGACCAAACCCAGCCACCCCGTCTAAAGAGCTCCCCCTACCCCCTGCCCTGTAAAGAGCTGCTTTTTTGTTTTGTTGTTTGTTTTTTTTAACGTATCATATCTGAATCTTAACTTTCACTGGGATATACAGAAATAAGGAATTTAGCAGGAAAAGGTGTGTTTTATCAGAATAATGCCTGGTGTAGCTCAGTATGTGCAAAGTATGTTTGTCTACATGAATTAATTCAGAATTGTAATAGGCTTTATTAGCATGGTTTATGCTTTCATTACATGGCTTCTAACTTCCAATGCCTTTTTTTTTTTCTAATTAAAATTGTGACTGTATTATTTAATTATATATATATCCTAGTTTGTTCATCGGTGCAAACATAACGTGGGACTAAAATAGATATATTTAGTTTTAATTACAATTAATACTTAAATATTTATTTATTTTTACAAAAGCCTGTCTATACTAGCTCTCCAAGTTCATAGCTCATGTGCTGTTACTTAGTAATCTTTGCTTGAACTAGTTAACCTTAAAAAGACAAAATTGGAGGCCAGTTTGTTCACCGACACCAAAAGAGCCATGTGGGACAAGTTGCTATTTTGACATTTTGAAACAACTTTATAAAGTAATTTTCTAATTTTTACTGAGTTCTAAGTTTAATAGCTGTATTTATTTTTTTTAATTTGAGGGGGGGGTTGTACACAAATAATGTTGTTTAAGGAATACCATGTATTAGCACAGGCTTACATGCATTTCAGAAAACTGAATTAGCTCTTGGTTCCTGAGAACAGGGAATGAGTTCAGAAATGCAAACATACCAATTCTTTCTGCTGTATGTCAGCTTTAAGACATTGTTGTAGGAAGACCCTTTAATGAAATTATGATTATGTGGATCATCTTTACATGTAAAAGCAGAAACTTCATTTATGTGGGTATGTTATGTGAACGTAAATAGTCTCTCTTCCTTTGAGAATCTGAGAATTTTTACTTTGTGCTATTTACAGAAGCAAGACAGCCACACTAACAGACGTCAGGATAAGGACAATGAACGAAGTGATAAGTGGTATGAAGATAATAAAGATGTATGCTTGGGAGAAGTCATTTGCAGAACTCGTGAATGGTTTAAGAAGGTAATCCTGGAGCTTGGTGTATTGTCTATATCTGCTTTCATTTTTTTTTTATATGTCAGTAAGTGTGTTATTTTGTGCTTTAAAGTGAAATTTACTTGATCTTCTTTGGCCCTTAAAAAAAACAACTATCTCTAGCAAGAGTTGAAGGAATGCAAATACATCACAATACGTTTTGAAGTGTTGCTCAGGCCCCCTCAGAAGGTTGGAAAGGACAGTTGTTTGGCACAGAAAGCAGCTCAGAAATTCTGTAGCTGTTCCACTGGCAAGACCAGCTGAGTTGGGTATCCAAAGACATTTTGTTTCACAGGTCCATCAGCATCTGATTAAAACTTTTCAGAATTTAATTTTTTAGATCAATATTTGTGCTTTTACTGGACAGTGTAAGAGTGTTCAGCGCTCAAGGGAACTGTAGGCGTTCAGGTGCGTATTTCTCATCGCTTAATTTTGATGGGATGTGCCTCCCTGGCATATGAGTAGAAGGCTGTTGTAGAGTCTTTGATTATTTTTTAATTTTTTTAAAAAATTTGTTTTATTTGGAATCCCTTTTCTTTAAAGGAAAAAAAGCATTCCCTTCTGTGCATGTGCAGGCTTGCAAACTTGCTCATGTTCCCTGTGAAGCTTCTTCCCACGCGCATAATCCTTTCCCTCAGATGACAGGATCCCGTGTTGACTGACTGATCTTGACTGGCTTAAAGCTTTGCTGTCCTGCGTGGAGCCAGAGAGGATATTTTTTTATTGAAAGCTTCCTCAGTGGGCGTATTCACATCACTAAACTAGATTTCCAAGCTCAACACTTCATTAGGATTGCAGGCTTTCTTTTTAATGATGGAGAGAAAGAAGCTCTTCCAAAAGACACCTTGAGCCATCTTTCTTTTTTTTAACTTCACTGTGGAAAACTGTTGTTAAAAGTCTTAAATTCACCTGGGTGATTCATTGTCCAGTATGTCTGCAGTGTCCCTTGAGAGTTGCTAAGATGACATCTGAACTCTTCCTGTTGCTCGTTCTTCCTGTCACTGCCCGTATTAGTTTCCTTTAATAGAACTCAGTGCCTTAGGACAGTGTAGTATATTACATACAGCCTGTGGGTAGGCTGTAATTCGTCTGATATTTATGGAGAGTAGCACAAAGAACTTGCTGATTATCCACAGATAGAGAGAGGATTATTAAGGATTATTAGAGGGTGGGAAAAGAGTTTCATCCAGGATTGTACAAGTAATTGAATTAGACCCAATTCAAATAGTTTACGTACAAGTGTTCTTTCACTGTACTGTGGAGCAGAGATCAGAGATTGGGAGCCCTTAAGCTGAGAAAAGTAAGTCTTTGAAACTCTTTGAAAGTCTGTCAATTCAGCCAATTTGGCAAGTATAGTGGGAAAGTTGCTTAACTAGTTTTCCAGTAGCGCACCCTGCACCCTTCTCTCTGTTAAGTGAGGACCTAATTTACTTCAAATTGTGCAGTCATAACTTGAGTTTCTAATCTTAGTATATAGTTCCAAGTGAAAGGTAATCAAAACGATCAGGATTTTCCCTGAGAATTTCCAGAATGTTTGGGAAGAGAAATAGGGATTTTTTTCCCAGTGATTTATATTCTATCTCTTTGCAAGCAGATAAGATTTTAATGTATGGGGAAGGAGTAAGTTGTTATGGGTCACTCGTAAAACCAATAGCTTTTCTTTATCAAGATGTTAAGCCTGATGACATCCCCATTGTAGATAATGCAGTATCATTTTAAGGGTTGGCTTTGTTGAGTCATTAAGAAGTAGAAACTGGAATTTAACTGACGTGGAAGTTGAGAACATCACGAGCAGCTTTTCAGTTGCTGGACAGAAACTTAGGTGCCTGTGCAGTCCTTAAATCACTACTTAACTTGAGTAACAACTGTCAGAACAATTGGCCTCGCAGATCAGTATGTTTTGAATCACAAACCAGAGTTTCTAGAGCAAAAGAAGCCAGGAGCAGGGTCCAAATCACGAAGGATTTAGACTGAGCTCAGAGGAAATAGTGCAAATCCAGTGATGCAGCTTGAGGAGCAGCAACTGAATAATGGCAGATATTTGGACTATGGGTAAATTCTCAATACTTTGGAAGTTGCCCAGTTTTTTCAGCTGCAGAGCAGGTGTTGATCTTATCAGGTGTTCTGTGACTAAACTCTACTGGATTTTGATATTGGAAGGATGAGGACTTCGTGGGTATTTGGCCCTGATACAGAGGGGTTTTTTGCCTTTTTCCTCTTTGCTCTTGTGTGCAATGCAGAAAGAGTCAGCAGAGTGGAATCTGACTTAAAGCACCAGTTTGACCAAAGCAGAAGAAGAAAAAAAAAAAGGAAGAGTATTTTGGTTTTCTGTCTCTGAAATAATTTTCTATATCTACTAGGATGTTTAATATAATAAATTTCCACCCTCAATTTCTAAGTCTTTTAATTTCTCTATTGTTATTTACCATATAACACACTTTCTTTACAGTTGCTTCTGAGTACAGTTCTTTACACGTGAGTTGAGGTGGTGCAAGGGAGGAGAAAAGGTATAAAAGTAAAATCTTGAGAGTGGGTTTCCCTCATTTTGCTGTTTAGGGCAACTCTCACCAGAGAGATTGATGTGACTGTTTATATTTTGCATTTTTAGGAAGGAGATTGCCATGGTTATGAAAAGCTCCTACCTTCGAGGACTGAACTTAGCCTCTTTCTTTGTGGCAAGCAAAATAACAGTGTTCATGACTTTCATGGCCTATGTGCTGCTTGGCAACTTTATCTCTGCAAGCCGGGTGTTTGTTGCAGTGTCCCTGTACGGTGCAGTGAGACTGACAGTGACGCTGTTCTTCCCGGCGGCTGTTGAGAGAGTATCGGAGGCAGTGGTTAGCATACGGCGAATCAAGGTATGGTAACTGGTTTGAATGGCATGTGGGTTTCCTTTCTTACTCTGATGTTGTTTTAATGTCACTGACAACAGCAGCCTTACTTCAGTTTTGCAGAGTTTGGGTTTTTTGATGGAATAGCTTGTTTTGAAAACCTTAATGTGTTGCTGTCTAAGCGTGTGCAGTGATGTGAAAGGCACTCTGGGGCAGGCTGGAATATGGGAGAAAAGCACAGCTGCAAAGAGGTCTTGTAGATTTTTTTTCAAGCAAGAACAGCATGTGTGCAGATACGTTGGGATTGGGAGTCGGGGGACAAAGAAGGCAGATGGGAGCTGTAAGATTTGTATTCCATGCGCCCTAATTTACCGCCCTGTCAGCTGAGGACAGGTGTAGCTGGTGTCTCGTGGCTGCTTTCAGCACTGCAATGAAAACAAGTTCAATCAAGATAAACATCAGAAATGCTGTTGGTTTTTGGCAGAGAGATATTGTTTTGTTTGCTGTGTTTAGTTTGATGTATGTAAGGTAGTCACCTTAGCTGTATGTACCAGTATGTTAGCATAAACGGCAAGAGGAGAAGATTTAAATGCAAATTGTGTTTTTCATTTAAAAGTTAAAAATCCCAAATCAGGTTATCAAAACAGAGAATTAAAACATGCCAGCTATGTTAGAACTTAAAATTTGTGAAAAAGTCAGGTTAATCTAGTCTAGAACGGGAAAACCAGAAACGCTTTGCATGTAATCATATGGCTTTGCATAGCGTAAATAGGCCGTTTTTTGATGAAAGTAGCTTAAAATCTCCTGGTTTATTTTCTTCTCTGTGTGCTTGAGCATAATAAATCAGTTTCTTTCTTGATAAATCTGCTAAGCTCACAGATAAGCTGTGTGTTAAACAGGTAATCTTTGCATTTCAAAGAAGCATTTTTAAAAGTCGACTTAAAAAAGGTTAAGGTGTGAAAATCACAATTATCATAATGTTATAGGCAGTAACATTTATTGTTATTGCTTAAACTAAACTGTAGGAGGGGAGAGAAGTGTTTGGAATACTGGATGTTGCATACTTGTCTTTTCTGTACTCTGATACAGCCCTTGTCCAGCTTCAGGGCAGTGATCCAATGTGCAGATGGATAGTTGAAAAAGATGCCTTGGGAACAGGAGAATGGCACTTGAGCAGAGGCAGTAATGATCTGTTGTTACCTTTTATCTCCTGTCTCCTTTTCCAGCATATCCTAGTGATCCACAGAATTATGCTCTTAACAGTATGCTGTTAATGCTCTTAATGATTCCTTAAGGGTAGGTGGTTGGTTTTTTTTTAAACCAGCTCCAGAATTGATGTTTATTGGGCAGTGATTTGTCCTAATGAATCTATAGCATCCGTGATGCCATCACCAACTTTTAGCTTCTGTTTTCCAAGTGGTGCAATTTTTCAGGGATGGACACATTGCTACTGAAGGGGAAAGTGCTGCCTGACCAAAGATGTGTTATTGAAAAGTAAGTTGAAAGGATTTAGGAGAAGAGAGTGGGAAACACAGAAAAACTGATGAAGACGATGGCTAGGTATATCTGGGCAAAACTGAAAATCATTTTGTTTTTTAAGAAGATGCTTTCTCTTAGTTTTTGTAGAGCAAGTTAGGTTTCTGCACTGATCTTAAAGTACACTTAGATGGAGAGAAGAAAGCAGGAGATACAGTGCTTCAGGTGACAATAAAGAACTATTGTCAGATGGGAAGTAGTAGCCTTTCCTCCACATTAATTTATATGTGCATCAGAACTGTGTGGCCAAAAAGAATATTGTGATCTCCTTGTGTTTGTCAGCCAAGTTCTGTTTTCCTCTTACCCTGACCACACATCTGGGAGCTGGTCTGCATCTCTTCTTGAAGCTTATCCACTCTTCTGTGGTGGAGCAATTGGCTTAAGGTCCCCTCGTGTAGCAAAGTGAGAGCCATTGGGGTTTTTTGAGGATTATTTGGGCAGACACACAAAAAAGAGGCAAAGTTTCAGCTGAGTACAAAAGATGAAGGTTTCTCTTTCACAGTCACATCTCAAGCTAATGTTTGCTCCTCAGCGTCCTGTGGATGGCAGCAACTTTATTTTTCCCTGCATGGCAAGTCGTGAAGTGCAAAAAGAATGGAAGAATCTTTTCAGAGAACTTAGAATCTCTAAGGCTTGGATTATTTTACTGCATTTAAAACTTTTAATTCTACTTTTTCCTCCACTGTTTAAAATTCATGGTGTTAACCTTATAACTTTTTTCTTCCTTTGTACTTGTTATATTTGAAATCTTCCATATGTGGTACTGTAACATTTTTGAGTTAAGTGGCTCGGTAGGATTTATGGGATGAATGCTACTGCTGGAAGAGAAATTCCTGATAGCCGCAGAAAGGACGAGAGACCAATTCCTCGCTTATAAGTGCCATGGTATTTCATCCATCATCTAAATCCAGATCACACTTCTGAGGTTTTTCCTGAAGCCATACACCCCAGTACTGATTGAGGCTGTGTTGGGAGTTTCTTTCCCTGTCTACCACCCTCTCAGCCCGAGCTCTCTATCACACACATACCCATTTTAGCCCTGCCTAGCTAAACCAGCACTCAGCAACACTCACCTGGCCAGAGAGCTCGGGCTTGAGCTGTGGCCTTGCCCTTTTGATGGAGATGTGTGCATATGTGCATCGAGTTTGCAGACTGCTGCATTCAGGTGCTTTGGTTCTCACTGCTCTCTGAAATGATACCCACCAGTTGGAGCTTGAGCAGAACCACTGTGCCTGTTAATACCTAGCAGTATTCTTCCTGCCCTCCCCTGGGCCTTGGCATCCTCCCTGTGCTTCTTCTTAGTTACTGACTTCTGTGAGTCTCCAGCAGCTACGTTGTGTCTGCAAACTGTTAGCTCAGTACCTGTTAACTAGTTTTGGCTTCTAAGATGAAGGCCCTCCATCTTTTTCTCAAAACACTGTCTGCTTGAGGTCTGTTTAAGGTCTTCGTGCTCTGTGATTCAGAGTGCAGCTGTGGTACAGAAGTGCACGTTGATGCAACTGGAAGGGTGGGTTCTCTGGCTGGGGTATGATGTGGAAGTGCACTAGTAAAAGTACAGTGAACCTGTTATGCAGGCGTAAGGAGGATTTTGTTAGTGCCCTGGACTTTAAAAGGAGGAGAAGCTCAGGTAGTGTTGTGCAGCATTTTTGTCACAGGAAGAGTGCTTAATAGGAACACACTGGGCAGCTGCTTTTTTGTGTCCTCGTTGCTTTTCTGGGGAAAACTAAAATGAAGTTAAGCCTTCACCATTGAAACAATGCAATGATACGGTGAGGGTGTCACCTCTTCTGTGTGTAAGGGGGAATCAAACATAACTAAGGGATGTTCTTAAGGTCTATTTGCTTCAGAAATTCCCTTTGATCAAGTGGGTTGTTAGTGTCTCGTAGTACTTTTATGCTAAAAAATCTGGGACTGCTGGCTAGCACCTCTAGGAACACTGTTGAAGGAGTTGTGCATTGCTTTGGAAATCCAATGTCATCAGCTTGTTGTTGTTTCCACACCACTCCCACCCCCTCCCCCTGCAATTAATGTTCTCTATGCTGCTTCCAAAAATACACACTTGGGTTTCTTTCCCATTCCCAGTCTCACATTAGGCAATATCCTGTGCTTTTATTGCAGAACTTTCTGATACTTGATGAGGTCTCCCACTTCCAGCCACAACTGCATGGGAATAACGAGAACATCATTCTTCATGTTCAGGATTTAACTTGCTATTGGGATAAGGTAAACTGACTTCTACTGGACATAAAGTACATTGGCGCTGCAGGCATTTTAAGTCTAAAAAGCAGAATGTCTCTGTATGGCATGCTGATGTTTGGTATTCTGCCTTTTGTGTATGAGAATGCTTTTATGATATTAAGCCAGCTCTGCAGAATAGTATTGAAAGCACCATCAAGCCTTAAAGTCTTGCATATGTTTGTTACTCCATGTATTTTCATTGAGACTGTTCAGCTACAAACTGTTCTCTACTTAAAATGCACCAAAACCACCAAAATGACTAGAAAAAGGGACAGTAGACAGGTGCTAAATCCCTTATGTATCCTTTTCTGTAAGAAAGGCAAAGATTGACTGCGTTTTCTGTTCTAAAACTGCAATTGCTATGGTAAGCAGCAATTTGTGATGAATTGTTGGGGCTATTATGAGCTGCCAGTATCCTTGCACAGGAGAAGCTGCAGTTTCCATAAAAGACCCTGGAAGATCTACAAATGAATTTTGCATATAAATGTAATGCAAATAAGACATGTCACATATTTCCACTTATATACCTTCTTCCCATACATGCATGGGTGTCCTAAGGAGAATAAATGTGTGAAAATATGTGAGCATCTACCTACTACTCAGCTATAAAAGAAGATTGCTGCGTTCTTGTGCTATATTTTCTCAGAGTTGTCTCTGTGACCTAAATTCTTTCTGAGACATTCAACCAACTTCTAATTGATATGAAAAACTTAATGGTGAATACATTCTAATGCAAAATGGAATGTATTTCTTAGGTTTTGTTTTCTTCCCAAAGCAACACCGATACTGCTGTTAACAATTCATAGGAAGTGGTTGCATAATATGCCCATAAAACACCTTCATTTTTTTTCATGAGCTGTTTATATTGCATAAAGCAGGGCAGCATGACTGGAAATACTGGTTTCCTTTTGATTCAAAGAAAAAAAAAAAGCCAGCAAACCACATACAAAACTGTTAATGTTACTTTCATTTTGATATTTAATTGCAGTGTGCATGGAGGAAGAATAGTTCTCCCAGAACTATCTAGAGCAGCTCAAAGTTTCTTTTATCCTTTTACAATGATGCAAAATAATTTTGCAGAGTTGCTCACTGAAAAGGTGATGAATCCTGAGAGAGAGGATTTATAAAAGGAATAATAAAAATATGCTGTTCTTTGTCAAGTAACTGACTTAACTTGCTACCCTGGTTGGGTTTCTCATGACTCTTTGGATCTCTATATAGACAGTGTACAACTGGATGATAATGTTTTATTTTTAAAGATTATGTGCCTAAAGAGATACTAAAAAACCCCCAACGACCCACAAATCCATAGTCACTGGAATTAAAAAAGGGATTATTAGCTAGACTTTTAGGATGATAACCTAACACAGTGTATCACAGTTTATCAAAAGATAAACAATACCAATTAATTCATGGTCACACTCTTGTTTTGCCAAGGTGAGTATTATCTGAGCCCCACCATCTAGTCTGACACCAGCACGGAACTGGTATGCTGCAGGTTTTACTGATGTGCCTTGAGTTTACAGAAGAGTCTGTTCAACTGAGCAACTCTAGATTTCAAATTCAGGAGTTGAACAGAGGCCAGATGTACCCCTTGTGACTTTACTGACTTAAATGAGGAGCCTAAGCAGTGTAGTACTTCTGTGCAATACGTGATCTCTCCATTTCTCAGATGGGATGAACCGCTGCTTTCCCTTGACTGTGGGATGCAAAAGCTCTGCCCAAGCTCATCTAAGGAGTTGCTGCCTCTGGAGGGATCATCCTTCTATCCTTCTGTCCTCATACTCTGTGACTCTGTTCCCTCCCTTTTGCTGATGTTAATGCTGGTGTGTACAACCCTGTGATGAGCCAGTTCAGAGGGATAAAGCAATGGAAAATGAACCACACTTAGTGTGATTTGTTTTCTGATAGGCGAGTCCCATGAACACCCTGTCTGCAAGGTTAGGCAAAGGCAAGGGGCAGAAGGAGGGAAGTGCAAGATGTGGATAGCTGGCAGGCCACAGGGGAGCTGGGACATATGTGGTAATGAGCTGTCAGATGAACTTAGCTGTAATATTTGCCTGTGCTCTAATTTTAGCACCTCAGTTCAGTGCCTAAAAATAGATGTGATGAATTCAGGACAAATTGTCTTTTATTATAAGGAGTGCTATTTTGCAAAAAATACTGTGACCCTTAGGTGCCTATGGCCATGCTGTTTGCTTGCATTACTACTTTCTTACAGGGTCTATATGCAGAAATTTTCTGTAATGTGTTTAGGGTCTTGTGTTTTGGAAAACCTGAGTGTGGGTGGAAATACCTTTGCACTGAAGGAGGAGGGCCTGCATGTCTGAAAGCTTAGGTACTTTTTCCATGTAGACTAATTGATTCATAAGAGATGCTTTTGCCCCTTTAAAACTTTATGTTAAAAAAAGCCTTGACTGCCATAAGTTGGCAGAGTTTCTGCCACCTTATCACTAACTGTGCACTAACTGTGTACTCCAGACTAAGAAGCCAAATTCATGGTAAAAAGCTGGTTGGGACAGAGGTGGAGAAAAGAAAAAAAGCCCCGTTGATGCCACCTTGTGGAAATTAGTAATAGCAACAGAAGTAGCTGCACAGAGTGCACAACACACACGAGTTTGGATTCTCACAGTGTGACTGATTTCATGTGAAAGCTGCAACACTTCTGTGTGAGCAGTGATGGGGGACATGCAGCTTTGAGCTCCGGCTACACTGCTGCCTAACCGAGTGTCTCTCCTGGCACGTGTGTGCTAGCTCAGCTCTCCCAGCCTCCATAGGTGTGGAGGGGTACTATAGCTGTGTCTCCTTCCAAATAATTTGGAGTGAGTCGTAAGGTTCCCCTTTCACAGTCCCAAAACTTGGTTATGTGGCATCTTCTGTGCTGGGTAAGGTGATGGCCTCTTCAGCCTCTTGAGCTTCAAAGGGCAGCTGGAGGTTTTAAGGTGTCTGCAAGGTGTTAAGAGGTACATCAGATATTTTCACCTTGCTCTTCTCTCTTGAAACTTAAAGCTGGGTTTTCATTTGATCCTTTATTAGAAATATTAGTACAATCCAGCAGCTGCATTTCTTTTTTTAAATGCATGTATGTTCCTGTTGGCATTTTCGTGTCAGTCATGCTGACACTAAAATGGATGGTTGCATCCAGAGGGTGGTGGTCAATGCCTCCACGTCCAGAAGGAAGATGGTGACAAGTGGAGTTCCTCAAGGGTCTGTGCTGGGTGCTGTTTAATATCTTTATTAATGATATTGACAGTGGGATTGAGAGCACCCTCAGCAAATTTTCTGATGACACCAAACTGAGTGGTGAAGTTAATGTGCTGGAGGGATGGAGTGCCATCCACAGGGACCTGGACAAGCTGGAGAAGTGGGGTCAGGTGAACCTTGTGAGGGTCAACAAAGCTAAATACAGGGTCCTGCACCTGGGTCGGGACAATCCCGGTTATCCATACAGGTGAGGAGGTGATGTGCTTGAAAGCAGCCCTGAGCCACCAATGGGCGTCTGCAGCCCAGAAGACGAACTGTGTTCCTGGCTGCATCAAAAGAAGTGTGGCCAGCAGGTGGAGAAAGGTGATTATGCCCCTCTGCTCTGCTCTGGTGAGACCTTACCTGGAGTACTCTGTCCAGCTTTGGAGCCCTCGACACAAGGACACGGACCTGTTGGACCAGAGAAGTGCCCCAAAAATGATCAGAGGGCTGGAGCACCGCTCCTATGAATATAAACTGAGAGTGTTGGGCTTGATCAGCTTAGAGTAGAGAAGGCCTTGAAGAGGGACCTTATAGTGGCCTTCCAGGACCTGAAAGGTGCCTGTTAGAAAGCTGGGGAAGAACTGTTCATGAGGACATGGAGCAGTAGAACAAGGGATAATAGTTTTAAGCTAGAAAATGGGAAATTTAGGTTGGATATTAGGAAAAAGTTCTTCAATATGGGAGTGGTAATCACTGGAATGGGTTTCTCAAAGAGGTAGTGGAGGCCCCATCCCTGGAGACATTTAAGGTCAGGCTTGATGAGGCCCTGAGCAACCTGATCTAGTGAAGATGTCCCTGCTTACTGCAGGGGGGTGGGACTAGATGGCCTTTAAAGTTCCCCTCCAACCTGATGCGTTCTATGATTCTGTGCTTAGTGTGGTCTAAGATGCATGTAAAGACAAATCCTGTTGCAAGGGTGTTTTGCTGTGATGAGATGAATTTGCACTAGGCTGTTAGGAACTGTAGTTTACCATAACTATTAAAGACATGAGCATCCTTACTTTTCACTGGAAATAGGCATCTTTACAACCTTAATAGAGGTACAAAATATGTTGGGATATAAGCTCTTATCAGTAATGTAACATAAAGGATAGGCATTCTAAAAATAATACTGAGCAAGCAAACTTAGGAGAGTGTATTTTCCCAAAAATAGCCCACTACATTGTCTGTAACAAGCCTCTGAGAATCCACGATACATAAGATTAAGTGGTGGAAAATGAAGTGGCAGTTTTCTGTTTCCACTTTGGATAGAGCCTCAGCCAGAGCAACCACAGATCTGGCTTTCCTGGGGCTCTGAGAGAGAGATCTTCAGCCCTCCCTTTTTCCAGCATTGGCCTGACTACTTGGAGCCACCAGGCGTGCCGGGGCTGTGCGCGAATGCCGGTGCGATGGCCAGCAGAGAGCTCCTGTTTCCAGGGTTGCTGCCTTGTGTGCAGGCTTGGAGGAAGCCTTGCTTCTGCTCCCTTTGGGTTCCTCATTCCTTGAATACTGCTCTGGCTGTTTTACTTGTTTGTGGCGAAGAATCGTGTCCGTGACTTACTGAAGGGGCAGAGTAGGTGGGCATATGGGCTGCTCCTTCACAGTGATTTATGTGCATCGTGTTTTGTTTCTGAAGAGTTGTTCTGGTGGTGTGTATCTCCTTACTGAGGAAGCCTAACTTCTTTTCAAATCCACAGAGTGTAGGCACCCCGGCACTTCAACAACTTTCATTTACTGTCAGACGAGGGGAATTACTGGCTGTGGTTGGCCCTGTGGGAGCTGGAAAAGTAAGTCTCAATGTTTACTCCATTCTGTTGGGGTTTTATGAGCCTGTTAAACATGACTAGGAACTTGAAGATGTGCAGTTTCTTTCTGTATCTAATCACACCCTTCAAGACCCTGTCATTCAATAAAGGCGGATGTCCTTCTGGGGTGGGAAGAAGATGGTTTGGAGTTAAACAGTACTTGATACGTTGCTTCTAGACTCTGTGTGAAGGGTACTAGTGCTCTTCCACTGTTAGCAGCAGTTGGAGCAACAGGGTAAAATAGGCCATTGTGCCAGGAAACACTGATCAATCTCTGCCATGTCTAATGCAGTCAAACTTCTTAATTATTGCTTTTTCCTTTTTTAAAATCTTTTCCAGTCTTCGCTCTTAAGTGCTGTGCTTGGTGAGCTGCCTAAAGAGAAAGGTTTACTAACTGTTAATGGAAGAGTTGCCTATGTTTCTCAGCAGCCTTGGGTGTTTTCTGGTACAGTAAGAAGTAACATTCTGTTTGACAAGGAATACGAGAAGGAAAAATATGAAAAAGTTTTAAAAGTCTGTGCTCTTAAGAAGGTATGGTTTTCTCTGCATGTTTTACTTTCATGATCTTTATTTTTCATCTTAGTGTTCTTTCAGACTTGTGGTATGTGTAATATATAGAATTGATTATTATTTGTAGCGTGCAGAATAAATCCTAGTGCTTAAGAGCAGTATCTGAAATGATTTTTGACGTCTGTAAGCACGTCCTTGTAATTCCTGAAACTCTCACTAGAGGGAGATGTAGCTTACGTGAAGCACAGGCAGATTTGGGAAAAGCTGTTACCAATTATTGAATTTTGTAATGACGTTTAGCCCTTTTCACTGGTATCATGGTAGGGGTATGTGCAAATGCAATAAAAGGTGGAAGACAAACGATCAAGCCAGCAGTATTTGTGCCTTCCATCTTGTAAATATCCTTTATGCTGTCTTTAAAATAAATGTCATGTAGATCATGTATTATGCATTGCTAACGGCTGTCAAAAGAACCTCAGTGGTATATACTGGGGAACTTGCTGAGCCCAAGTAGTTTTATTAGAGAAAGTATTTTTGAAAGGTCTGTGCGCAAAGGAGTTTGTGACACAAGATATAGAAGAGGATTAAGCCAGATTTGTCAAGAAACAGACGTTTTGCTTGACAGCTAAAAAGGTTTTCTGCAGCGTGTTATGATATTCCTGTCAGCAGCGGCACAGGTGAAAAGCAGATGGTTACTGTGATGAAAAATTCTTTGCAATGTTTTTACACATGGTAGATAGAGTCTTAATGTCTCCTGCTGATATTCAGTCATATGCTGTTGTCTAAACTTAAGGTTTTAGTGACTGCAAAAGACAGCAAACTGCATTTAAAAAAAAAAAAACCCACTTCACAGTTGATGTTAGATTTGCTTTCACAGTTTTCTTTCAAATTATTGTATCTTACAAAAGCTATGACTAAACTTTTAGAATATGTTCTATAGCTTAATATAAATTTTCTGCATTTCATGAATAAGAAATGTGATAATATGACATGGATCCCTGTATAGTTTTGTTCACTTACTTATAGTCCCATGCCCCATAAATTAACAGAATGTGTGATGAATGTTGTGATTCTTTCTCTTGCATACACTACAGAATAAGACTAGAGCAGTTCTTAGGGACATTGGCAAATGGAAGATAATTTGCTGGTAATGGTTTTGTTTATTATGACAGTTCATTTTGGTTTAGTAAAAAATAATTTATTGTTATACTTTATGATTTTTAGTTTGATTTTTCTTAATTGGCAGCAACTATTCCTTGTAACACTAAGAACAGTAGTGTATGTTGTTCTGGCAAAGCTGTAGAAAAAGTGAATTTTAAAATCTCACTATTTTTTCCTGCTTTCTTAATTATCTTTTGCTGAAGATAAAAAATCCTAAAGTAACTGTGGATATTTAATTTAATATGAATGTGAGATGGTAAGTTAATGCTTTTCAAAGAAGAAAGTGTTATGTTGAAGCAGCTTTGCCAGTCTTTGAAGTCAAAATTATTTAAAAAAGAAAAATAAATCTTGCTGTCTGTTCTTTTGCATTCACAGGACTTGGAATTATTATCAGATGGTGACCTAACAGTAATAGGAGATCGTGGAGCTACTCTGAGTGGGGGACAGAAGGCCCGTGTAAATCTGGCCAGGCTAGTGATTTTTTGCTGTTTCTAAAATTTAAAAATTGTTACATCTTAGTGACTGAAGTCAGCAAATATAAAACTTTGTGACACTGACTTTCCTTTAAACCCTTTAGAGCTGTGTATCAGGATGCAGACATCTACCTTCTGGATGATCCGCTGAGTGCGGTAGATGCTGAAGTGGGAAGACATTTGTTTGAAAAGTATGTTATTGCTTTATTTTTATTTAAAATACGATTGTTATCTTCTGAGTCCTTACAGAAAAACTTGAGAAAGCTTTTTTGGGGGGAGATAGATCTCTTCACAAAACACATTTGCTTTCTTCATATATTTTTCCTCTATTTTATGTATTTGGAAGACACACGTTTTGTTTTCCGAGTGTCTCTTTCATTTTGTTCTGTATTGTTAAAAGCCCTGTAAAAGTCTGTTTTGAGCATAATCTAATTAGAATGATTCTTAAGGGAATAGATGTCATCTTCTTGAGGAAAATGTCAGATTTCATGCATGAGTATGGAGGTCTGTGAATGGTGGGTTTTATGAATATTAGTACCCAGTGGAGAATAATGTGGGGTGGGGTTTTAAATCACTTAGTTTGGCCCAGCTTTGTTTACACAATAATAAGCACTTAATTCAAGTGGCTAAAGAAAAAGACAGAACTCCCTTAGGTTCATCAGGGATTTTCTCATTTTGCTTCTTGACTGGCTGAAATGTCTCTCAGGTAGGTGAAACGAGGAACCATGGCCTGCAGAGTAGACTGTGGAGAGCAGAAGTAGGGGAGGAGAGAGTGTTTCAGCTTACCATCAAAGAAATAGCTATTGAACCTCTCCATTCCTGAAGAAATAGAGGAGTGTTCACTAAAAATCAGGTTCCCTTCTGAATAGATTTCCTGTTCTCCATTTCTGTCTTCTTTCCAACTGCCTAAGCTACAGCATGCAGCCAACATGAGCATAATCCAGTTACTCCCAGCCAGTGTTTCACCCTTCTTCATAGCCTGTGCCTCTTGCTATCTAAAGGTATAATCTAGAATGTCTTGGAAGGAAAAACCTCCACTGACTGAAATCACTGGGTTTGGGTTAAAGCCTTAAATGAGAGAGTTTTCTTGAACATACTTGTATGCTTTGAATTCCATTCTCTAAATATGTGAATTAATTTGGTTTTGCTGTTGTCCCTCCTGCCTATCCCCAGAGGATCATAAAAACTTGTCTGGCAGAAGCGGCTGCAGCATTCGCATTGACTGGCGTTGAGACGTGTTCTTCTTCCCCACGTGAGGAAGCTTTTAGTGCCAGAGTTTGAAAATTGCACATCCTGTTGATGTTTGTGGTTTCACATCTGCAGATCCCTCTGAAACCTCATCAACATTTTGTTTTGGTTTTATGATGCGTAAGCTTCACGTTCATTACTCTGTGCAGGATCATTTTCACCTGCTACAACTAACAGATGGAGACAACTACTTCTGAGATTCACATGAAATCCTTTTAATGCCTGTTGAAGCTGTCTAGGCTTTAGCTGCTGCTTTTCTGTTCCTGTACAAGATTGCTTTACAACTCCAGCACCTTACTGTGTCAGTGCCTGAAGTCTGCAAGTGCACCCATCTGAGCCTTTAACCTGTCTTTCCTGTAAGCCTTAAGGTTTTGTCCCAAATTGGAGAATAGGGAGGTAGGGCAGCACCTTACAAAGGAGGTTGGGTTGTCTCTTCAATTTATTCTACTTTTTATATGACCTGTGACATTGGGAGCATCTGCACCCTACTGCAAAACTGGATTTTTGCACAGGCAAAACTGTAAAGGAGCTGGAAACCATTGCTCTGTGAGCATAGCATATGTTTTGCTGATAAGTGTGTGGAGGTGAAGAGGAACAAGGAATAAATTTCAGAGGAATTGAAACTCAAAAAAATAACTGGAGTTCTCCCTGGGCTTTTGTTTAATCTTCCTTCCCAACTCTGGATCAGTTTGAGCAAAACAGATAGAAGGAAAGCATTTAGCCGAGAAAATAGGCTGGGTGGAGTAGTAGTGGCAAGGAGAACTGAGCAGTGCCTCCCTGTTCAAGATCTTAAGGGAGGGCTTTGTTACAAACAGATGTTCTCTTTTGGGACCTTCATGGCAGCTATAAAAGGTGCTGTGGGTAGCAGGGAGAGTGTTACATTCAGTAGCTTGCTTTGAAAAACAAGGCAGGGCATGTTCTTTAATGCTTCCTGAATAGTGCTAGAAATGTGGAAAAGAGAGAGCACTTGGGCAAGAATGGTTTCTTAGAACATGGTGATGAGGAATGTCCAAGACACCACTTCATTCAAGCTGCCCCCAGGAGTCCAAACCACGAGGCATAACACAATGGACAAGATGGAAGAAACTGGGGCTTATTTAATGGGGATCTGAAGTGGATATTGTTCAGTTCACCCGCTCTTTTCTTTCTTTTTTTTCCCTTTTCTTCCTTGTAATTTTATATTAATGTTTAATTTTTTCAGAAGTGTCTAGTCTGTGTGTTTACATCAAAGATAGGTATGTAATTGCCTGAAGCTATGGTCTGTGGATGGCTGGTTCATTACATTTGCTGCCCTGTTCTGTTCAGCTACAGCAGTAAACAGTTTAAAATATAGAAATACTTTCCAAATGGAAATGAGTGAATGTGAGTAGCACAGTTCCAGTGGGAAAACAGTCCACTACATTATTAATAAGGGATTGTGTCTCTTAAGATTTTCTCCATAATACAGACAAGCTGTTCTGTGGATGATGGAGCAGATAAAGCCGGTTTTCCAAAGAATTCCTCTCTCCTAGTCAGATTCCTTGGGTCCTAATAAGGTATAAACTGGAGATTCCCTGTTTTTGTGGTGTTTGTAGACTTTCTTCCTGTGAGTTCTTGTGATAGTTAACAGTAGGTATGCTTCAGGCTTTTTCCCAGCGGGGTGGTACCAGTGTAGTCCCATATTTTTGTCTATAGTTGTGTGTGTATGACAACATACATATATCTGTAGATAAAAAATAGTTTTTCATTAAATGTTAACGAGTGTAGTATTTTGAGACCTCTAATCTTTTGAAATGAGGGACAGCCATACACATACAGCAGCACATATCCTGGTATGACTGTTTGGAATAGCCTGTGGCGTTCAGTCATGCTTGGATCCCAAGAAACTTCCTGCATCTTTCTTCCTGTGCATCTTTGTAAGCCTGTTTCTATAGATTACATGGTTTCAGATCACCTTTGGAGAGAAAACAAATTATCCCTCATCAGTGATACTGACTCAGAAGTGGTGTTTTTAAGAGTAAGATTTATGTTCCATCAGTCTCTCAGGCCACATGCTCTTCTCTAGGTATTATTCTGTCCTTGCAGAATAATTCTTTAGGTATTATTCTGTCTTTTCTGGTGAGAGGTGCTGTGTGCCAGTTTCAGTTGATTATCAGACCGATTTCTTTCTGTTCTTCCCCTGTGCTTGTGAGAGTTGACAGGACAGTTTTGGAATCTTTTAAAATCAGACCTAAAATTGTGATGATACTTTGGGAGTGGTATATCATTCCTATTATCAGACAGAATTCTGCAATTATTTTTTTCTTATTATTTTTAACAATAAATTGCTTTGAGTGTGTGGTCACTTGTCTTTCCCCTCTTGGTTTTAGTTCTGGAGCTAGAGAAAAGCTGTGGGAGAAATCACTGCATTTAGCAGAGCAATGAACTTCAGCATCTGTTCAGATGGAGCATCTTTGCACTAGGTGATGGCCTCCTGTAGGGACTCAAGGGACACGTAACTGGGCACTGGATCATGGGATAACCATATGTTGAGGCTGACTAGAGAGTGATTCGGATAGCTGACCAGTTGTCCCTAAAGATAAAGTCTCTCCATGGTCATCTGAGGTAACCAAACATTCCTCTGTGAGAGAGGGAAGGGAGCAGGCATGGTGTGTAGCAATGGTGTCCATTATAATTGTTACACCTATAAATTTAGATGATACAATTGAAATTCCTTGAGCTTCATTGTGTTTACTGCAGGGAGTATGTTCAAAAGGTACATGTAGGGTTTGGGGTTTTTGTTTGTTTGCTTTGGGGTTTGAGGATGTTTTTTTTCCCAGAAAGTGAAAAGCCCATGTGTGATCACCCTACAATGTGTCTTTTCAAAAACTTAATTTTTACATGAAAGATAAGCATAGAAATAGAAACAGCATAGTAGAAGTAGGTGTGGGGGGTTTGTCTTTGGCAAATGTAGCACACCCACCCACTGCTGAAACTTTTTAAATTTCAAAGCAAAAAACAACTGGGGGATTGTTCTAAACCACTTTACATTTGAAGGGAAAGGAGAGGAAAGCAAATGTACTAAGTGAACAAGTTTTAACAAAGACTTGATGCCTGTGAGCACTTCTGCATGTGCTTTAATTTCATTTCAGTGGTTCTTCCCATTGAAACAAATATAACTATTGACTAAAGTTAAACTTCTGCATGTGAACTTCCAGGAAGGAGAGGCAAAAAAAGAACGGTAAGGAAGAAAGTGGAATCATTAAAGAAGAGACTGGCTCTTGGAGATAAAAACTTAAAAAAGATTAAAGAACAACTTGTCTCAGAGAAAAGAAAACCTGATAGGGAAGGAAGAACGAATGAGGATTCGTCTGCATGAAAGTTCCAAGATGCTGCCTTTGCATAGAGGGATCACTGAGTTGTTGTGGACTCTGTTCTGAATACGTGTCTTCTATTGCACTGCAGAGCATGCAGTATCAAAGCTCAAGCAAATTCTCTTCTAATTGTATAGAAGTTTGCTGTCAAAGTGCAATGAGTTTTTAAAAAGGGTGGTAGTGTACAGTTGATTAGGTTTGTTAACTCAAAATATTCTTTGCATTCTTTCAGCTCAACAGAACTAAACAATTTCTTGAGTGATCTCTCCCGAGTGTAGTATTCCTGATGATGAATCAAGGTCATTGATGTGACATTTTCAGATGACAGAACACTGGGCAGTGCTTCAGGCAGGTCTGGAGACAGACAGGGACTTGGAAAGTCTTGGTTACAGGATGTGAATTAATAGATGCACGCTGCAGAGATAAGTGCGAAGTGTTGACTCCATGAACAGTGAGCAGGGATCAGTAGTGCCGCAGGTTTATGGAAAAGGAGGTGCAGATTGTAGATTTCAAATCTAGTACAAGTCAGCAACATCATGCTCTGGTTAAGAAAATTGTGCCCTGGGATTTAGGACCAGTGATATATCTGTCAGTACAGGTAAAGTAATCCTCCTATTATGTTTTGTACCTCTAAGGTCTCAGCAGGAATAATGTTTCAATTTTGTGCACTTCCAAAAAAAGTAGAACAGCTTCAGGCTCCAGTGTAGCCCATCAAGAACATTTGGTTGTTAAGGTGGTGGGGACTATGTGTGTGTGTGTGTGTGTGTGGTGTAGATGTGTGGAAAGAGAAAGCTATTTCTCACTTGGGGGGAGGCGGGATGTGTGAGAATTTTTTTGGGTCTAAAGGAGGAAAAAAGAGGCATGAAAGAGAGACATTGTATAAAGAGACTGTGCACACAGGTAAAAGCTGGTCTACTATCCTCTGGGAAGCAGTGGATTTAAGTTGTACTAGAAGATGTAAACTTGGACTTTAGAGGGGGGAAAAAGAATTGTAATGGTAAAGGTACCCTCTCTCTGGAATATGTTTTCAAGGATGCTGAAACTTATGTTGTCGATCTTCAAACAAACATACAAAACAACCTATCCAATATCTGTTGGGAATTGTTACTTAAATCTTCCTGGGGAAGAGGATGCAACTTTCATAGTCTCTTCATCTTTCCTAGTACTGAGGGGGCTGAAGAACCTTTGGGTCTTCTTTGTCTGCATCTCTTCTGGCTCTGTGTGTGCCTCTGTATTTAAGTGTGGCGATGGCAGCTGTGGTTTGTGTAGCAATTCATCCTGCTGTCATGCATTAAATGTGCAGTCCAGCTAACAGAGGATGCCCCTGGAGAGAGAAATGGAGAAGCATGAGGGATGTGAACTTCGTGGGATCTTAAACAACAAGTACAAAGGGTAGAGGCAGTTCTGAGCATACTGCAGCGGATGTCAAACCTTGGACCAGTTGTGTCCCCTGTTGAGGCAGGCTTCCCTGGGATTCTCTGAGTTGTCAGTGAGAAAGGGAGGAGTTCACCTGGTACTGGGTAGTTCACCTAGAATGGCTGGTTGCTTTTCTTCAGCTACATCTAAAAGTAGATCCGTGATGAAAACTAAAGCCTTAGTGAACTAGTTAAAACATAAATGCTTATGGACTCTTGTTGTGGTGTGGGTTTTTTTCAATTCTAAGACAATGCCAAATTTTTGCTACTAAGAATCCTGTGAGCTCTCAGGGTTTTGTGCCAGGTTTTTTATCACCTGTTTCGCTGAGCCTCTCGTTGAACTCTGGTTTCAGCTTTCTGTGGCCACCAAGGCACCGTGCAAACTTAATGCTCACTGTAAGCTGCAGAATGGGTGTTGTCAAATGGCAGAGGGAGTATTTAAAAAATAAATAAAGCTTTAAAACATGAAGCCCAAGTAGGCTGACGTTTTGAAACAGACATTAAGTATATACTTAGTATTTTACTAGTTTTGCAACTTCTGTGCTTCATGATGACACAGTATTTTTAAATGGCAAAATTTTCTAGTGAGCTGTCTGAGCAGTGAGTTGTTTAACTCAGTAATAGATCTAAGTATACGCTCTTTGTTGCGATTTTTCCTCCCTGTGCTCATGCCAGTGAATTGTGACGACAATTTTTCTACTCACCTGTTATCAACAAACTATTCAGCTAGCTTCTTTCTACCCAGATAGGTATCAAATCCAGAGTAGTTGTTTTTTTAGAAATTCTCAATTGAGTGACCTGATGTATCGGTGGAAATTTATATTTCCACAGAGATCACTTTTGCCTTCTCTCCTGAGATCAAGATCAGACTGGGATGCTGTGCTGACAGCTCTGACAGTTCTAATTGGCTTGCCCTGATGCTGTGATAACCCACTTCTCCCCCTCCCTTCTCAGGATCAAGATTTAAAGGTTTTCAGCCATTTAGAAGGAATTTCTAGTGGGTAGTTTGTCCCAGTAAGCTGTTAGGCATACATCTGGCACACAGAAAAGTCAGTGATCAAAGTGGTGTATGGGCTGTGGGACTATGTAAAGGGAAGTGCGATCTCTTCATGGTGAATACCTGATCTATTCTCTTTTGGCAGCTTTCCTGATAGGCCTTGTAGCCTCTCTGATCTTTGTCCAGTTCTCTGGACAGGTTGTGTTGAAGGTTATGTTTTGTTGTGTGCCTTCAGCTCCTGCTCTAGTTGCCGTGTGGCTTGTTAGTGGCTGCTCAGAGGGTGGGCAGTAACCAACGCCAGAATAATGCTCCCGCAAACACCCTGGTGTATAAATAGTTGCAACTGCTCAAATAGTTACGCTGCTGCAAATACATTGCTTAATTGTTACTTTGGCCACCTAAGAATGGCATAATGGCATTCTAGTTGTTTCTTGGGCGCTGCATAACAAGCGTATAACTTTCCCAAGAAGAGTGTTGCTTCTAACTTCATTTTACTGCATAGTTTATTGGGAACATTGTAATATACTCTCTGCCTGTAATTATGCTGACTAGTACTAGTGTTCACCATTTTATAGTACTCTGCTTCCTGCAGTCTTTGTAGGAGTGATAAAATGATGTTAAAGGCTGTGTAGGCAGCTAGCTGGATATACAACATGAGTGTATGAAACCCAGTAAGCAATTGGATATCCTTGCTGTTGAGTCCATGTTCTTTTTTCATCCTAGTCCCCTTCCTGTGTGTGTGCATTTCTGCATTGAATTTGTACTATTGGGTGGCTGTGGTTTTCTTGTGGGTTGGTTTGGGGTTTTGGGAATGGGGAGAGAATTTTGGACGGGGGGAGAAGTGTGGGGGTGTGGGTGTTGTTTGTTTCTCTTTTGTGGCGAGTGCCACCTTCCTGTGTCATGTTAGCATATGGGAGTTCTCACGTTAGTGAAAATGAGCCGAACAGGAGTGGATCTGTGGAGAAGAATACACGATGCCAAGGTCCCTGTGCAGTTGAGAAGGTTTTGCTTTGAGCCTGCTGCAGCCTGGCCCTGTGGCCATCATTCCTCGTCAGCTGAATGAGAGGTGCTACCAGAGCTTGTGTTCCTGCTTGGCTTTGTGTAGCAGTCCTGTTCCTGGGCCACAATGCCACCAAACAGTGTGAGTGAGTTGAGACAGTCTTCAAAAAGGCACTCCGTCTCCAAATGGGAAATGCGGGTGTACACACCTTCACTGGGCACTTCAGTTCTAGACAATACCCATTATCCTTGTTTTCTTGAGACAGTGAGTAGGTGAGAAACGGGTCATCCTCCTGAAGGGCTTGTCACCCTGCTGTGTTATCACAGGGATGACGGTGACAAGACTGTTGGTTACTCAGGTGTGCGTATGCTGATCCCGTTGTGCGTGACAAGTGTGCCTGCAGACTCCACACTTGTAAACCATTGCTCCACTGCTCTGTTTTTTGGGTGGGTTGTTTCTGTCTCTGATGCCCTTTCAGGGCTCTGCTGAAAAGATACTAGATGTCTTTTCTGCTAAAACTGTGATTGAACTGCACTTCCCAACTGATTCTAGTGTTGCCCAGTCCCTTCTTCACTTCTCTTTCCAAATGCCAGACTTCTGGGGAAGCCTCTAGGGTAAGCAGGTAAGGTACTGGAGAGGAAGTTAAGGCCTGATTCCATGGGAAGAAGTCAGAGATGGTTCAAAGATCTTGTGCCTCCACCTCAATAAATACTGGGCTGTAGCTCAGCTCAGTAGTACTGTTTACTTCTCCAGAACTCTCAGTGGCTCACTGTTACAGCTCCTCTGAAAGCTCATCTCAGGAAACTTAGTGGCTGTATTTTTCCATAATTGTCCACAGTGTGCTGCCCTGCTTTCTATTTCCATTAGTTTAATTTCTGTTAAATTACCCTCTTTGCAATTCAGCCTATGACATACATTTTCACCTCTTTCACCACAGACCAGAAATACAAAAGTTCTTTCCTCTACATTGAAAACTTAGAAAGTTAAGTAAGGAACATGTTTAAGTGTAGTTTTTATGAATGTAATAAGCCTGGACATCTTTTTTCCCTTATTTTAAGCACTGTATAATTGAATAGAAGATAACTTCCAGAAATAGTCAAAATTGTTTGGGACACTTCATTTTTTAATTAATTTTTCTGTCTCTTTGCAGGTGTATTTGTCAGGCCTTGCATCAGAAGATTTCTGTTTTGGTCACTCACCAGTTGCAATATCTCCATGCTGCAAATCAGATTCTAATTTTAAAAGATGTAAGTGATGTCAGTGTCTGTACTTCTAAATCTCACATGCTTTGTAACTTAAGAATGAAAAAAATTTTTTTTCTTTTTGCTTGTAAATATATTTTCTGCCTACTGATGACTGTGTATGTTTTAAAAGATTTTCTTAGAATACCTTATCTAAAAATATGTTTCTGAATTTTATCATCCACATTTTTATCTTAACATATGTATAAAGCTGTGAGAGAATTCGGACTATGTTAATGCTTTGCTTTTATTCTTGTTTCTTACACTTCTCCGTGAATTAAGAGCTATGTTGATTTTGCAACCAGTCCCTTTTTAAAATTAAGGCTGAGAAATGGTCACAGGTAACCTTTGAGAACAAGCAGGCCTTCAGTGAAACTGGTTCCTTCCAAACCTCCTTGTACCAGACATGCATGGGTAGAGGGGAAATGCACAAGCTGTAACTATTTCTTTTAAGGTTGAGTAGTGAAGTACTTGGAAGTACTTCTGACAGGTGGTGATGTACACTAGCTGTCTTTTTCCTCTCATTCAGATCTCTTTTTAAAAGTTAGAGTAGCTTCCTAGAAACGAGCTCATGATAGAGCTGTAGGAAGTGGGGAAATCATCTGCATTGCTCCTTGTAGAGCTTTATGAGGACCAGAAAATTAAGCTGCTGCTTGCCCCTAGCGAATAGTAATATGAAAAGACTGGTGGCTGTCATTGTAGTCCAGCAGCTTGTTCTAAAACTGCATGACTGTCTCCTGCAGCTTCTCACCTGGCTGTAACTGGGTCTTTTGTATACTCCTTGGCCTGGTTAGCTGCTGAGCAGAGGGTGAAGAGCTTTTTTGTGCTATTCTAAACGAGGAACTGGTAGAGGCTTCAACTCCGTTACTGCAGTGGGATGCGTGCTCAGAGCGACAGAGGCAGCAGGGGCAGATAGGAAAAACTGTCCTTTACAGCAAGTGTATAATGAAGATAATCAAAGCTTATATTAATTGTAGGGTAAAATGGTGGGGAAAGGTACCTATTCAGAGTTCCTGAGATCTGGCATCGACTTTGCTTCCCTTTTGAAAAAAGATGAGGAGATAGAACAGCTGTCGGTTCCAGGAACCCCCAACCTGAAGTCTGCCCGGAGCCGAACCTTCTCCGAGTCCTCTGTCTGGTCCCAGGAATCTTCTGCCCACTCACAGAAAGACGGAGCAGTGGAACAACCACCTGTGAGTGCTCGAAGGATAGACATGTCTCGGGTCTTGTCTGGCTGGTTTTTAACTTGAGCTGTGATAAGGGCTTTCCCTGCTGCATTTGAATTTCAGGGATTGTTGGATTGCGTTAGCAGGTAAGAGCTCGCCCGGGGTGGATCTGTCTAACTCTGGGCTTGGCTGGCAGTCCTGCCACCTGGGCTGCAGAGGGCAGGCATCCCGCAGCTCTGCTCTTCTGTCCAAACCCAGCAGAGTGAGTTTGTTCGGGTTCAGCACCAGCTCTTCGGTCTGCAGGAAGTGTTCCTGTAGGTGTGCAGAGAGACCATGCTGTGCTGCCTTCGTCCTGTCCTCTGGCAGCGGTGCTTCGAAGGGTCAGTACCCCTGGATTGGGTCGGTTCTGTCTGCTCATGCGGTGCTGAGCTCAAATGAATACATTCCCTGAAATCCTCAGCTCTGGGAAGTGGGTGCAGAAGTGGTGCCTTTATTCAAAGTCCACAGTAGTGTTAAAGTACCCACATGACCTTGAGCTGGCCCTCGAGGTGTAACTTTGGGGGTTCCCACTGCACTGTTCTCCCCAGCCCTTCCATTGGTGAAAACAGAAAGCTTTCTGTGGTGCCAGCTTTGTTATCTCTTGGCCTGCCCAGTGCAAAAGCACCCATAAGGCTTCTGTACCAGAGGGGACCTTCTGCTGGTGTTGCTTGCATTCACCCAAAACGGTGCAGGAGTCCTGTAACCCTGCTAGTCTTGTGCTAGCACTGCACCACCAACATGTGGAACTGTGTTGCCTTTATGTTATGGATATATTTTAATTCTTTATGTTTTCTATAATGAAAAGCAGTGAGACTTTAAAAAAAACTACAGACTTTTGGGTTTCATACCTTTTTGGAGGAATGGCTTTATGCTGAAGAGCAGGATGCTTACCTGTTACTATCTGTGTCCTATTGGTGACTCCATGATTAAATCCCCAAAGGTGTGCCAAACTTTTTAATAGCAGTAGAGCTGTTGAATGTGGGGGTGCCGGGGGTGTGGGCTGGAGAAACAAAAAGCCAAGATAGGCTTCTTTTCATTTATAGGGGAGTAGGTGGTCACATCTAAGTGGGGTTTGTTGATTCCACTGCTCTTGTATAACTATATCTGCTGACAGCAAAGTCAAGTGTCACGAGTCCACTGAACTGGCACTAGTTCTTCTATCACAACCCCCCCTGAAAACAAACAAACAAACAAAACCCACCAGAATTTTGTTCATTTGAATAGTTATTTTACCTTCTTTATGCCTGACTCATTTTTTCCTTTTCTGTCTTTCAGTGTCCCCCATCCATTGTTTGCTTAATATGTTTTCCCATTTGTCATTTTACATGTTTTCCCTGTGAACAGATGTTTTGTTGGTACTTAGAAGGAGGTGATTAGAGCTTTATGGGTAATTTGTTACACTAGGCATATGTTGATTGATATTAGTGTATACTTCCAGAAGAGTATTTACTTTAAATACTTTCCCAAAAATGAAAGGTTACCCACAGTTGCATTCTGAAAACAGAATCTTTCCAAGTCAAGACCTTAGTTTCCAGAGTTGTTAGGACTGAAGGTAGTGTGTAAGAAAAGAAAAACGTGATTTAGCAGTCAGACAGAGTAAGTACTTCTGGCTGTAAATGAAGTCGTGTGACATTCTGTGATGCAATGCAAAATAAAGTCCTCACAGTGTCATCTGGGGGTTGGACTCGATTATCTCTTGAGGTCCCTTCCAACCCTTACAATTCTGTGATTCTGTGATTTTGCAGAGTAGGTTTTACAGTATTAGTGCACTGAGACTAATTCTTTTTGGTCAGAGCTATAGTTCTGATATTTAAAGTTTTTATATGTGTAATCACTTCATCTTATTTAATTGTTTCTGGATTCTGAACCATGACTTTCAGGTGGCTTAGTCTGAATCTACAACTCTAAGGTTGATGTTTTTCATTCTTTTTTGTTGGTTTGGGTTTTTTTCAGGCTGAAAATGCACTGGCTGCAGTACCAGATGAGAGTCGCTCTGAGGGAAAAATAAGCTTTAAGGTTTACAGAAAATATTTCACTGCAGGAGCAAACTACTTTGTCATTTTTATACTGTTAGTACTCAATATTTTGGCACAGGTGAGTTGTTGGGAGCGACAAATAATATTGTGTGTGCTTGGGTTTGCCTTTTTTTTTAACATAGTGCATGCTTGTTACTGTGATGTTTTATCTGAACTGTTTGGGAGCATGGTGTTCTTTAATAATTCTGTAGTATGTTTGATCACATTTTATACATCAGCATGGAGTTTCGGTACGGCATTGAGAGGTCTTGCACTGAGCCTTGTGTCAACTGTTTCAGTACTTTATGAAAGTAATTATTTTCCTGGCAGCATGGCACAGAAATCATAAACCAGTCTGGCTTTTTTTTTGAGATGGAGAACAAAAACATAAGGTGTATAAAGTAGTATGTAACAAATCTGCACAATCAGTGTGTTTCCAGTTGGGGAGGGTACAGAGATTGACTGGGTATGGGATGACACAGTCTGACAGAAGAGTTAAAAGAGAAACCCATCTGCTGGTAAGTTCAGGCTATAAAAAGGGCTAGAAGGAGGGTTGCTCTTTAGCAGAAGAAAGCAAGGAAAAGGATAGGCAAATATTGTGCATAATGCAGGCTGCAGCACTTACATAAAAGAATTTTTAAACAAGGAAAATGATTTTGAAACTTACTGAAAGAAACGTTGAGCTCAGGGAGCTGCGTGAGGATAGCTTATTGCCTTTTTCTCTGTTTCCTGCTGTGAAAGCTTAAATTCATTTCATGGAAATGATTAGTCTTGGCTGTAAAAAATAGTCTGTGTATTTAGACGTGTTACTTCCTTTTTGGTTGTCCTTGAATTGAGTCTGTTGCAAAGATAGCTGAGCAAGATCAAATCTCTGCAGTAGACCAGCCAGAACTTTAAATTCACGTGAACAGAGGTGTATTCTGAGATAAATAACCCTGTTATAGGTTTGTAGACACCTCACAGCACAGGAGGAATGTGGCAGGAAAAGTTTTTCTCTCTTCTCTCATCTTCCTTCAGCCCTGTTTCTGGTAATTATCTCCTGTAAACACAAATTTCTGGACTGGTAACATCAGAAAGTTTGTTAATCAAAAAGCATTTTGGAATATCTCTAGGAGCAAATTTAGGAACTGAAAAAATGAGTTCTTTAATGTGCAATTAACATACATTAGGAAGAGCTACTATATTTTGTTTGCTTAAGTATATTGCTTTCCTTTAGTTTGCTATCATGTAAGGTAATTTGAGGTAACTTCTTTCTTTGTAGAGGGTTCTAATGCACCTTCTAATGTGCTTTGCAAATTGCTGCTGGTCTTGAAAGACTGGGTGGCATACTTTCTTGAATATGTGATGTTTTCCCAGAGAACATGAAAGAATAGCAAAAAAGTTTAATTTTCTCATCTTTTTTTTTTTCATTTTGTAAGTGGACTCTTGTATTTGCCTCTTTTACTCAAGGTTGCATACGTGCTCCAGGACTGGTGGCTCTCTTACTGGTGAGTTGATGATAACTAGTCAGTTGTTACTGCCCTTTCAGTGAAGTGCTCGTTGTCTAATAGAAATCAGTGTTGTATAGGTGGTAGTTGTGGGAAACCCCTGCTCTAGGAAACTTCAGAATATCCTTGATCTTTGCTCATTTTATGTGGGGGAATAAACTTTCAACTTTTTGGTGAAGTGTAGCCTGTGATGGCTTCTGCTCACGGTGTGATGCATGACAACATCAGTACATGGGATCTTCTGAACTAAAGATTTCAGCAGAGTTGAATCCAGGAACAGTTAAACGTGCTCATGAATATTTGCAGAATGTGATTTGATGATATTTATCTCTGTGTGCATTTCCACAGGGCAAATCATCAAGAAAAGTTGAATGTCACCACAAATGGAAATAATGGATTAAATGAGACCGAACATCTAGGCCTTAGTTTTTATTTGGGAATTTATGCAGGTAATTACACATGCATGTGTGTGTGTCTAAAGAACTATTTATTATCTTACTGTAATAAACAGTTTTGAGAGGTGTGAAGCAATAACAATGTGGGGAAATATGATTTCTAGCAGTAACTGAGTAATGCCTTAACAGATTAGGAGCCTTGCTTCATGACTAAATTAATTGGAATGAATTAAATAAAAACTAACAGGCTCTAAACAGTGAATGTAGGCTTTTAATTTGCTTTGCCTGGATTCTGGAAAGTAAACTAGGAATTGAGTATTCAGAGAGTCAGTCACTGTACAGTTGTGGTTATTGTCTATACTAATAGGTCATTGAACTAAATCTTCAGTCATTATGTGGATGGGCAAGAAGGATTAGAAATAGATCTTCGTTCTGCGCTGCTCTAAAACTTGGCATGGCTACATTCCTTCTGAAGTGCTGTAGCGAAGGAACCAGTTTTTAAAATCATCTTAGATCTGTATGCAAAGCAGGACATTAAACACCATTTCAATATGTAGTCATATGCTTCTGAATATCCAGAAAAGGGCATTGATCCTTGTGTTTGGGCATCCAAACATCTTGAAATGCTGCTCTGAAATGTAGTAAAAATTGATGTAGAAAACTCATACGTAGATAAGTGGTTTCACTTCCTAGTGATGTAAAGTTTTGTACGATATGGTAATTTCTTGATGGAGATGTAAATGACAAGGCTGAGAAACAGGTGGAATACCAGAAGAATATGCATTAAAGGCATTCAGAAACATCTCTGAGGAGTGGTGAGAGGATAGGTGGGAGGATTTTTTGTTTAGGTGTTTTTTTTGTGAATCCACGTGATCCAAGCGCTTGACAGAAAACATCGTGCTTGGCCTGGGAAAAAAACAATTTAGGAGCCAGATAAACTTGGCACTTATTTCCTCTTTGTAATGTCTTATTTCACGAGCCGTTCCAGTGGACTGCACAGTATGATTAAGTGTGGCAAACTTGGCTTTCTCTGACCGTATAACCTAAACCATGTTGGGGAAAATTCTATCCCGGAAGGCAAATTTGTTCTAGATAACAGAACAGCAGAAGTTACCTTTATATTGAAACGTTCAGATTCCCTACCTGAATTACATCCTGCTTTAACCTGTCTTTGGAATAGGCAGTGTTTTATGTTGGTAGTTAGGGCTTAATGTAAGGGTGTCCTCGATGCCTGAGCTGCTGGTGGTGGCTGTTCTCCGTTTCTGGAGCAGATCACCTGGAGCCTGGATTGCTGACAAATGTCAGGTAAATACCTTAGCTGTTCCCCTTCATTGACTGAGAATTTGGGCAGGCATGTTGGAAGCAAACACACAGCAAACAGAGCAGCAGCAATCTCTGCCTTCTTTGTTTCCATCTTTTGCCCTGTAGCACCCCTGTCTTGTAAGAGGAAGTGTGCCCAGAAGAAAGAAAACAGTCTAGAGACCAATTTTCTAGAAGGTCTCTCTTTCACGTGGCATAAGGGATGTATCTTACACTGCGTTCAGGAAATACACATAATTTAAATGATTTGATGTGGTTTACAAGGGGAAGAATGGCATGAGTGGTTTGGACTGATTGAGAATAACTCAAGGTTGTCTCTAAATAGCCATGTATATATTACTTGGTTAATACCTGCTGGCAAATGTTGAATCTTCACAGTGACCTCTGCAAGCCACAATTATACACGGCACTGTGAAATGAATTTCTTAGCAGAGCTGTTATGCAAAAGGTTTTAATACAGATTTATTTTATGGGTTGGCAGACATTTCCAGCATTTCTATAAAGTACTAATTCTTTCAAACTGAAAAAGAGAAATACTTTACATTGATGTGATAGTGACTGAAGTTACTGGCAAATACATCTATGTTCTGTGCTCATTCTAAGGCCCCAGGCTCAAGTTTACATTTTTGCTGTATGCGGAAGTCAACAAAATGTGGTTTTAGTTCAGTTTTATTTTTTAATTCTTTTCCTTGTGAAAGATCCATATCTGTATGCATGCTCTGTCTATGTTTGGTTTTGATTTCAGGTTTAACGGTGGCTACAATACTGTTTGGCATAATAAGAAGTCTTCTGATGTTTCAAGTTCTTGTTAATTCTGGTCAGACTTTGCACAACAAGATGTTTCAATCCATTTTGAAAGCTCCTGTCTTGTTTTTTGACAGAAATCCTATAGGTAAGTTTAATAATAAAAAAAACCCCATAAGACAAACAACCACAACATTTAATGTAACTCATTGATTACATTAAATATACTGTTTCTGGGCAATTACATATTTTTCCACATTTGTGGGGTTTTTCCCATTTCTTTTATGTAAAATCTTGTAACAGTGTGGTCTTTTTAAATTTAAAAGTCAGACTGTTGACCACTTATTGATGGCTGATCTTGCTCTCATCAGATGAGAAATGAGTTACCCCGTGGCTTTGGTGCTGTGCATTGACCTGCTAGTTGCTTTGTTGTTCTGATTCATCTATACAGTGATATCTTCTATATGGTGAATGTACATGCATGCATTTTGTGAGGATGCCTTTCTTGTGCTTTGGAAAGCTTAACCCCAATAATTATTTTCACTGTTAAAAAATAATTTAAAGCATATGTGGCAATTCAGTTTTGAGGAACTGTGTAGCTTGCTTGCTATCTATTCCAAATGCACACAAGCATGAAGCGTGCGATTTGCAACTGTAATCCAGATCCTTATGTTCCTCAAAAGAGAGAGAAGCTGGAGCAGAGTGAAGAGAGTGGGGCAGCAGGGTGGTGCTGAGGTAAAAAAGCCAGTTTTCCGTGAGAAACAGAAATCTGATGGTCTTCACTCCCTTGAAGAGAAGGAAAATTGATTTGTTCTCATAGTTTCAGGAGGCCATTTGATGTTTATAAGGATGTATAGGGATGGCTTTATTGTTTCAGAGAAATTACTAATATTTTCAAGGAAAAATACTCATGGAAGAAAGGTTCACGTCCATAACGCGATGAATTAAACATGTACAGTTTCCCCTTTAAAAAAACCCAAAAGTCTGTGTTGTGTGGCCTACTTGTACGGTGAGCCTGTGGTGGTGGAAATTCAGGGCCACTGCAGAGGATTCGGAGTGAAGCCATGTGCTCAGAAGACAGGTTAGTGGAGAGCTCGTGGGAGCACATACATCAGAAGAAATCGTAGTACTGGTGGGGTTTGTTGTCAGATAGGCAGGGATTTTCCTTTTCTCTCCCTCTCTTCTCCCCCCCATTCCCCCTCTTTTTTTTGTGTGTGTGTGTGCAGTATATGCGTTAACTCTGTTTTTGAGGGAATACGTAATCATCTTGTAAGAATGCCCATAAACCTGTCTCATCATAACAAACTAAGAACTACAGAGTAAACATCAGGGACAATGTAGAGTAATAAATAACAGTTTGCTTTGTAACATACTGTGAAGCTCAAATTAGCAGTGCTTTGTAGAAGTGACATTCATAAAACCTGCCTGTGGCTGGTATTCACACACTGTCGTGACTCAGAGATGTGTGTTTCTATTTATCAGCAGCTGTTTTATTAATATAAGATTGACTTCAGTGTGCATGTATTTCTCTCCCTTTATCTTTCTTTTGGTCAGGGTATCGTGCAAAGGTACTGCTGTTCTGATCTATACATCCTTTTTCAAAAGGGAAAAAGAAAATGACAGGAGAGACGATGCTGCTGTTCGGAATAGCAGCGTGTAGCAGTTCTGAAATTCTGTCTTTAACATCGTGGGTTTCATTGTCTGCTTTATGTGGTTTGTCACTGTTTATTTATCTTTTTAGAACTTCAGATTTTCTGCATTGGGGTGAGATTTATTTAAGTTGAAGTCTTTTTTTTTCCCTTGTTTTTCTTTTTTTCCCCCTTCTTTTTCCTTTTTTTTTCCTTCTTTTTTAATATTACTTACTATGAAAGACATGCTAACAAGAAATTGAAAGCTATTAAAGGCTCCTTTTTCTAGGGTTGTGACTGTAATAGCCAAGCCATATCTTAGCTATCATATCCCACGTTAGCAGAGCTGATACTGCAGTGCCAGATCTGCCGTTTAAGCACACAGTGTGTTCTCAGTATTTGTATAAGGTCTCTAAGACCTTAGCAGAAGCGATTGCTGAACTGACTTTTGCTGTGTTATTTATCCCAAAATAATCAGCAATTAGAAAAATGCTCTGGTCCAATATTTTGAGCACACGGTGACCCGTGTTCCAAAGTCGAGGGTGGAAACTTAAGTAAAGCTCTCCATAGTTCTTACTGGGGAAACAGCCTAATGAGCAGCATCAGGGAGTCGACGTTAGGAAATGGAAATACGTGGTGAATCATGACATGTCTGTCAGCTCCCAACAGTGTAGATCCAATCAGTTGTGGTGGAAAAAAATGAGATGACTTATTTCTTTTAAAAAAAAAAAAGTGCTTTGTGAATCAGTTTAGGCATGAGCCCAAGATCTCTCTTTACAGCTTGCATTAGCAGTATGTAGGGAGGGGAAGATTGTAAAGAGAATAGTAACGAGCATCTCACCCAGATGATACAAGAATCTGAATGTATTTTTGGAACCTGGATTACATAGCAGAGAGAGAAGAGGAATATGAGAACCCCTCTCCTTTCTCCCTTTCCTCCCAAAAATAATTGTATGTACACAGATTTCACCTTTCTGTAATTCAGGATAGATCTATAAATAGTTAGGCATCTATTACTGCTTTAAGTGTGTTTTGCATTGAAAGAACCTTACTAGTAACCGACTGTCTTAAGCGCTTAGCTGTATTGAGCTGATAATCCGAAGTGACTACGGTGTATTGCGTTACCCAGCATTCAGAGAGAGAGATCAGATATTTATGACTGAAATTCAAATTTATCAGCAGATATCTATACAACATCACTTCAACAGCTGCAGTGAAAGCTTGATGGGAAGGTAGAGATTAAGTGGTTGTGTTTTGGTCTTTATCCTATCTGACTTGTCTGTGTTTGTTGACAGAGCTTGTTTATTTTTTGGAGTATAGGATTTGAGTCTCTTGAAACTTTGCTCATCTATCCATATGCCAGTAAGGGAATTGCGTGCATGTCAAGGCAACTGTAAGGAGGGAAACGTGGACCTTTTCTACTTCATAATGAATGCTTTATAAATTCCTCTTCATGTGTCACTGTGTCACTTACAGGAATAAAGAGGTTGATTTCTGTGCACGTCTAGCACAAGAGGGCAGCATGATCTGTTTTATCCTAGTCTAGCATTACAACAGCTTGTTAGAAGGATAACAAAATTTATCTGTTATGTTTTTAGAGATGATATTTCAGGAGTGAATTTTCTCTCTCCACTGAGCAATAGTAATGTGGTTCCGTTCAGTTGTCCTCATTATCTGCAAGTATAATATTTTCTATTTATCTTTTACTTGGTAAGCTTTTCAGTTTCATGTAATGCTAAGCTCAGGAACTTTGTTGTCTTAATAATTAGTGGCCAAAAGTCAGATAACCCTATGGAGTCTGACACTTTGGTACCATCAAGGACACCTTCTTTAGCCATTCTTTCTCTTATTATTTCTTTTTCAAGATGTTTGTAACATTTCAAAACAAGTTCAATAGAAACCGAGGTAGAAGGGACCAGGACTTCAGCAAGAAGGACTTGAATTGGGAGTTCCCTTTCTTGAAATTAGTTTCTTATTGATAATTTAGGAGATTCTAGTTTTGACAAGCTTCAGGATTTGAGTTGAGATTACTCGCTTAGCTTGTAAATGAATTGTTCTTTTCTGGGATTTGTGGACAGAGATTTCTTTAGAGAAGGGATGCTAATGTGTAACTGCATCACTTTCAGTAATGGTAGTTTTAGTGGAGATTGTGTGTAATTTTGAATTGCATTGAGTTTAGGAAACTGAAACCTGCTGCTGCTGTGCTGATGGGTGCTGTAAGAATGAATGATATGCATGAATTTGTTCAGATAAAATAGGAATCTCTTACCCCTCCAGAGGTCTGTCTAAAATTCAAATTGAACCAGAACCACGACAGAAATGCATATGAAAATCAAGCTTTTTTTTTCTTCCTTTGCTTTTTTTTTTTTTTAATGGCATCTCCCCGAAGTCTTGGTTCTGACAGTTCACAGAAGGAGGAGAAATATTTTGGCAGACATTACAGCATTTCTGGCCTTCCTATAAACTGAAAGCACTGAATAGTGTGATAGTTGTCCTCTACCTGTTAAATTAGCAGAATTTCTTTTTCCCCATAGACGCCTTGTGGAAGCATTTAATAGGCATTGATCCCTTTGGGTGCTTAGCTAGACTTTGAGATTTGACCAGGCTGTAAGGAGAAATCTTCTGCTCTTTTGGCAGCCAGAAATGCCATGCCAAACTGATAGCTAATTGCAGCACATAAAAGCAAACTCCAAATATTAAAAGATAAAAATGTGAAAGCAAGCTGTTGTTATAACGAAGAGTTTGTTTTTCTTTAAGGCATAAGGATTTTAATTATAGTGTTCATAAATCAAGTGTTGAAACACCTATAATTTGACAGAGAAAGTTTCTCTATAGGATTAAAAGCCTGTTCATCAATGCACAAATGCCTATCTGCATTTTATCTGACAGAAGCGTCAAATGGGCAATGTGGTTAAAGTGTTTAAACCATATAATATTTGCAACAAATGTGATATTTCAGCAGTCTGAAAATTACAATGCTGATAATGAGGTTGTTAAATTATACTCTATCAGTTGGGTAGTGAAACTGCTCTAGTTAGTGTACATTAATGTATGCTTGTTCACACAAGTGATTCTGCTGAACAAGTAGCATGTTTAAACAAGAAATACTGGTCTTAAACCCTGTGATTTACAGTAGGTGGTGTTTTGGCATTTCATGCAGTTAACAAGGCAAAGCCTCGTGTTAAAATATTTCGTTTGTAGCCTCATTCATCACCGATATAAATATTCAGTAGCCATGCCAGAAAATGTATTGTATTCCTATTTGACTCAATGACTCAATTGCTGTCTCTTTTTTTGAGGGGGGGTGGGGGGGGGCGGGGGGAACCAAGATCTATGCTATCTTTCTGATGCAGTTTTCAGATACTTCCTTGTGGTCAAGATGAATTCTGCGGGATTGTAAAAAAACTACACCAGCTCTTCTGAGAGCTTCCGTCTTCTCTTAAGCTGATGCAAAAAATAAACACGTTGTCCTTAAAGCAGCAGAGGGTTTGGGGTTTTTACCCTCTGTGCCAAGCTGTAAAGCATGTTCATGTGGGCTCAGGTTTGTTAGTTTACGTTGAAAAGAAGTCCCTATAGGACAGCCTTTTGTTGTAAAATAAAAACGCAGATTCTCTCTTCTGTGTTGGTAATCACTTGCAGTTGTTGTTATTAAGATGGCAACACAATAGGTTCCATCAATCATCGAGATCCTTAACAACCCCACAACGTTGTAAATATTATGTTTGAGTGTTTGAGTGGAACAGCTCGTCACCGAGGTAGGTGTGGTAATTAAAACCTGTTAGGTTGCTACGTGTTAAAAAAAAAGACTTTAATGTTTTTTCATATAACAATGGCGATATGTACTTTAAACCTTATCAGGGCGTGATTATTAAATGATATTTTGTGGGAGTTACTGTTAGTATTATCATGGCTTTTGTTAAGAGTTTAAATAGTCTTACACTTCCACGTGTTTTATCGCCATTATGATTCCGTCAGGAGCCTTATAAAGTTGATTGCCGTAGGAGTAGTCTTTAAAGTTAGTAAATAGTACTCTGGAGTTATGCTTGCCTTTATTATCTATTAGCATAACTCAATTCAACTCTATCCTATTTTTCTCTGCAACAGTAATTGAATGAAACTTGGCCGTAAACTGATGAGACAAGCCCATTACATTTTCAGTTCACTGAGTCAGTGCTCACCCCGTTTACGCTTAATACGGGAGATAAAATTAAAAGGCTTACAGAAAAGCTGTTTGTAGGAGGGAACGGGACATTATTTGATAGGGAAATAGCTTGAAGCTTGTACTGACAGCCACTTCCAAGTGCAGTCTCCTGCTTTCCTGGCACAAGATTTCAACGTCCCTTCACAGAGATTTTCTATCTCCTTCACATTAAGATCCCCCGGTGAGGAAAACGGCCTGCTGCGAAACTCATTTCTGACCAAATGCTGACCGGCCCAGATACTGCAAAGCCTCGGCTTTTTCATTTGCTAATGCAACCACAGAGCGAGCTGCTCTTGCCCCACCTCAGCCAAGCAAAAAAAGGAGGCATGGAGGAGTCGACCAAGACAGAGAAATCTAATTAAAAGTGTTTGGCTTTAAAAGACTGCACAGAAGCTGGGCAGAGACCTCTCTTTCCTGCAAGTGTAGCAGGGAAGTAAAGATGGGGTTATGTTTTAGTCTGGCGTAGATGGCAGGCTGTTGACGAGATTTGTGGCAAGGAGGAAGGCAATGGTGGTTGGAGACACTTGAAAACAGGGAGACACTGCAATGATATCAAGGCAAAACTGCAAGGGGGCTTAAAGGAGGGCATAGCTGAGGAGATGCAGCTACAAATAAGCTTTTGGAGATAATCTGGAGAATGGAGGGGGTTTTTGGTTTTGATAATAACAGTTTTAAATATATACTTTTTTTTTTGCTATTTTTAATCTGCTTAAAAATTGCTGGATGCTGCTGTGACTTGTGGATTGGAGGGATTGGAGGCACCGCATGGATAGGACCTCCTCTCCTGCTGTTAGTGGATGCCTGTTATGGGTGGAAAATGAGTAATTTTGGTATAATTTTGGGATACAAGGAAACACTTTTCGAAAACTCACATTCATTCCACATTGGAACAAGGCAGAAGTGTTTCCAAAACATGTTTTTGGGGAAGAGCAGGGCAGGAATAATGGATATCCAGGTGATGAGAGCAGGAGTGTGGGGAAGGGAGCCCCCATCTTCTCCCTCTCATTTAGCATATGGACCTTGAGCACATGCTCCCCCATCCTAGGTGCAAGCCCTACACATCAGGCTCTTGGCTTTTCTGGGCTCTTTCCTCTGCTGTAACCTTTCATTGCTCTTACAGGAACACAGACACAGATAGACACTGCTGGTGTGTGCAGAAATAAAAACCCATCCCCTTTTGGTGTTTGTGTTTTGTTTTTATCTGAATAACTGTATATTAAATTAAAGCAAGTACTGTCACAGTGCAAACTCCGTTCATCAGAATGGCTCTGCTCTTTACTGCACAGAAATCTTTCTCCTGGATGATCCTAGGTAATCTGCACTGCAGCATCTGGGTGAATTAATTAGTCCTTTTTTTTATATATACCCCCAGATTGCCAGCATCTTGCAGATTATGCAACAAGTGAAGATTAATTTGTGCCTGTGGTGATCTTGGAGAATATTTGGAAACAAAAGGCACTTCTCGATCCAAAATTAAAATTTTAGTGTAGAAAAGAATGGTTGTTGTATGTGAATCTGCCTGTTCTGGCAATCCAGAATAAAAAACCAAAGGATAGAAATTAACAGTTAGGAAGTGGGGATGCTGAATTGAGCTTGACTTTAGTGTGCTGAAGTGTGTAGTTTAAACACTACAGCCTCAATAGAGTTAATTACTAAGCTATTTGTGAATAGTACAATACAGTATTACTTACTTGTTTTCACCCCATCATGCCCGTGTTCTTTTTTCTGTCAGAGTCAGTAGGTACTTTGTCAGAGACTTTTGTTCTGTGTGAAGGTGAAAACAGATGCAGACCTCCTTCTGGACTTGATTTCTGATGTCATTTTAGGCGAGATAATGTTCTGCTTGGAGGAAGCAGAGTTATGACAAGCAGTGTGTGTTGACAGCTACGAGTCTTGAAAGATTTACAAAGTGTTTTAAAATAGCATCAAGCATATGAAGAACATTTTTTTTGGTTGCTTTATTAGTTACTGGACAATAGTCCAGTCCTATAATTAGGATAGTAGTATATAATGGACATTAATTACTGCCTGTGTCAATAGCAACCATGAGGTAGGTAGCTTGAAACTGGAAATTGCAGGTTCATGGAGGTTTGTTTTAATATTCATTTACATTTTGGCTCATGCTGAACATACTGAATCCGAGGTGATTCTCAGCTGTGTATTCTGTTGGTACAGCTTTTGATTTCGGCTTGAGCAGAATATTTAGTTGTGGTGGTCCCTAATGAGAGGCTGTGGAATGAGGAAATTTCTGAAGCATCTGGAGAAGCTGAGGCTGCTTTAGCTGTTACATAATGCTGAGTAAGAAATTGTATTCACAGAGCCAGTATGCGAAGCTGGTATATAGGAGAAAGGTGTCAAAGCCTTAATTCTCAACTATTTGGTTCAAAGTAGAAGTGTGTTGTATACTAAGGAGGTGTTTTGGTTTTGTTTTGGACTTTTCACTGCTACTGAAGACTCACAAATGACTACTGACCTCCTTGTCTTCTAGTTGCAGCATCCCTATATCCTTCTTCATTTGCCAGTTAAAAAATAACTATAAGCATTAGTACTCCTCCAACTTGAGCTTTTATCATGTGTGCTACTTGTGCAGCATTTGTTACATTTGTAGACTAAAAGGAAGATCAAAGTTAAACTCCTCATTTCATGATTTTTTCTGTCCACCGGTATGGTCCTTGTCAGTTTTCACCCACTATCACAGAATTACAGGGATTGGAAGGGACCTTGAGAGATCATCGGGTCCAACCCCCCTGCCAGAGCATGTTCCCTAGGACAGGTCACACAGGTAGGTGTCCAGACAGGTCCTGAATATCCCCAGAGAAGGAGACTCCACTATGTACATGAATTTACCCTCTGTTTAATGTGTCTGGGAATGATACTCTTCCATTTCTCCGTACCCCATTATACTGTTTTCTGCATACGTCCTGCCCTCTTTCAAGCACATATCTTCACTAGCTTCTGTTAGTGTTGGGAGCAGAGTGCAGAATAATCTGAAGGTGCATAGAAAACTGAGAAGGTGAAGATTTGGAGCACAGACATTATTGCTGGCAATTATAAGGTGTAATAGATGGAGGATAGATAGATGGCCTAACTCCTCTGTTCCTCGGTTTTCTTTTTATCAGATAGGATGAAATTTCTGTGTGTGTGTGTGGTAAACCTGTTTTATTTTTTTTCTCAGTTAAGTTATTGTCTGTTTAATATGCAAATGATGCAATGCAGAATATTGCTAATTCGTGTGTAGGCAAGAAAAAGCCCTCTGCTTTGTGGTAAGCTTCCCTTCATGGGGAATACGTGTTCCTTTGTCCCTGCATGTATTCATTTCTCATCATAATTTCATGTTCATGAGTTTGAATGTTCACAACCCAAACCAGATACAGTTGAGTCTGAATTTTCAGACAGGGTTCCTACATCTGTTTTTAAGATGTTACAAGTCATACAGGAATATTCTTCCTGCTCCATCCTTTCTGGGGCATGCCCAGGGAACAGTAAGTGGTTAGATGTTATGGGCATTTGCTCACTGTTGGTTTGGGTTTTTCCCCCATTCTCTCTTTTTAATGTAAACTTTTAAAGCTGTAAATAAACTTTACACTCTCTCATTCACCTCTTCTTCCAGTGCACTCAGGTTTATAGTCTTGTTGTGCTGGGCTTTAGAAAGAAAGTGATGAGTGTGTGTCTTCACTTAGAGAGATTTAGCTTAGAATGTTAAATGTTTTGTATGCAGTGATCTTCTCATTACGTGGGATAATGAACAGTTTCAGGAGCACTGCTGCTGCCTATCACTTGTGTGTGCTTTCTCATCCCTCTCACTGAAATGGGGGAATAGGTCCTTCATGCTCAGCACCTTAATGAAGAGCCTTCTGTATTTGTTAAGACCTGTAAACATGAGTAAATCATGCATTGTCTTATGAGTTAGCAGCCTGACTTTCTTTCGGTTTACAGTAGGAGAAACTAAAATCAAACTGAGGTGCTGGGGCTCCTATGCCTGTTCAGACCAGATTTGCTGTGTGGTGCAATCGCTTGGTTAAGCTGTTGTTAAGTGTAAAGTATAAATGGCATCTTTGTTACGGTAAGATTATCCTTTCAGTAATAGAGGTTATGGGTTCAGTGAGTAAAATATACAGTTTTCTGGCATAAATAATAGAAGTTCTTCAAATCCATGATTATTTGTATTTTCTAGCCATTTGGGATTCCAGTATGAGGTGTATGTATAATGAGAAATGACCAGGCAAAGAAGGGTATTCACAAAGGTTACATTAGCCTAGGTTTACCAGGTGCATGATAGACAGGCAGGCTCTTCCAGGGCGTTATTGAGAGCACCAATGTTAAGCTTTTGCTCTAAATCTCACTGGAGAATAGCTGTGTTTTCTACCTGCTACAGTATGGGGGTTCAGGGTACCTAGCTGTCTATGTGTTTAAGGATGGGTATCTTAACATCTTCAGTCCTCTGAGTTTACCACTACATTTAAGAGAAGGGAATGAACTATAATTTTAATATTTAGTTTTTTATGTATGCACACACACTTACCTCTATGTTGCAAATATATTAAAAATACATATATATATATAAATATATGTATTTTTTATATATATAAACCCCATGTGCTTTGCCTGATGTTAGTATAATGCTCCTTTCCTTTCTTCCTTCTTTCATTCCTCTCAAAAGAAAATTCTCCCTCGCCCCAGTCTCCACAACTGGCCAAAAGTAAACAATTGCTGTTAGCTTTCCAGGATATTTCTGGTAATTCCTGACTGAAAAATGGTGAAATGGTTTAAGAAAGAGGTGGCGTTAGGTACCTTTAGCCAGCTAATGTTCCCTTGCAGTTGGAGAAAAAAAAAATAATAATTTGATGCTTATTTAGGACAAAAGGTCTCTGCAGAAACCTTTGCAAACTGAAAACACCGGAATTGTGAAATAGAGATGGGTTTAGCTTTAAAAGTGTCATCTTTTTTTTTCCTGTGGAACTAACAGTATACAGACAACGTTTTCCCCCCCCCCAATATTCTCAACAGAAAGCTAGTTATACTAGGCTTGTTCCAATATTAAGAAATCTTATCTAAGGAGTGCTTTCAAAATAAAACTGAATTTGAGAGAAAAAAGTGCCTTGAGGTTTTTATAAAGCTGACAAGTTTTAATATTCCAAATATGTAGCGACAATGATCTTTTTTCATAATTAAGCTACGAGTGTGGTTTAGTACTGAATTCAAAGCTGTTCACTAAATGCTGCTTATATTTAAACCCCCCAAAACCCCCAACAGAAAAAAATGAAAAAAACAATCCCAACATATTTTTCAAATTGAGATAAGAAAAAATAAACTCTCTTGCACCTCAATTTAATAACCAGTGTTGCTCAGCTACTACCAAAGGCTTAAGAAACTGTGTTTAGAAGTGATTGTTTGGAAATAAGTGTTTCTCAAAGATTATGAGGGCTTATACAGATGATTTTGTTCACCTGCTGAGTGTTTGAGAGCAGAAATGGTCCAATCTGACACTTTCCAGAAGTGTTTGTTTGCTTAAAAAAAATAGAAACGTTCCTGTGGAAAAAAAATAGGATTTCATTAATTGTTCTTCCACCTTAACCACACAATAAAGCACTGTTATTATGTACTTTTGATAGAGACATGAACATTTTGTGAAATACAAAATCCCAAGGTCCTGAAATGATCTGAGATGCTTTCAGCTTAAAATGTAGTTCTGAGAGCACCGCTTAATTTGTTAATGCCTTTGCTTCTGTTGTTTGTACTTCTCATGAGATGCAAGGCATTCAAATGCCTATTGACTGCTTTATATTAATTGCAAAGTAGGCACGGAGGTGTTTTGAATAGAAATCTTAATGTATTTTTCAATTACATGGGCCAAATGAGAACAAGTTCGGGTTCTTGGAAAAACAGAAGAATATATTCATTCTTTGACTCCGTGGGAAGGAGAGGCAGGAATATTATTCCAGCCAGAGACTCTCCGTGCTAGAAAACAACAGAATTTGCCATCTTCTTTGGGTTGTACCTGAATGAATTAGCACAAAGCAAATGTGATGGCTTTCAGCATGGAAGAAAAAGGCTTAAAGAGCCCTTCACACCCCTCAGATGGGGTGTACAGCAATGATTTTTACTTGTCTTTTCGTCTCATCGCTCAAGGGGTGGTGGTTCTTCGTCAGGGAGCTTGACTGGCAGCATAGGCAATATATGCTGTTGGTGGCAGAGGAAGTGTGATGTATGTATAACATAACACTTACTCCTTAGACCAGGTTGGCCCCTTGCTATATGCCTTTCTGCCCTAATACCAAAGCAATTCAGAGGAAACAGAGCAAGGCAGACAGTTATTTTAATTAGTGAATTCTAGACTGTCCTCAAAGGCTCTGATACTGCGATCTCGTTCAGTCTTCCAATTTTCTGTTGAGGCTTCCAAACGCTTCAGACTTACTTAGACAAAAGCCTCTTTCTTCACAATTGTCAAATTTCATTGAATCTCGAGTCTTGGTGATAGAGCTTAATTGTCAGCAAAATAAGTCTTGGTTTCTGTGAATTGTTTGATCCTCAACTGGTTTAGAAGTGACAGTATACTTTCTTTTACAGGGTTTAGATATTGTTTGCATGTGGCATATGGAGCAAAGTTGGACCAACTAAAGAAATTATTCCAATTGTTTTCTGTCAGGAAGGCTTGACAAAGAGCTTAGTCTCAGATCCTTTAAAGTTCAGGCATCTGCCACTAGGGGCAAAAATTATTTTCCTGTAGGCACTCGTCTTTCATTGTAGATTTACAGTGCTGCTCCACTTGGTTGATAATCTAATTTAAACCTCAGGGATGAGTCATACCTCCTCAATGGGATTCACAGCTAGTTTAAATTCTCTGATGTCAGAACCTTTCAGTTCTTCCAGGATCTCTGTTCCGAATATAATGGTCCTTTGGGTGTATGAATGCACTGAGGAGGGAAGGCTGACCCATGCAAGTGGTAACGCTTTAGTTATGTCGTTTTACTGTGTGCCCAGAGTTGGGATTTTTTTTCTCCCATTATTTATTTAAGTTTCTAGATCAGGTAATTTGTGATGTCTTGACCTGATTGAGGTCCTAATTAAGCCAAGTGGACTGACTTCTGCAGATATGAGGGCAGTACCCCACTCAGGTAAGGAACCTTCTGGAAGGTGTAATAGACCTCACCACATGGTTCATGCGTTCTACTAGAGACTTCTGATTCGTATGACCAGTGTTTTCTGTATCAACTGTGATACAACAGTTTTCCAGAAAATACTGGCTTATGAGAGATTATAAAACTTAGATGTCAAGAGATGTTTTGGTCTCTTTTCTTTGGAAAAAAGTAAGCAAAGACATTGTTCAGAAGTCCCTAAAAGGTTTTTAAGAGTGACCCGAACACTGAAATGTGGTCATGACCTCTTCCTGAAAACATCACCACTGGACAGTTGACCACTAAGAACTTTAGGAATTAAACGTTCATATTTGGAATGTGAGTTGCTATTTAAGGACTTCCTTTCCAGAGGCAGTCAAGGACAAAATAGACATTCAGAAAGTTAAGAAGCATTGTAAATACCATTCAGCTGTGATGAAAAGTTTATTGGATGCATTTCATATGCATTCCGAAGTTAAACTACATTTTGAAAACTGTCAGAGCCTACATTTGTTCTCTAAATATTATAATTAAATATCTACAATGCTCAGTTGTTACTAATTAATACTGTGATATTAATAGTGGTCTGGTTATTGACATAATTTTGCCTTCTGTGGGTTTGTTGGGTTTTTGTGGCCCAAGTTATACTTTTGTTTTGTATATATTAATGATGTATCCACAGATTGATCCAGAATCAAGTTCTGTGCTCATGCTGTTTTGTGAAGAGGGAAAGAAAAACACCAGATATTTTTATGTCATTTAATTTCATTATTATACGTGTATTTTTCTATTTTTATCCTGCCTTTTCAGAGATTTAGATACCTTTTTTAGCACAGAAAACCAGCAAAGCAGTTGTTTTAAAACAGCCTTTACCAAAACGTTTGGGATCCATTTATTATCAGTGATTATTTGCCAAGTTTGTAGTATTTATTCCAAAATATAACTTGTACTTTAGGTCCATGAGAAGATTTTTATATGTTGGATACAGATACTTGAAAGATAGGTATTTCTGTCGTAGTCTTTGCATTGCTCCTGTAGTTGTCCAATTCCTTGCAGTCCTGGAACTTGGTTCATCCTGATATATCTAGCATAGTGCCAGCAGAGAAGCTACTGGTTTTAAAAATAAAAACCAAAACCAAATTCAGGTGAAAATGGATGTGGGAGAAACAGAGTGAATTGTTGGTAAGGGAACTGTTAAGACCCAGAGACAGCCATATATGTTTTGAAAAAGAAAACTTTTACGGAGAAGTCCTCTAGCTGAAATCTTAATTGGTTTTGTGAAATCTTAAGACCCCATGTGAATGAAATTAAGCGAGCTAATTAGAGTAGGGTCTAAAGACTAACAAGACTCAACTGACTTGCCCCTGTAGTTAGTGGAGTGAAATATGCTCTTGTAAGAGCAGTTTAAAACAAGAACTAAAATCCTCTGAATTGTTCTCTAAGAGCAACCAAGTATAACTTCTGTATATATCAAATGCTTGGGGCTAATGCGTATGGTGTGTCCTGGATGCACCTTGCAGTCTCCCTTCAGGTGACGGTGGCCACTTGGCTTCCTCAGTTCTAATTTGGGAACTGCTTCAGAAACTGATCTCTCACTTGCTGTGAGGGTTTCCCATGTTTTTCAGTGTGAAACACCCTTCCTGTTGCCTTTGCAGCTCACGTGTAGTTACTGTAGTTCCCCTCTCTGGCTCTTTTTGTCACTCTGCATTTCCAAAACGTTAATTCAGGCACCTCTCTAGTTTAAGTGTTGCAGCCACCTTCTGTTCTCACTTGCTTTGTCTCAAAATCTTCCATGCTCCCTAGCCTGTGCCTTGCTGTGTCAGCCTTCCTGCCTTGGTTGTGTGTGGGATAACCTCCCCTCATTTTCAAGCACGCTTGTTTGTATCCAGGACATGTGCTGTTCCATTGGGAAGGGGAATGGATGAAGCAACGTTGAAAGAAAGGGGAAGAGAGGAAGTGGGGAGCAAGTATGGAGTGAATGAAGTAGAGGGTGAAGGAGAGGCCATGTGCAAGCGGCCCGTCTGCGTAGGGCAGAAATTCAGGTTAATATGTACAAAGCAATTTTGACATCCAGACATCCCAAATTCAGCCACTTCCCTGACTGTTAGTGCCAGCTAGTCTTTTGACAGTTCTGTCTTGCAGCTCCTCCCCAGGGCCAGATGGAGGCTTTTTCTTGATCTTATGGCCCCAGATCCTTTGAGGAAGTCTAGCAGGAGGTGTAGAAGGGCGTGTGGCTTTATTTAAGCATTAGACCTCTTCCCATTCAAAGCTTTTACTATTTCTGCACCTGGTAACTGTTGGCACACTCCTGCGTTTCCTCCCTCCATCATCATTTTGCCTGCTTATCTTTCATGCTTACATCTTTGCAACTTCCTGCTCTCTGTGAAGTAAAGTTCATCCACAGTCTGGCTCTTCTTCACCTTAAAATCATCTCTCAGGATACACCGGGATTGTTGTAACCACAGTACAACTTTACACTGGCAGTAGTTAAACATATGGGTGGAGAAACTCATTAATTCCCTGACCCCTTTGTTTTCCCATACTTAAAAAAAAAGGCTGAAACACACACATCTTGTCCTGCAACTTTTTGTTCCAGCTTTTACTGCTACATCTTCCCTCTGCTTGTTGTGCTGTTTATAGTCAGCGTGTTGGTTCTTCGTAACTGACACAACAGACTCTTCAGGGCAGGGCATGCTGCTGGCTACGTGATGGTCCAGCGTGCATCCTACTGGGGGCTCTGCCTCCCGCTTCAGATGTATTAATCCTCTTTGGGGTGTATCTGTCACGCAAGCAGCAGTGTTCTCACAAGTCCCTTGTTGTGGGTGGTTCCCTTCTATTTTTGCCTGTTTATGTATTTGAGGAGTTCATAGCGCTGGAGAGCTGTAAATCAGAGCTTCACAGCGAAGTCTGTCTTTGAATTAAGACAAGCTAGATTGTAAATTGTATTCACTTTTGCTTGAATGACTGTTCACTGAAGCTGTTTTTTCTTCCTTGATGTGTGAGGGGTTTTTTTCTCTCCTTATAGAAAAGTCAAGAAATATTGCTGCTAATGTATTTGTGTCATGAGCCATGGAAAATAGAAGATTTTAGGCCTCTGCTAGATTTTTAACTTTAAGTGATGGATATGTAAGCATATGTTTTTAAAACAATTTAACCTCTAGCATTCAGCTGTCAAAGCTAGGGGCATTCTACATGAACATTTAAGGTCCTTTTGTCTTGATTTATACACTACTGGTGTTTTAGTATGGTCAGCAGCTACTTCTCCTACTAAGTTTCTTCTTTTTGTTTTCAAGGTGAAGCTTTCTAACAGTTGCCCAGCAGAGGGGGTACAGTAAAGTCATATGCAGAGCAATATAACTTCGCACAGTGCTTAGCATTTAATCATTTAATTATTAAAATTTCTTTTAACGTAAGGAATATAAAAAACAGTAGAGAAGAGGTCAGATTTTGGTTTTCTTTCATTTGCATGGATATTATACACCGCATTCCCACTTCAGTGTTGTTAATTATAGTTTAGGTTGTAAAGAAGTTTACGTTGTAGTGATTTATTGTTTTTTTCCCCCCAGAAGCTGATGGCCCAAAGAAATGCATTGTCAGGCTGTATCTAGATTCCCTTGGACAGCACTCTTTGCTTGAAGAAAGCTCTTGGGCTGTGGTTGCCTTCAGCTTTTCTAAGACAAAAGATTTTTTTGGTTGTTTCTCAGGCAAGATTTGCAAGTGGAATTTGGTGCCAATAACAAAACCGAAGAGGAGGTGAAGTCATCCCTCCTTATACCCTACAGCCTGCTCGCCAGGATTGGATCCATTCCTTGCCCTAAAGTAGGCTAAAAAAAAAACCAAAAAAACAACCCAACTTTTTTGGGGAAGGGATTTGAATCCAGTTGTAGTCCCTCCCATGCTGACTGCCGTAGCCTTCAGGCAGCCGCTGATTCGCCTTTTTCCGGTGCCATAGTTACTGATTCATCCAGCGGGGGAGCAGGTTCCAGGGCAGCGACTGAAGGAGGCCTACCGCAGACTTGCCTCTAGTGCAGCAATTAACCTGCTGGCTGGGGAGGTGGTGGGCGACCCACATTCAGCGCGCGCACCCCGCGACGGGTAGAAGTAACGTGTTCTCTTGCGCGTCTGCCCAGCCTTCACCTCCCGTGTTAAGTGTCCTGACCCCTGGGCTTGGCTGTACCTTTGTAAACAAGGCCTCTGGATGCCTCTCTGTGCGATCTCTCCTAGGGAACCTGCTTTGGCAGGGCGGTTGGACCCGGTGGTCTCTTAAGGTCCCTTCCAACCCCTACGATTCTGTGATTCTGTGATTCTCTTGACAAGTTTCCCAGTAGCTGCTTCTTTTGTGGTTTTGCAAATGGTACCTAAGTCGTGAATCTAGTTGTCTCCATATTTTCTCTGGTGCTTCTCTAACATGTGGTTTAAAATGTCCTAAATGGAAGGAAAACTTTTAATTTAATGGGGGATGGATGTGTCTTTTTTAACAGAAAGCAAGTTTTCCAAGCAAGTGCTTGGATTATTTGCACAGCAAACCAAGAGATGCAGTTCTAATTTTCTGATAGTTATACCAAAATTTCTCTCAAGTTCATTAGTAATGACGTTTCAGCTGAGACAGGAAAAAAACCCCACACTGAACATTACCCAGTCTCATCTGGATAGCCAAACTCGTGTTATTGCAGTGGATTTTTTTTTTATGGTGTAAGTAATTAAAAAGGAAAAAGTATTTCAGGAATCATTGCATGGGTGCATGATGAGTGAACTTCAGAGAGAACCTATACTTGCCAAACAATTCACTTTTTCCAGAGGAGGAAACTGAAAAACAAAACAAAAAGAAACTAATGCTAAAGAAAACCAAGTGATCGAACCAAAGGAACATGCCAAGCAGAAGATGAAGATTACGAAGACATGAAATCTTTCTGCTCTTTGAGCTGGCTGAAGGCTTTATGCTCAAACCTGAAGGCTAGGTAGAGGCTGGAAGTCCTGACCTGTCTCTGTCAGCAACAGTCCCTATAGAATTATTTTCCATGCTTTTAGAAAAGGGAGAAAATGGATGGACTACATCAGAGTCATCTCTTCAGTGTTTGGGAGGAGATCTGAATATGTATGATTGGTAAAATGCAGGATAGTACTGGTTTTCTGAATGACACCTGTATCAGCCAGGTATCTGTTTCAAATGAAGATTTCAGGATGCAAAGAATTTATATTCAGTAATATCCTACTTAGTTATCATCATCTTAGACTGGGTGATGATTGAGCCCTTCTAACTTCAAATCCTGGAAAAAAGAAGGAGGGGGTGTGAAAAACATTGGAAAAAGGCAAGATGCTTATTCAGTGAATTATCTTTAGGAGATGGAATAGTAAGAAAATTATCAATTACAAGTACATTTTGCAAGAACTGTGTGAGATTTCCCCTACTTCTGATATTTTCTGAAATACAGTATTTAAAGCCTATTCTGAATCTAGGCTTGCTACTATAAATAGCACAGGAAAACTTGTTGGAAAAACCTTACCAGAGAGGTGACATATATTTCAATTTTTTTCTATTTTAATCCTCGTATTGATTTATGTTTATGTGTATGGAAAATGAAAAGTGGTTCAAAAAGCTGTTTTTCTCCTTTCATGTAGAAATTCCAGCAACAGAATACTCTTCAGATATTTTAGTCCACCCTGATTTGTAGCATTCAGTTTAATTCATTGTAAGCTCCCCCCTCCAGCAAAACAAAACTTGGGACATACTTTCAATCCAAATTGGATTTATAGCAGAAAAGAGAACTAGACTACACAAATGCTTTCAGAAGTGGGTGTGGTTAAATAGTTTAACAAAGAATTAAATTCATAATCTTGTTAGTAAAAAGCCAGTATTGGGCTGTATTTCATATTTACTATTCCAGGTTTCTATTACAGGGATGCTTTATATTGTGGTGAGAAGTTGAAGTAGGTAAGTTTATAGAACGGCCTGGGTTGGAAGGGACCCCAAGGATCATAGAGCTCCAACCCCCCTGCCACAGGCAGGGACACCAACCTCCAGGCCTGGATTTACACAAGGCTGCCCAAGTTTATGTCTGGAGTAGAAAAAGAAGGTGGTGTAAATCAAAAGAAAATTCTGTAGGTAGTGTAAAACTTGACTTCTTTTAAAGGCCAGTTGATAAGAAGTTGTAAATGGTTACCTATCATTTATTTATTTATTTATTTTTCTGTTCAGGAGGGAGAAGGAGGCCAGCATCGAGTCTTCCTGTACCCCCTCCTCTATATATACTTCTGGTTCAGTTGGACTTAAAAATATCTTGTTGCTTCTGTTGCAGCACAGCTTAATTTTTGCTGTATACTACATTTTGGAAGTATATTAGAGTTAGTAGCTCAGTTTTAGGTTTTTATGTGTTTCAGTACGTTTAAATGTAGATTTTACTCATGAAACTCAGGATAATTTAAGATAGTTCCAGTGAATAAAAGTGAGTTTTAAAGGTGTGGAAAGGTTATTTAGAGCTTAGCTTCTTTGTTCTGGTGATCGTCATCACACAATTATGTATGAAAGGTTTACTATAAATCCAGGGGTTGGTAGGAGAAGAGCAGGTGGGCAGGCAGGTTTCTGCTTTAATAGTCAGTCCAGTTATGAAGCATAGGTGTAGTTTTGTACTCAAGTTAGGGGATAAAACTTTATATCTAGCCAGAAGTTTGTTCTTTTGATTCTGATTCTGATTTCCACAATAAATTACAAAAGAAAAAAAAAATCTGTGAGTGTTAATTATTGTGTAGGAGTATCATTGCAGGCATCAATAATTTGGAAGTTCCTAATGAATATATTATCCCAGATCTATCATGCTTTTGTAAGAGATCATTTTGTTAGCAAGTATAATACAGCACTGATGTTAAATTCTGTTGTGCAAATTCTGTTGGCTGCTGAAATTGTGGTCAGCTTGGTTAATTGATGATGATGTGTAATGTGAAAGCAGTTACAATGCAGAAGGTATTTTGAGATTTCTCATGAAAACCATTTGAGAAGGAAGGAAAGTTACACTTCCCTCCCCCCCAATCAAGATGTTTTTCTTTGTGTCATTCTGTTCTAAATGAAGACTTTATATATCCTCTCTGCATTTTATTGTGAGGAGAAAGACTTTGGCTGGTGATAACAGCTGTTAATACACGTGCTTTTCTGAGTACACCCAGGCAAAAAGACAAATCAACTGTACCACATAATTTAGCAAAGGGATAGGTCAACTTCTGTGGACCTATTTTGATTTTCTGCAGGCAAGGCAACTCTCATTGGTAGGTCATTAAAGTGTGTTTCTAGTGGACTGGAAAGCTCAAGAAACAACTGTACAGTTAAGATCAATGTATTCATACTAGGTAATGTAGATGTCTCCATCAGTGGTAAAAATAGAAATACATTTGCAAAGGAGCCTGTTTTCCATCCTTATCTCTTGTCATAGTTATCCGTCTTTCTTTAAATCCTACACTTAAAAATAAGATCAAACGCAGTGTGCACGTTTTCTTCTCGTTTGCTGACTGTTCTCCTGTTTGACAGCGGTCGTGTAAAAAGTCCTTTTCAAGTAGTAAATTAATTTGGATAGAAGGCATCCCACCTGAATTCATTACATGCTGGCAGTTTAGATAAATGGATATTATGATCTCAGCATATTTTGGCCCAGCACCACTGTGCCCATTTGCAAATGTCTAAGGAAGTGATAATATTCCTGTCATTTTCAGGCTGCTAAAGGAAAAAAAAAGGGGGAATTTATCCTATAAATATTTATATTTATAGGATGCCTGTGGGGAAGACAGTAATGCTGTATATGGCAGTTTGTGTGGACATGTGGTGCTAAACGTATATTAAAAAAGATAACAGACCTATTGACGTTTCTTTGTAGAAATATGGAAGAAAAGCCAGAGTAGATCAGTTATTGACAGCTATGCAGGAGATGCATTTCCAGATTTCTTTCTGAAGAAATATTTCACAAACTTACAATTCCTTTCAGAGTTGGTAATCCATCTTTAGTTATTTTGTTGATTTCATAGTTGTATTTTACAAGGTTGATGTAATGTCTGCTTCCTGCCAACATTTGATATGGACAATCCACTTTGTTGCTGCTTTGATGAAATGGAAGGCTGCTTGTAGTTGCAATACTTTTTTTTTTTTTCTTTTTTTCTCTCTTTTTTTTTTTCTTTCTTTCTTTTTTTTTCTGCGTGTGTGTGTGAAGTGAGCATGGGTAAAGACTTATCAGTCACTGAGTGCTGTAGCTTCCCAGCAAGATACGTGAGGAGCTGTCGATTCATAACCACAGACAGAAGGGGAAACATTCAGTGTAGTTAAATCAATGGGTGTTTAAACCTACCCAGTCCTGTGCAGTTGTTTCTTTTATTCCTACTTTTTGAGTGTGCTTTCGTTACCACATACGCGCCTCTGAGCATTATTTTACTACTATGTGTATGTTTCAAATCACTGTGGCGTTACAAGCTGTAATAGGGACTGTTGGGAGTACAGGGTTTCTCTCTTTTGGGTAAGCCTGTACGTATACACAACCTGAGGCACAGAGTCTGTGCCTGCCTCTCCGGGGCTCGGTGGGGTAAGGGGGTGATGAAACCTTGGTCACCTTGGTCAAGTGGTGCCTGGGCAAGTGATGTCAGTAGCAGGGTGGGGGCTTCCCCTCCTCACTCAGTAAAGTAGATAGCGGTGAAGTGTGCGCTTTGTACTCTCTAACTTCAGTCCCTCTAAATTAAAGCTGTCTGGGAGGAGAAGAGCACCTCTGTGACATGACAGCCTTCAAGCAAAGCTCAGCCATGGTTGGGGTCGCTTACATTTAGTATGACCCAAGTACCTTCTTGAACCCATTTGGTTCGAGCTGCTTTCAGGCGAGTTTCGGCAACTTTGCAGCAAGGAGTGGGAGAGAACAGTGCTTCGTTTGTTAACTTTTCTTTGTGGAGACAGGGCAGTAGTGGGGAAGTGCTCCTGGCTTTGCTCTTGCAGAGCACATCAAGAGGTTTTGAATCTATTTCCCCCCCCCACCCCGGTAAGCGCAGTGTACTCGTATGTGAAAAAGGGAATCTAGGCCAACTGCCGTGGAAGGAGTTTGTGTTAGTATGCAAAGCAGTATTTATTAATAACATTTGCCTATTGAGCTAAAGTGATGCAATTAAAATTCCCTGGACTGAGGGTTAGCTTGATCTGAGGGTAGAAAAATTCCCAGAGCATGCACCCATATGCACACAAACACCAGTGGCCAAAGCTTTCTATCCTGAGCAGGACCTTTCGCATCTCCAGAGAGGCAAATCAGTTGACTAGAGAAGTAGCAACGAAGTATTTCTGTGTCCTGTAGTGAAACACCTGAGGGTAAAAGCTCTGTAAACTTTGCAAGGTATATATATATAAATTGATCTGCCCACTTGGTGCTGTTACCCAGAAGTATTTCAGTGAATGCCCTGGCCAACATACTATACTAGAAATGTCAAATACGTTTAGAAATAACGTCCTGCTGCTCTTAAGGTCCTTGATGTTTGGAATTTAGGTTGCACAACACCAAATGCTATTGGTGGCATTTGGCTGTTCCAGTGAAGGTTCCTCGTTTCTTGTTTAAAAAAAAAAAGAAAATACCTTTTCTTTTCTGGTGTTTACATACTAAGTGTTGGTTCAGTTTGGATTATATTTCTTTCATCGTGAAGTATGTATAAACATTTTAAATAGGTGTGGCACACTGTCAAGTGTTTTCATTATTGGGATGATAGGTTTGAATATCTGTTCCAGAGTATCAGCAGGCACCTGCAGAAGCAAAGTGGGTATGTAGCACCTGAACACATTCTGATTCATGCAATTAAAGCAGTTTACAGAGTGAGGAAGAAAAGAATATCACATACTGAGGTTTGATGTCTTTTTTCATGGAGAACAAAAGAGGTTTGCTTCTTTCACTTCAAGTTTAGCCTAACTATTGTGTAGTGGAGGAGGTTTAATGAATCATTGTTTAACTTTGATACTGCCAAGTATTTGACCATTAAATAGTCTGAAATGTGTACATAGCACTTTGGTGACAGACCCTTATTTAACTGTGATTAATTGGTATTGAATAGTTATTTAATTACTTTGGAAGAAATCTAACAACAGTGTGTGTTCTGATTAAGTTATTTGATGTAAAAACAAACACAGGACTGCTGAAGAGAGCACGTTTTGCAGCTTGCTACTGATGCTGCACACCATGTGGAAGCCTGAGAGTGATTAAAACAGCAGATAGTAGTCACAAAATTTGATGCTGTTGTAACATTAGTTCTGGTTTTCTTAAAACACTTTTTTTTTTTTGGTGGTGGTTTCATGAAATTTCCTTTGCCTTGAAAGTTTTAGTTTCAGTATTTTCTTCTTGCTTTTGAAGCCCAGGCTGAAACTCACTGGGATAAGTAAAGGGAGCAAATATCAAGCGAGTTGAAAATTTTGATAAATTAAATATACTGGACTAGTTTGAAGAATTAGTGTCTCATGGCATGTTTCTCTGTCACAGAAATGCTTGCTTAGGGAACCTGGGACATTGAGAAGTATGAAGTATGGTGAGAAGGCAGTGTTGATTGTCTGTAGATTTGGGAGAGAAGGATATTAAAAGCTTTGGACAGAGAAAAATATATTGGGGGGGGCAGGTGGGGGTGGTGTTTGGATCCTGCCCTTCTTGAATAGCAGGTGCAACAGTTCCTTTAATTTGAAGAACCATCCCAAAAGATAGATTTGCAAACTAGTATGAACTGCAGTCTGTAAGCCTTGTGAGTCCTGACTCAAGATGGCTACTTTAATATCTGGAATGTTTTCTCTTGCATGCTTGGTAATACATAAGCAAGCCACTGATTTACGGTGCTTCCAGTAAGTGGAAACAGTTGTTTCTTCATACCTTGCGAAATAGAACTCATTTACTTGTAGACATCCTTATAAATGTAGCAATCGCTTTGGATGCAACATCCTGATGGCTATGGGGCATTTTGTGGGTATTTCCAAGGCGCAGCACTTCTGCTTGGAGGTGCATTGCTCTCTCTGGTATATGGAGAGGGAACTTGCTTGCTTTAGTGGGTTACTGTAGCTTGTTTCTGTGTAGGGCAGAACGCCAGTTCAGTTATCGCCACATGAACAGCATCTGAAGTACATCTCCAGCCTGAGTTTTCTCTTACACAGTCACTGGAGTAATGTCCCTGAAAACCAGCATCAGCAAAAATGGGGCTAAGGCTGGTGGTTTGGTCACTTGCTTTTAAAAGTAGAAAAGCATTAATGGTTGCTGGATTGATTTTAGGGGAGGGAGATGTGGACCTTTTAGCAAGAAGCGAGGTATTTCTGTAGGCTTAATGACTTCAGGTGTCACTTTCCAGAATTACTATGTGCAAGTCCTAAATAGACCATAAATTACTTTTTTCAATAACTTGAAAATTCAAAAAAAAATAAGATCTGCTAGCACAGATTCACTTGTCTATTTGGGAGAGAGCTGATTCATGTCCCCACTGTTTAAATTGCTTAAATTGTATCAGGTGGACTGTAAAAGGTTGCAGTTTTCAAGGTTTGTCCTTTTGGTATACCATTTCTTTTGCTCACTCATAGTTTAGTCCATGTCATTTTACAGAATTACTCTATTTACATTTTAAAGAGGATTAGGCAGATTAAAAGATGTACTCATGTTTTATCGATAATGTCAGATTAATTTCCACTTTCCCAGTGGCAGCTCGCAGCTCTGTCAGAACAGAGTCTATAGAAACACTGTTGTACGTAATGATTTCATAAGGTGATTGCCAAAAATACAGTCGTGGCAATTAATTACCAGCTTGGTTACCAATGGGAACTGGAGTAGTTCGTGGTTAGGGGATATATGGAAGAGAGAGTAAGAGCAGAAGATTACTGAGGCCAGCTCAAGTGAGTGAAGTTTTCATTCATTACCGTGTTCCTCAAAGAACTTCACTGGCAGAAGTGTTGTTGTAGAGAAGAACATTGCCACAGTTGCTCTTGGTGAGCAGAGTAAACGCAAGTATCCTTGATATCTATGCTGACTTTCTACCCCCAGCAAAGCACCAGGACAGATCTGTATCATGCTTGCAGCCTAAAGCGCTTCTTGTTGCAACACTGAACCTTTCTCAGGAAATGGTTGGAGTTTGTCACAGTCCCCTGCTGAGCTCTTCTCTGTGTTACCCAGTGTTAGGATGTGTGGGAACAGTTCAGAGTTGTGTCAGGAGGGTTCAGACTGCATGTTATGAAGCATTTCTTTACTGAGAGGAGGTCAAGCACTGGAACACACTTCCCTGGGAGGTGGCGGATGCCCCAAGCCTGTCAGTGTTTAAGAGGCATTTGGACAATGCCCTTAACAACAGGCTTTAACTTCTGGTCAGCCCTTGAAGCGGTCAGGCAGTTGGACTAGGTGACTGTCCCTTCCGACTGAAATAGTCTATTCAAACAATTGCAAAAAAACCCCAACCCAAACCCAGGCTTGAAATCTGCAAAATTTTTCCTTGAGCAACTTTAATGGGTGATTCTTCAGTAGAAACCTCAGGGGAGGGAAATAAGGGCTGACCTCCAAGCTACTGCCAGAACTGAAATTCCTTTTGACAGGAAGCATTTTGTAATGGCTTCTCTCCTCTGGCCCTTAAGGCCTTGTCCATACTGTGGAAAAGTAAGCACAGCACTTTCTCAGGAATGAGTTTGGATGTGCTTTTCCACTTGTGGGATGAGGGAGATCAGGAAGGCACCGCTTGGTTCCTGGAGGTGCCAGCTTTGAGCTGACCTGCACTGCGGCCATGGAAAGCAACCAGCCCGAGTGACCTTGTCATTGGTGGGTCTCGCAGTGTTTTACGGACGGGCTTGGCACTGCCACCTCCCCTCGTTCTGCCCCTGACTCTGTAGAATTATGCGAGGTCACTCTGGAGACAAGATGGTTGCTTATACCCTGAAGCCCCCATCCCTTGTGCCATCTTTTTTCCCTGCTCTGCTCCTCCTGGACAGGCCCCTTGGGAATGTCCCATCAGAAAGAAGCGTTTAACGTCTTTTGAATGATTTTCTTTTGCCAATGGAGTCTTGTTCCATTTGAAAGTAACCTGAAATGTTGTATTTTGAGATGTTAAGAGGTCTTAGCTAAGGCATTCATGCAGTAGTGCTAGACCATTCTTCCATGACCAATCTCTGCATAAGGAAATCACAGGAAAAGACTTTTTTTTTTTAACTGTCTGGGAGTTCCTTCTGATGTATCTACCCCAACATAAAATAAATGAAAGGGAATGTCCCTAGCTGCCATTCCCTGTAGAAACAGATGAAAGAAATTTTGCTGAGCCTTGTGCTACTATATAACCTTCCTTTCTGCATGCAAAGCATAAAAATAGGATGAATCCTACTCTTGTCTGCCTAAGTAACTGCCTTTGGTAGTAAAGCACTGCAGAACAAGCTGTTTGCTACCAGTATCTCTCTTCAGAGTTGTGTCCTAGGCCTGAGGAGAGGATGTTTTGCATGTTGCTTGGTGTGGAACAAAAATTCCTTTAAAAAAGAAATCAATGTTATGCAACAAAACTCGTAATGCCGAGACAGCTATGAACAGAAAACCAGAATGATGGTTGCCACAGAAGTTACTTTAGTTAATGCTCTTATCTCTGAATTATGTCTCCAAGCGTTCCATGGAAACTTCAAATTTAACTACTTTCAGTTTAATGAGCTCCTTTGAAAAGAAAGAAAGGAAAAAAAGAAGAAGAAAAAAAAAAGTAGTACTTTGTTGCCAGTGCAATAAATGTGTTTGTACCAGTTAGAAGTAATAACTGAATCAAGATAGATGTAGATAAAAAAGCAATGCAAATGCATGTACGGGCATTACACACCTTAGAAAGGGCCAGGTTCCCATCCTTAGTTTCACCTCTTCCCTGTCAAGTAGAGGTATCGATTGATAAAGATGTTACTCCACTTATGGATAGCAGCATTGGGACTTCAGGTATTAAAAGAACTCTTGCTATAGCTGATTTTTTTTTTCTACTCAGAACTTGAGAACATAGTAAAATGTAAATGCCTCACTGACAGCAGATCAAAAACTGTTTTATTGGTTTAGTAAAAATGAGGATTGTTAAAGTTTTGAACACAAAGCTGCATGAATGCATACCTTTTTTATCTCAGAAATGCCTGTGATGTGAATCCCTGTATAATGGTGAAAGGGTGGGAACAGAAATACTGGGATGGATCAGTTAGATCAACTCTGATCTATCTGGTACACAGGTGAACTAGTGAGTTTCAGTGAAGGTTAGGGGCAGATTCTAGCTGATGTTACTTGGCGAAACTTGGATTGAGTTCTCTGAACTGTAAACCTTTACCTGCAGACCTCGAGCATACAAAGTATCTGTTTCACCTGTTAAATTCTATTGGACCAGTATCTTCAAAGCCAGTTGTAATTTTTTCCTAGCAGTTTAAGTAAAAGTTTTGTATTATCGGATGAAAGGCATTTGTAAAGAAGTATTATTCTTCAAAATGTACTGCAGTGGTTGTAAAAGATCCCCTTCGTGGTGGTTTTGAAAAGTGCCTTTTTATGTTTAGATTCTAGCCGCTTCCTTTTCATTGTTACTAAAATGGTGAAGTATGGTGTCTTTCAGATAATTTTGATATTTTAAGGAATTATATTTACTTTCTGCTTCTTTTTCTTCTCCAACCCTGTTTCTGTAGGAAGGATCCTGAATCGTTTCTCCAAAGATATTGGCCACCTGGATGACTTGCTGCCGTTGACGTTTCTGGACTTCATGCAGGTAATTCATTTGCTGCTGTCCAAGTCTTCGGCGCTGCGTTCCGAGTTGAGGTTCCTGAATGCTTTGGTGAAGATCTGCTGTTTGCTGCAGACGTGGTGGCTGAGTTGAATGAAAGGACTTGTTTGTGAAAGAAAGGTGCGGTTGAAATTTAATGTGTCAGTAGAAAGCTGACATGAGTAATAACTGGCAGGTAGGAGTGGCTATACACAGCTCGCTATTATGTCAAGATTTCAGTTCGTAGTAGCTACATGCTTGGTAAATTGCTCCTGATTTGCCTCCCAGCGATCTGGCAAGCTTATTGCTGTTATAAGAAATATGTCCATAGTAAAGAAACAATCAACTCACATGAAAAGATAGCACAGATTAACCTAATTACGTGTCTACTTCCACAAAGAATCAAGTGCTTACCACACCATTTTGGATTAAAATAGGTGTGGCTATTTACAAAGAAAAGATTAGTAGTAATAGGGTGAATATAATAGCCTTAATAGGAGCAAGTGAAATAAGTTGCTGCAGACAAGAAAGATGGACAAAGCACTAAGATTTTGATGATGATGAAAGGATAAAGGATTATATATGACATCAAGGTAATTTTTCTGTTGCAGTTGCTATTAATCTTCCTTGTAAAAAATTGCAGAAGAATGAAGCTGCAAAAAAATTGATTGTACTGTATCAAAATAACATGAATCACAGAATACACAGAATCATGGAGGCCAGAGAAAGAAACGATCCCCTTAGATCAGACCTGTCATGCTCAAGTCAGAAATGTTTATTAAGGTGCTGTGGCTAACTTTGCTTTGTCTCTGAGAGAGAACTTACTTAGGATCTAAACCTTATTTGGAATTCTTCAACAATAAACCAAAGGCATTTTGGGTTGAGCAGTTTAATCATGTTGTTAATGCTGAACTCTTGAAAATAGAGGAAGGGGGGAAGTCATTCCAAGGAGGGAGTAGAAATTCTTTTAAGATAAAGTTTTTTTCCTCGTTTAGTGAAGTTGTTGAGGTGTGTATTTGTTTTTCAAAGGATGGCAGTGCCACATGTCATTTAGGGGAAGAAAGGAAGGTGATGTATTTTAACAGTTGAAACAGTTGGGATTTTTTTATGAGTTTTGGAGTTGCTTGTAGTGAATATTAAGATTTTGTATTCATGGGCCTGAACAGATTTCTTCTTTCTGCAACATGAACATCTTTCTACACAAATACTACTTGTTTGGTACTGTTTATACAGATCACAGATTTTCTTCAGTCTTATTAATAGTCGTGTTAGACAGAATATCTTGCTTTATTTCTGATCTCTTGGGACAACATATACATGCCTTTTTTTTTTTTTGGCTGGAAGCTCAGGCTGTCCTGAAATCCTTATCCTCTTCTCTCAGCATAGGATTTATGTCCACAAAATCAAAACCATCTCTACTACCTAGTGCTCCTTGACCATTAGACTGAGCAATGCAGAGGGGCTTGTCCCCTTTACAGCAGACTGTACATATGTTCGTGCTGTGTACTGCTCACTAACAGTTTGAGATAAAATGATTAACCCTTTTCCTGAGTTCTGTGCATGTGAAACAGCAGGAGAGTTGTGTTGCAGCCCACTTGTGTGGTGTTTATATGGCAAGAAACTGAGTGGGTGTTTGGCATGCCCCGGCATGCAGTTTAGAGGCATTTGGAGTTGTCTGAGGATGCAGAACTTGTTGGGGAAAAAAGATGGAGAAGCCTGTGTAAGCAGAGGGAGCCAAAATTGGTGTGGTCTTGTCCATGCTTCCTTCTGAGAGCAGACACTGAAGCAAACTGTCTTGAGAATTACACTCTTTACTTTTTTTTTTTTTTTTTTTTTACCCCTTGGGGAAGCCAAGTGGTTTGCTCCAAAAGAAAGCTAAGGAAGGAGCTAACCTGTGTGCATGGCACATACAGGGGACTTCATTAACTGCTAGCAAATTGGAAAACCTACTTATTTTACCAGTGTATCGATACTTGAGGCTGCACCTGCTTACCAAACTTAACTGGTCTGGAATGAAGGCTGTTGCTCTGGATGTGATTGCTTTCTTCTTTCAAGCTCCTACGCTAAACTGTGTTTTGTAAAACATTTCCCCTCATGTTGATTGCTTTGCATGCTTCTTAAGTTGGCTATTGAGTAATTTATCGAGCTCTAAAGTTTGTATTTTAAGTGAAAAGTTTTGCTTTTCAGAAAAAAAAACAAAGTAGAAGGTACATGTCCAGTGTACCATTGAAAAGATTCTGTCCTGACTCCCTGGTCCTATTTGGTATCAGGAAAAAAAAAATTAGGAACTTAACGCTGACTGCTGATGTGCTGCTCTCCACAAGAGAAGAGTACTTCCTTCTTGGCAGGTTTTCTAAAACTTGCTGTTCTTGATCAGCAAGCTTTTTTGGTTAGTGGATGCCTTTTGAAATTCAATAGCAAAGATGTGATATTTATTTTGAAGCAGCACAGATTTTAACAAAGGATAACTGTTATCAGTTATGATAGAGATCTTTTGTCACTTGTTTTGTTTGCAGGTGTCTTTTATAAGACTTGGTATAATCCCTTCAGGAAGAAATATTTTCTCCTTTCTAAAAACAGTATTAGCTAAATATAAAAGCTCTGATCCCAGCCATTGTTGCTGATTCTTTGAGAGACATTTCCCAACATTCATTGTCTAAATGGTTGTCAGGAGGAATCAAGTGAAACTTTATTAAACAATGCAGTAACTGGTTCATCTTACTTTGTGTGTAGAAGCTTTTCTTGAGCGGATTTGCATTGAAGAAGTGGTCCTTTTTCTACGTTATTGCCAGGATCACTGCGAAGCATTCCACCCTTTTACTCTGCTGGCAAGGGAGTGTATGATTTCTGTACGGGTAACTGCAATGTGATTGGACACCCAAAAGCTACAATGAGCCTATTTAAATACCTGTAAATAAATAATTAACGCCTGCTCATTGTGAGAATTTCATCATTACGCTGAGTACAGCTTTTAAGGCAATTCTAAAAACTGGTAATGTCCTTTTTTAGAGTGCCTAATAAGATTTATACACTGCACTACAGTCATAATGAGCGTGATTAGTCTAGACAGCTATACTGGATGAAAATTAATTCCTTGAACTAAAAGAGTTGATTTTTCTTCCATCTTCCATTGAGTCGGCAAAGGAGAAACAGTGGATAGTCACTGTAGGCTTACCTGTTAAAGCAGAAGTAGCAGGTGTGTGGCAGGCACAAAAATGCACCTTAGACCTCACGGATTCTTCATGACTAGATTCTGTAAAACTGTTGCTTTGCAGTAGCTCCCAAAGTAGCAAGTCTCACTGTGTTTAAAGCTTCTTGCCCACCTTTTTTTCTTTGGTTTTAAGTTCACCAAAATACAGCACACCTGCCTTCAGAGAGACATGGGGCAGGAGGGGCAGTCCTCAGTGGGAGGGGGCAGTCCTATTTTTTTTTTTTTTTCCTTCCTTCCTTCTTAACTCAGGAATTTTAACAGTGTGAGATGTGTCACGTTAGTGCAGTTGACTTACTGTTTTGTTGAAGTTACTGCTGTATCCACAAGATAAATAAATAAAAAATGTCTTTTTTATGAGAGCGCATTGTATGACTACGTGGCTGTTGAGCAGAACTCAGTGGGTAGATGTGAAGTATAAAAACTGAGAAGAAACCACTGGTTAAGTTAGGCACTTCAGCTGAGATATCTTTAATGGTCCATTTGCAGTCCAGTTCAAAGGTCATTAAAGTAAAAAATAAACTTTTCTGCAGTCTAAGCCTGGGCCTTGCCTTCTGTAATGGATTCTGGCTGCCCATAAGGTTCCTTACCAGCTCTCCTAAAAAATAAAATGAAAAGCAATGCTGTGTTCACTCTGATACTTGTTACTTCTACTAAATGTGGCACCAGATATGCTTGTAAAATGAGGTAGCAGTTATTGCTTGTTGGTTGATTCAGGTAGTCAGAAAGCTGAACGAACTTCCTTGGTGAAGATGGGGTTATTTGGTTGGGTATTTTTTATGTCAGCATGCGTATTTTTAATTATGTGCCATAGTACTGTCAGCCTCCTTAGCCTCAGCTCTTCACCTCCACTTCTTTTTCCTATCCTGAGTTACATTTTTTGTCAGGTGTTTTCCAACCAAGTTACAGCTTCCTCGGGTAAAGGACTGCTTGTGTGAAGGCCATTACTGTGTTTTAAGTCTTTCTAAGAGGATTTAAACATCTACTTCATTTTACATATGTATGCTTTATTTTATATATTTGTTAGTTTAATCAGAGGACAGGCTTGACAACAGCCTCAAAGAGCTTCCCAAACACAAATAATTGCACAAATGTTTTCTTTAGTTGGTGCAAACTTGATCATCCTATAAGTCCAAAGGGACTTGTGAAGTCAGGTGGTTTTTCAGATGCTGTTACTTAATTTTCTTAGGCGCCTCTGAAAACACCAGCTGATTCACTCAGTGTTAAAACTGAGTTGACTCGGTTGTTCCTCCTTCCTGAAGTTCTGTGAGAGTACAAGGTTCTGTTGATGTGGAGTTTGCTTGTAGGTTTGGGGCTTCTAGTTTAAAGTGACATGGTGAAAATGGATAGCAGTGCCTCTCTCAACTCAGCACTGACAAAACACACCGTATTAATTTTGTAAAAGGCCAGTTAAAGGGTAGAATAAAAGAATTTAAGGAGTGTGTACTAGGAACTAAGAATCCGATCCATTTAAGAGTATTTTATGTACATTAGCCCAGATCTTCCAAAGTGATCAGTATTTTCGATGCTGAAATATTTTTGAGACCTTGTCAAAGGCTTGATTTTAGTACCTAAATCTCACTTCAACTGGAGATAGATACACAGAGGCTTAACATCTTTAAACTGTGGTCTCAGGTGGTGCAGGATGAGTACCCAAACTAATAAGCTGCAGGTTGAAAATTAGGTCTGTAGACACTGAATACATAGGGTGGTGAAATGTATTTCATTTTGTTATTTGTTAATTATGATGATAAATTTTAGAGAGGTGTTTTTCTCTGTTGTTTCTTGCCCTTTTAATTCTTCACTGATCTTATTACCTGTTAACGGAGTTGATTTTCTGCTTTAGTTTCTAGTGAATTTGAGTAACTTAATGTGATGGCCCCCTTCATTTTGATTCCTTACCCTGTGTTGGACTGAGGGAGAGAAAAAAAAATCACGATCTGTTTTGTTTCTGGAGAACACTGTGAACATGTGAACTATCTGCAGCTGCCCTTGGAAAAGGGCAGTGATTTATTGAGGAAAACTGAATTGCAAAACCTTTTTCCTCCCCAAAATCAACAGCTTGACTGAGTTTAAATAACTGACTTTTCATTTCCTTTCATCACACACAAAGACCTAATCCTGAGACTACTTGAGCCACCAATGTAGGCTGTGGCTGAGACCACCACTGAATGTGCCATTCCCTTCTCACCACACACAAAACACATTGACTGCAGCTTTATGAAGTGAAAATGCTGAAGAAAAGGAAAATGTGAAGGAGGTGTCCACAGTCATTTCTTTAAAAAAAAAAAAAGAAAGAAAGAAGAAAAAAAAGAAAAGGGGAAAAAAAAAGCTGCTGCATCTGGATATTAGGAACAAAAAGTGCCTCAGACTGGAATAATAGCTTGGGTCACTTGCTTTCGTATGTGCACAAGAGTGGAACTGCCGCTCCTTGTTTCAGTACCACTGACCCCTGCATTTTATTGTCTGAAGATGTCAGGGAAAGTGTGTAGAAGGAATTCCAGGATCTTTTAGTTTAACAATGACGTTGTTATTTTGTGATTTCTCTGAGAGATGGGGTCCTGGGAGGTTTGTTGTGTTGTTTTTTCCAGTTTAGTTAGGTTATGTATGTATACATCTGTGAGTTTGAAGAGATAGCTTTATTCATTGAAGAACAGGGTTTTTTTGGCGTGTTTGCATGTGTGTGTTTAAAATATGATCATAAATATATTGTGAGAAAATAACCTGTTGTGGGGGACCTCTGTTAAATGTCAGCATGTTCTCTTTAGCCTGGTATGTAGAGCAGACCTGTGTCATGGAGACACCTTTTGGTTTCCCTTCAGCTGAATACCAGTAGTTTTGCTTGATGGTTAGATCACAAGGTTCTGCAGCTCTGCTGAGATTTAAATGAAAAACAAAAAAATTAAAAGAAAACCCAGTTGCCTGGTGGCACTTGACTGCTGAAATCTTACAGAACTTCTGTGGAACAGATGTTCTAACTGTACATTTCCAAGATGTGCATGTTCTCAACAGTGCATATTCTTAGTGCATAATGAAAGACCAAGAAAACCTTAAAGAAAGATAATAGATGTATATTTTTATTGGTTATTTCTGAGTTCTAATTATAATTAAAAAATAATTTTTGGTGTCATCATTTCATATTTCTACAGGCTTTCAGTTTTGCTGTTTTCTTTGAAATAAAAAGGAGCTATACAATGTGTTGTTAAAACCAAACAAAACACTGTCCATCCTGACTACCTGGCTGCCATCATCCTACCTCCCCATCCCCCCAAAAAATAATAGAGGGAAGGGAGGTTGAGGAGGAAGAGGATGCTTTGGTTGCACAAGTCTCCAAGGCTAATATGCAGGAGCTGTGAGTTTAGCACAGACACTTGTTGAAATAATGCTGTTCTTTATTGACTGTTCATTCCTCTGTCCTTGAATGCCTTGATTGTTAAATCCCAGTAGACAATTAGTCTTCTTGATGGTGACCAGCAGTGGGGATAATCTACGCCATAGCTATTGCTGGTCTTTACTCTGTACCTGTCATCACATCCCTTTGAATGTAAGGGTGAGTGTTTTGCATAATACAGACTGTGTATTATTCAGATGGAGGGCAGTATATGTATAGGATAAAACATATAAAGTCTGGAGTTGCTGCTAAGAGGTGGATTCTTTCTTATACGTGGACCTTCGCTTTCTAGGGAAGGCTGAAGTTCTGGCCTCACTCAGCAGGCATATGGAATCCAGTCCAGTCATTTCCCACCCCCCTTTTTTATTTTCTATTTACATTAGTGCATGGAATTTTTATCTCAGTAGGTAAGCATGTCATTCCCCACATATTAGTGTCAAGGAGACAGGTATCATTGCAGTAACAAATGTAATTTGTGTGGGAACATAACATAACTTTTTAAATAATTTAGAGTTTGTATTTACTTAGTATTAGTAAGAATTGATTAATCTAATTAGTCTACAATTGACTAATTGTATCTAACAAGGGAAGGAAAATAAAATAATACTGAAAAATGTGATTTCATTAGCTTTTTGTCATCTTCCCTTTTTGTGCTTGCCACTTTCCTGCCCTTCATATTTTACTTAACTCTCTTCCTTTTAGGTTTTATAGTTCTCCATTTATGTGGTAAATGTGAATACCTTTGTTACTGGGCTGTTCCTTCTGTTTCCTCAATGAAGTGTGGAATACTGATGTTTCCAATATAGTACTTGGGGATAAATAAAGCTAACTTTCACTTAGTGGAATCCTGACTTCTCTTTATCCAGAACACGGGAACATCATGAGATGCCGTCTTCCTCTTCTTTTCTCTAACGTTATGCACATATTGTGGGTTAGTGGTAGGAAGACAAAAACGTAGTTTTTCTTGCAGTATTTTGGTATGTCTTGGCCAAAACCTGTAAATATCAAATTTCAGTAGGTTTAAGTAGTTTCTTCTCCAAATTAGCTTCTCTGTTTTCTTCTTCAGGTCACTCTCAGTACTTTTTCAGCGACTAGAGCACAGGACAGTTGTATGGGAGTCCAGTGTTTGTGGTTTGGAAATATCCCCTCTTTTGGTTAAGGTGGAATTTGTAAAAGTTCTGGAGGGAGATTCCATTCATCCTGGTCTCTTTAAATGTATGTTGGAAGGTGTTCTCTTGTTTGCTTTTCGTTTGTGACACTTGGCAAAGAAATACTTTGATGTAAGAGAACTTATATTCTGTAGTTTTCTCCTTTTTTTTTTGGTCCAGCTTTCTATATATACAAGACTTTGGCTTTTAATGTCAGTGGGGATTTTTATTTATAAGCATTTACCTGACTTTAAGCATTATTGAAACCTTTAACGTCTGTAGCTCAAACTGGTGAGTGTTTTATGAGATTTCTGGAGATCATTAACATTTCTAACACTTCACAGTAGCTAGAAATCTTTTAATTCTGCTGTCAGTCATAGACTGTAACAATCCTGTTGCAAATGGTGATAAGTACAAATTGTCTAGATTGCCTTAAACTACTGATATGCTGTAGATAGGACAATGTGTGCTTACAAATAAAGCAGAAGTTCACTGTTCAGCAAAAGAACTGGAGATTTCACTTTTGATTCAAGAGCAAAGCAGCAACTTGGAGGTAATTTGAATTACGAAGTCATATAGTTGGCCTGTGTGTGTTAAATCATTAGGTATATTTATGCCCAAGACAAACATGTGGGACAAGGAATTATCTCTAGCAAAAAAAAGACCATATCTAATAAAAACATGCTGTCAGGCTTTCATGTGCATCTCATGCATGATGTAAGAGAGGGGTTTTTTGCTGAAGCAAATACTGTGCCTGCCTGGTGAACTCTACAACCGATTTGAAATTCCAGATGAGTTTGCTCTTCAAAAACAGAGGCTTCAGTGTGGGCAAGTTCATACAGCAAAATATGAAAGTTCAGCTGGGAACTGAATGCCAAATTGTGACTGGAGAGCTTATACCTCTTTGTGTTACATCTACCTTACAGGATAGTTTGGTATCACTTAAAAAAAAATAAAATAATTTGGATTTCACTCTTGAAACAGAAAAATTTGTGTGTTGAAAAAGGTGCTTTCAAGTAGGTCATAATGGCTATTCCTGCACTATGTAAGAATAGGATGCTGAGTGATTGCATTTGCTTCCACAGTCACATCCCTAAATCTTGTTTTCTTTGGGTTTTTTATTGGGTTTTGAAATGAGTCTAACATTTAAACAAGCAGAGCGTTCTTACTATGAAAGTCATTTGTGTGCTAAGGTAATGGGTTTAGAGTTTCCCTCCTACAATTGAAAACGTGCTGCCTTTGGTACCCAATTCAATTGTTGATCCTTCTCTTAAATATAATACTGAGAAAAATAATTTTTCATTCTTCTCCTCAGTAGAAAGGCTGAATTTTGGGACTGGGCCAGTTTATCAGTTAGTTAACTTTGGTAAGTGTGTCTCGCTTGATGATTTGTGATAAAGGTATGAAAAGTCTTCCTGATGGTCTGGGAGCATATGTGTAACAAAATGTGAATGAGCATGTGCTTACCACAGGAAACAATGCTTGTTCTCTGCCAAGGATGTTTCCTTTTACTACTTGGGATGCCAGTGGGTTCTGTACCTGCAGGGAACAGCGGAACGGAGTCAGATCTGATGGTGGTGCTGATTAGCTAAAATGTGGTTGCTGAAAATGTCAGACCACCAGTAAGCTTCCTGGAGCTTGAGCGATCACTGAACAGCGTGTAGTGCTGAGGAGCTGTGAGTCGAGTTTGTTTGGAATAGGTGTCGTGGTTTAACCCCAGTGGGCCTGTAAGCGCCACACAGCTCCTCGCTCGCCTCCCCCCTTGGGAGGGAATCAGATGAGTGAAAGTGAAAAAACTCAGAGAAGATATAGACAGTTCAATAGGTAAAGCAAAAGCTGCACACACAAGCAAAGCAAGACAAGGAGTTCATTCCTCATTTCCCATGGGGGGACAGGTGTTCAGCCATCTCCAGGAAAGTAGGGCTCCATGGCTCCATCATGCCTAACAGTGACTTGGGAAGGCAAATGCTGTCACTCCAAACATCCCCCCTTCCATCTTCCTGCAGCTTTATATGCTGAGCATGACATCATTTGGTATGGCATACCCCTTTGGCCAGCTGTCCCAGCTGTGTCCCCTCTCAATTCCTTGTGCACCCCCAGCCTACTCACTGGTGGGGTGGGGTGAGGAGCAAGAAAAGGCCTTGGCTCTGTGCAAGCACTGCTCAGCAATAACAAAAACACCTCTGTGTTAGCAATGCCGTTACCAGCACAAATCCAAACCATAAACCTGAACTAGCCTTTATAAAGAAAATTAACTCTATCCCAGCCAAACCAGCACAATAGGAAAGTAGTATTTTGTAACCCTTTCAGAGTGGCAATGCTCTGGAGAAGCTTGGAACAAAACCCCAGAGACAGGCTAAAAAGCATTTTTTTTGTGTGTCTGATATGAAAAAGTACACCCAGAGAAGAACAGAAGGTCAATTTATTTATTTCAGTATCTGGTGCTGTAGTCATTAATATTTTTTATAGTTTTCATTTAACTTGAGCAGAGGGGCTTCTGTGGAACTTACAGAAGTACTAGTACTGTGGTCAGTCCACCTAAAAATAAATATATGAATAGTTTATTTTGAATAGCAAGAATGAACAGTCAAATGCTTAAAAGCTTGTAATAGCTGTAAGGCTGAAGAGCTGTTCCTGAAGAACTGATACTCTCTTTAACAGAAGAGACCACAGGTCAGACATAGTACAAAGCTTTTAAAGCTGCTGAAAGACCCAGAATTGACTTCTGGCAAAAAAGTTAAAGCTTGGCTGAGGAGAAGAGGTCATGTGGTCGAAAATGAGGTATCCTTGGGAAGCGCAGGGGGTTGCTTTGCCGTTATAGCCATGAGGGACAAGAGGCCTGAGGCAGGAAAGGCCATATAGCTCAAAGCCAGAGCAGCAGAGTGGACAGCAGCATCTGTGGTAAGAAAAAACTTGCTAGGCATTTGGAATAATGGTGGGAAATAACACACAGCATGGATGATAAGCTTAGGATAACATCATCATTAGCTCAGAGGAATTCCTCACAGGAACAGCGGACAGTATTTTAGCAGGCAGGTGAATGGACTAGGCCATAAGAACATTAGGTAAGGCCAGGCAGGGTCACAGCAGTTGTCTGTCCAAGAAGGTCAGTGGTCTTTCCCCAGCAGCAGCAGTGGGAGATTCTGTCTGGGGAGAGCCTGGGAACCTGGCTGCTTTCTGTTGTCCTTTCCCTGTTTAGTTACCTCAGCATTCACAGTTTTGTACTGGGGGGGGGAGTGGGGGGGGGGAGGAGGGGGTGTGTCAAAAGGTCTATCCCTTCCCAGTCCTTTTAATACTCATTTTTTCCATCATTTTGTATCAGCTTGTATGACTGCCTTCTGCAGCCTAATAGCTACAGAAATAGATAGTAGATAGTTCTTGATTATTATCATTTTTTATTTTGTTCTATGTGTGCCACTTCTATGGAAAGGAGGCGATGGCCACTGAAAGAAAAAACTGCTTTTAGGAGGGTGTGAATTGGGAGAAGATCAAGGATAAATATTGGTGAATCAGCCACTGCATATAAAGTGCTGAATATATAAGCGAAGAACAAAATGGGAAACACACTGTTTGTAGTAGTGTTAATTATGGAATTAAATATTTTGATTTCATCAGGGTGTGTGCTCATTGGGGCTGTATTGGGCTGACATAGCCAGGTAAAAGTTTTGGAGATGGCTTCTAAGGGGTAGGAGGGAAGCAGAAATAGTCGAGCCGTTCTTTAGCTTCCTTTTAAAAATGCCGCTCACTTGGCAGAGGAGACACAGAAATGAATTGTTCTGGGAACCTTGAAGCAAATGCAAAAGCCAACAAAGTGATCCCACTTACTGGTGGTGCTGCTGCTGGTGGGGGTGTTGGAGTCCTTGTTTACACAGAAATCACAAAACTCCTAAATTAATATAATGGAAAGGGATGCTTTCCGCTACCTGAGAAGAAGAGTAACTCTGGGAAGGTTGGGTGGTGCCAGACGTTTTTCTGTATTGTTTCAGGCAGGTTCTGGCAAGAGCTGTTCAGAAAACAAAGCATGTGTGTATGCATGTTCTACACTCTCACTGATTAATGCTGTTTCCTCAAGCTACCATGTAAAATTATGCTTGGCATCTGAGGTGTTCCACAGGAAGATATAACATATTTGTCATGGTACAAAGAGTGCTATAGTTTATGTGAATAGGTTTCGTGTGCCTGCATTGGGGTTTTTGTTCCATGGGAGAAAAACAGCATAAGAATACAGTCAGGGACTGCTGACATTTACAGGAGAAGACCACCACTGCTGAACATCAAAGTGTATTCACTTTTTATATCATTTTAATAGGGAGATCAGCATAAAACTATGACTAGCTCCATATTAACTGCAAGGAGAGGACCTCACACTTTTATATAGATTCTTACTGCAAAGTTGTGCACTGCTGCCCAAATCCCTGAAAACACTTTTGTGGAGAAGTGCCTAGTAGGTATGAGGTGCAATAGAAGAAGAACATTTGAGGGGAAAAAAAAAAAAAAACCCTGTGAAATTTAAGGTGGTCCCCACGTTTTTACTGCTTATAAATACAAAACTACGTTGTCCACAGGCATTTACAAGAATAGGTGTTGGCTCCATCCTTTTTTTTTGTGTGACAGTGTTGGTTTCCATGTGCAGAGGGTATGAACAGGAGCTGCTGCAGACAGAGATGCAGAAGAGGAGCCATAGCTTTGGCTCTCATAAAATCTTGTGTTTCCATTAAAAAATCTGTATTAGCTGGAAGTAACTTAGCTTCCCTGGCCCTGCCAGGAACATAATGCAGATTTAGGAACATAATGCAGAGTTTTAAAGGACGAGGATTTTGAATGCCTGGCAGAGTCATAAAGTCCAGAGCTTGATTATGGATCTGTTTCTAAAGCATCAATATCTGGAAGTCTCAGACAACATAGGGACTGTGGTTTTTGGGGGGGGGGTGGGGTGGGGTGAGAGCTGCTGCTGGGATCAAGACCTGCATAAAATAGCTAAGCCTCTTGGCCCATGGTGCTCAGAAAGCCTATTTCTTGCCCCTTGTTGTAGGGTAAGAGATTAGTGATGACAGGATGCTGTTTAAATACAACAGGATGGTGGCAGTGCTTGTTAAGGAACAATTGGACAGAGTTTGCCATGATGTTGAACAAATACTAAGGCTTCTTCTCACTTCATGGTAAAATGCATGCCAAATCAAATGAGTGAGCGTGTTGGTGGAAAACATTTGCCTGGAAGAGCTAAGTGTGTGCTTGCTCACTTGGAATAACAGTGATCTAGGAAGACTATGCTACAGAGACAAGAAGAAATAAAAGGTAACAACGTTAAAGGTGTGATCAGGAGTTTTGAGTGTATATCTGTGGTATTTCTGGCAGACATTTCGGCCCACTTGCAGTGACACACAGATTTCATCAGGTAACCTCTTGTCGACTGATTGCAAAGAGCAGGATTCTGAGACAGTAAGACAGGCTTGCTGTTTTTGAAGGTTTTAGAGCAGGCAATATTTAGGTGTTACTTTTTCCTTTCTCTGAAATGACAATTTTCAGTTCTTTCTCAACTGTGTCTTTGTATTCCAAATTTTCTCATGAATACACGTTTTGCTGAAGCTGTATTGCTGTTGAGTGAGAGCTGTCATTCCTGTCAAGGATTGCTCTCACCAGTTGCTTCAGAAAAGGACCACATGTTTTTTTAAATATTGGAGTTATATGCAGCACTTTTTCTCCTGTACTCATAAGTCCTCACCACTTTTTCACTTAAGACAAATCTGTTCCTGAGAGCTTGATGCAAGCAATATTATAAACAGCCATATGTATTTTTTTGAACCAGTTCCAAAAGAAAACCCATACATCTTATTAAAGACACAACTGTGTGCCTCAACTCAACCTCTTTCATAGAATCATAGAATGGCCTGGGTTGGAAGGGACGCCAAGGATCATAGAGTTCCAACCCCCCTGTCACAGGCAGGGCCACAAACCTCCAGGCATGATCTAGACAAGGTTGCCCAGGGCCCCATCCAACCTGGTTTTACTCACCTTTAAGTGAGTAAAATGGAGTAAAGCTCTTTTTAATCCTATTTTTATAGGATTATAGGACAGGGATGAAGGGTTTCTATCTGGATGTTTCATGTTGGTTTGGTTGGGTTGGGTTTTTTTTTTTGTAATAAAGGAGCAAAAATTGGAAAAAATGTATGTCGTGGTTTGCCACGCTGCTCTGGATGCAACTGGCTTGAGTGAAGTGTTTATCACCGTGAGCTGCTCTTTGCAGTGTCCCCTCCCCAGGGAAGCTTGTCCTCTGCTGTGCCAGTGTGACCAGCCGGCTCTGCGGCTGCGCTTTAGCAGAGCGGCGGCACAGTCAGTCCAAACAGTCTGGTTTGGAAAAGTGTGGTTAGGGGGAAAGAGGGGAAAAAAAAAAAAAAAAGGGAAGTGTTCTAGGAAAAAACAAATGTCAAAACCAGCTTAGGGATTGATTGTGCATGCAGTTATTTGGCAGAGCCAACGAGGAAACAGCTTGAGTCAGGGGGAGAGGAGGAGGAAGAGTTGATGCCAAACAAGTGTGAACAGAGTGGGGTTTTGTAGTTTCTTGACCTGGCTTTACTTCAGACAGCATGGCCTGGCTGACAGTACCCTAAATTAATGGAGTTAAGGGTGCAAACTTGAAATCCAGGGTATGTACGATGTGCACTGTTTCTATTATTAAATCAGAATGGCTTTGTGGCCATAATCCTTGGGAGTGCATACTGGATGGATGTGCCATCCCTGGAGGTGTTCAAGGCCAGGTTGGATGGGGCTTTGGGCAACCTGGTCTAGTGGAGGGTGTCCCTGCCCATGGCAGGGGGTTAAGTGATTTTGAGATCTCTTCCAACCCAAACCATTCTGTGACTCTATACTGGAGTCCAAGGAGCAGGAGTTACGAACAGGGGCAGGGTAGATGTGTTTGACTTCTGGTTAAATATTGGTAAAACTAGTCCTGGATCCCTGCAGTTCTTCGGTAGAATTTGACTGCAAATTCAGTCATCAAACTTTTAAGTATCTGCTTGTTGGGGTTTAGATGCTTACTTTGCTGTAGTCAGAGGGCGTGTAGTCAATACAGTTAGCAGACTCTAGAGAAATATTCAGCTACAGGGTCACAAGGTATCAATTTAAAGGGTAGACAAATCACTTTCTAAACTTCTAAACTAAGACAGGAGTTTCATCGTGTAGGTCATATGTAGACTCCCACATTAAGGTTTCTGAGTCTCAGATCCCATCCCTTGGGATCCTACAAGGTCACCAGCTGCAGGTCGAGAATGGTGTGGTTCCTGTGGTACTAGGTACTATATCGTAGCTGTCAAACCTATGTGGTATGACTGGCATTGCAAAACACACTAGGAACTTACAGACAGGGAACTGCATGGTACCCCTTATATTTTATAAGAGATGCTGAAATACATTGTAAGATCCGTTTAAAAACAAACAAACAAAACTGCATAGCTTCTTTTTTCATTACAGGAGAGGATGGAAGACCCCAAAGATCTGTCTCTTGAGCTTGTTAGAGAGAAGGCAGGAGAGGTGTTTTATAGGTACTTTCTTAAGTACCCACTGGAGCAAAGTGCCAGCAGACCTGAGGGGTTCATAATGGTGTTCTAGATGAAGGCCAGGTGCCCTTTTCAAAGAAACACTTAAGCCAAACATGAATGGAGCTCTGGGTATAACCAATAGGGGGAAGGGCAGTGATCTATAGGATAGAAGGGTAAACATTCTTATGAGACATCTTGAACTCTAAATTTTACTTTTGCATTTTTGTCCTCTCAGCTTTATTAAATGATTTCAAATGGCTTACAGTTTGTGGTGCTTAAGATTTCTAACAGTATATAAATGTATAGTTTCTGCAACAAGGGAAAGGCTTATGGCTCGTGAGCTGTGTATGGCTGATAGCTTGCAATTCCCATGTTTTTCTAGATTTTTTTCTCGTTTTTCTTTACCTCACATGAAGTGCTTTTCTCTAGTGTGATTGTGGTAGAGAAATACCTTGCTCTTCCCAAATTAAGAACTCTTTAAGATGGAAACTCCAGGAGATCGCTCTCAGCACCTGTAAGAAGTATGAGTATGTAGGTCATCAGAAGATGAAGGGAAAGCACTTGTTTCGCAAGTGAATGTGCTGATCAGAGCATTCACTTCCCCAGAGGGTTATAGGAGGGTATGCTTGCTCCAGTAAGACAGGAGATATCTTGAGGAAAAATAAGCATCCAGTGAATGGAGTGACTGAATAAAGCATGATGGAAATCTCTAAAGACTCTTGCAAGCAACAGGATGACTCCAATGAAACAGCACATGCTTTTCTATACTCAAGGGACAGAGTATGTGTAATCTGTGAGTGGGAGAGTCTTCTTTCTCCAGGGAAACTGAAGCAAATTTAAAGGTGCACAATGGACTATATGGCTCCAGTAGAAAGAAAATCAGATTTCTCCCTTCAGATCCTTGCAGTTTTGGTAGCCTGTGCATCTGTTGCCTTTTGTGTGAGGTGGCCGTGTTTCCAGCACTGTGCAGGCTAGCTGTAAAATGTAATTAATCAGCTCCTATTTTTTTGTAATGTGATTGCTGTTTTCTTCACAGTCATTACAGAAGGTTTATAAATTATAACATTAAGAAATACAGTAAAAGCTGTTAGGTTTATAGGCCATGATTCTTTCCTGTAGGGAATTCTCACGACGTAGCTTTTTCATGCCATTTTCAGTCGGAAGCCGATTCTGCTGGACAAGGTCTGGATCTCTGGCTGAGCACTTCTTGCTCTGCAAACCAAATCCCTAGCTTGCTGCTTGTCTGCAGAGAGGAGAGCAGTCAGACTGCACATGTGCTGTTCTCAACAGCTCAATGGTGATCTTGGGTCCTCTAGCTTGCATGCGGTGAAGCTACTAGAAGTTGGGGCAGTCTCCAGCTGAAGAGGTTCGTCTTCTCTTGTGAAACTCAGGAGCTAGAACCTTTGCCTTACCTCAACGCAGTAACTACATGATTACAGCCTGCAAATGGTTGTGTCTGGCTTTCAGACTACTTCATTAAGAGTTAATTTATATGCAAGTTTGGTTTTCCAAAAAAACAACACACATGACTGATCCACCCTATCATAAATTTTTATAATGATAAGGTGGCGCAGGCTCATCTAAAATTCCTTCCAAAGGCGGTGCCAGATTTTTACTTTACTCATCCTAACCATCTTTTCCTTCCCTATATTTTCACCGTAGCAAGGCTTTGTTTACATTAGCTGGATCCTAATAGTTGTACTCCCACTCCCACCCCCACCGGCACTTTGCAACATATTGTAGATTATCATCACTAAAACTTTGGTTTGGCTTTTTTATTTTTTATTAAGCAGCATTTTTTTAATCAGAATTCTTTTCCTTGAAGCAGCTTTCCTCAACACTTCAGGTTTGTGGCTGATGGTACGGGGAGACAGAAGTACTTCAGAAACTGCTTTTTTTGTGGCTGTCTGGGAGGTGATGGGGGGACAAGGGGAAGGCAGCAGGCATATGAAGCAGATTTGGGACTGAGTTGTCAGAAGGAAGGAACGGACTTCGATCTCCATTTGTTGATGAGGATGGAGGTGAAGGGGGCCTTTAGAAATTAGCTAGTGTGTGGTTGGCTGGCAGGCTTGGCAGAGACAGTGAGCAGCACTGGGGAAGACAGTGGTCCAGACAGGAGAAAATTTGGAGGACGTTGGGAATCATTATTTCCTTTGCCCTCACCTTTTGTAAAAGTGAAATACGCTTACAGGGTTGTACAGAACGCCGGAGAAGTAGAAGGTAGAGAAGGGCTGACAGCAGCAGTGATGAGGAGTCAGGCGAGGCTTTGTTTTTGCTTTGTGCTGACATAACCGTGTGCTTAATTGATCCAAGTGAAATACCATGCACTCTCGCTGCCACCTTGCCTCCTCGTGATGAAATCTAGGTAAAACATTTGCAATCTACTGTGTGTATCTAGAAGGTCAAACAACATGATGCTGTCAACACCTTAACCCACAGATGAGCAGTGTAGTGGTAATGCAGCTTCCTTCAGAGCTCCTACCCCATACCTACCCTATAGCTATTTTCCCTAATAGGTTTATGAGACCCTGTAATGTGCTTTCACGATCTGTGAGATGCAATGCTGTTAGGACGATAAATCTTCTGTCATGAACTAAGGTCTTGCCTGAATCCGAGGACTAAATTGTGCTGACTCATGCAGCTGTAACACAGCAAGGTGTTTGGTCAGGTGAGATTAGGGTAAAGTCAGAAAAGCCTTGAGAAAAAAAAAAAACCCTAAAAAACCCCAGATGTAGGGGAAGAGGTTGTGCTCAGTTTAGGATTTAAAGCCGGGGGGCGGGAGGGTTTGCTAACAGAAGACTAACAGGAAATTCAGTGTTTCATAGGCACATCCACTGAAAGCGTCTGAAAATCCAAGTGTCTCTCTGGTCTCTTAGCTTTTGTGTTACTTAACTTTTCCAACTCAGTGCACGGATGAAGTGACGAAAGCCTTTGTGCTGCCAGGCACACGTTCTTGGGACCCACTGGCCACTAACGTGTTTTTGGCATCCAGAAATCAGGCAGCTGCAAAGTTCAGCTGGAATCTACCTGTGTGTCGTATGTGATGATGAAGAAGGTGGCCTCTCTGCAGTCCCTAAAGGGGAGACATTTTAGAAAACATTATGATTTCTAAGGAATTTGTTAATCACAATAATGTAGGAATTGAGTGTTGAGGGAGAATTTCAGCTGTCTGGGGTTTGTACGGGATGGATTTCTTTTTGTACAGGTTGTTGGAGGCTTTTTCCCTCCCGTTTTTAAAGAGTGAAGGGGCATGCTCTGATTTCAGTGTGCTTGTACTCCTGACACACGGAGCTGGTGTTCTGGGAGAAATTTGTGTGCAGATAATGCTTTTCATAGTGTATTCAAACTGAAAGTTTGATGTGAAAGGTGTGGTCTGCAGGAAATGGGAGATTTAATTCAGAAACTCAGGCCAGTGTCCACCTTCCTAAGCAACAAAGCTTCATTCAATACTATATCTGTTTTTTTAAGAGTATATTCAAGTTTAGCCCAGCCATTCATCTTGTACTCTGAAGTAAACCTGCTACAACTAGCCTCTTGAAGGACATTTCTTGCAGTGTTTAGCATTTTATTCTCATTTGTAACGTTTCCTAGTGCAGTCCCTTGGGAAGAGAAAACTCACTTTCTCTGGTTTTCTTCTAAATGGGACAAAGTTGCTTTTAGGGAAAAATTAGAAGCCAGTGTTGAAAGTCACTCTTTCATCTGTCAAGTCTTTGAACCATAAGTCAGTCTTCCAACAGTTACTTTTTACCTGGACTGAAAAAAAACTTACCTGTGATTCACCAGATAGCCTGGGTTCATTAAAGATTAGTAGTCTGTTCCTTTTATTATCTATTGCTGTGTGACAGCAGTCACAGAACAGTCCACAAAGACGGGCGCTAACGTTCAGTCAACCAGTTTGTAAAGACACTTCTTAAAGAACAATGCAGAAGAAAACTATAAACTGCACAGTTGGTCAAATTAGGTATTCTTGTAAATTCAAGTTGCTTAAAAATAGATGTTGCTTATATGTTATACAATGCCTCTGCTCTTAAATTTGGGAGTTTATGTTTAAATACTTAAGTGCTTCAATAGCATTAAGTAGTTTTGTACTTGTTCTAAATTAAATTCTTCTGGCAAAGAGTTTTTTTATTTTGTTTCTATTGTGTTGCAGACTCTCCTACAGATTTTTGGTGTGGTGGCTGTGGCTGTGGCAGTGATTCCTTGGATACTCATCCCCTTAATTCCACTATTTATTCTTTTCATTTTTCTTCGGCGATATTTTTTAGACACTTCAAGAGATATTAAACGTCTAGAATCCACAAGTATGTAGCTTGGCGGGACTTGATGGTGGTTTGAACCCTGCTTATTATTCTGTGAAATGCTAGTATTTTGTAGACAATCCATCAAAGAACCTTTTCTTTTGCTATGCAAATAACTTCCTTATTGCCTTGGTTCCCAACTAGTGAATTACACACTTAACTCCTGTTTTGCGTAATGATAAAGCTGAGGTCAGCTTAAGTATCTGTAAGTAAAGCAAGTTAAGAACATGGCTACATTTCTGGTCTTTGGGACCTTGCATGCACATCCTAATGGAGTTTCTGACCTAATCTGACTCTCGTGCCTGACTTTAGCTTGACTGTGATATGAAATATTAAGCATTATGAGTAACAAACATTGGTGTCTCGTGTCATTAATAAAGCTCAAAGAATTTCTTCAGTGACAGCTATTGTTAAAAATGTAAGACATTTTTTATAGAAATTAATCTGCCTGGCTGTCTGACTGATTCTAATTGTATAAGCGGGCTTTAGTTAAAGATACTGCATGTTTATTCTAAAAGGATGCAGTGCAGTAACTTGTATATTTAAATATAAAGTGGTAGGATTAAAGATTAGTGCGGTACAGAAAGAATTAAATGTTGTCCTTGAGCTATTGCTAAGTTACTCTCATTTCCCTTTGTAGCTCGAAGTCCAGTGTTCTCCCACTTGTCATCATCCCTCCAGGGACTTTGGACTATTCGGGCTTTGAAAGCAGAGGAAAGATTTCAAAAATTATTTGATGCACACCAAGACCTCCACTCAGGTTTGTGATGAACTGACGTGAAAAATCAAATACCTTGCTCTGTAGGAGAATGTCTTATGCCTTCAGCGACATGTATGGAATGTACATTAAAATCAGTGGGAGCTTTGCATTTGTCTCTTTAGGGTAAAATTTCTCTATTAGAACAAAAACATTATTATCTGTCTAGATTTTGAGAGTTTACTTTGGGCTGTAATAAAATTCGAGATACCCACCCATATGTTTTAACAATGTCTGAGATTAACATTTTAAAATATGTCTGAATATTTAGAGAATAATTTCTGACATTTACCTGGATTCCATCTTTAACTGTGCATCTTCTTGTGTTGAGGGCTCCAAAGCTGGACACAGTATTCCAGGTGAGGTCTCAACAGAGCAGAGTAGAGGGGAAGAATACCTGTCACCAGGAAGCTGCTATAGGCAGTTTCCAGGAACAGTGGTCTCCTGGATTTCAGACAAGTACCTACATCATCATGGTGAATTCAATTTCTGGAACTAGGTTTGTGATTTGATGCAGTGCTCTCTTCTGCATACGTTGTTCCATGTACCTAGGTGCATGACTGTCCATGAGACCGTGTCAGATGTCTTGTTTAATGAAACCAGCTGCTGAATGTGTGGTCAGGCATACACAGAGTTGATGTAAATAGGACTAAGAGGTTACCAGCTCTGGACTTTACCAGGCTGCCTCTTGCTATAGAACCATTGAATGGTTTGGGTTGGAAGAGACTTCAAACACCATCTAGTTCCAACCCCCTGCCTTGGGGGGGATTTGCCCAAAGCCCCATCCAACCTGGCCTTCAACGCTGTCAGGGAGGGAGCAGCTGCATCTTCTCTGGGCAACCTGTTCATCCTTGCACTTCCCCTCTGCTGCCCTCCATAAGTTACACAAAGTTCTCGTGGTTGGTTTGTTGATTACACTGTGTAATCTGGCTATCAAAAACGATCTGGCTTACTTCTTCCCTTTTTCTAGAAAAGGGAGGGGTTTTTTTTTAAATTTTTTAATCTTTCCTAGGCTGGTCTAAGGAACAGTGCAACAGTTGAAGCAGCGCACTGGCCTTTAGCATGGAATAATGACAAGCAATGCAGAAAGGGTTGGAATGTTAACCTTCTGCTATGACTTGATTGCAGCTGGAACAATTCATCTGACTGCAACCTTAGCAATAAATAATGCCATACTTTGTTATGGCTACTTGACTTCTGGTTTTGGCCCTGAATTCAAACACTTTCCCTTCTGTATTGCAATATCTTTTCCTTCTGTTTCCCATATCTTGTCCTGTGGCAGATCTATCTGGGTGGAATTTAGCACCAAACTTTTGAACGTTTGGATGTGAGTGTGCAATGATGTCCACCTGTGAGCTTCCCCAAAAGTAGCTATGTGCCTTTAGTCAATTGAATGGCTCTGTAACTCCACAGGCTGCATTGAGTAGCTCTTCTGGGAGCTTAACCAGCTGCAGCTGCCTTCTGAAGTCTTGGCTCTGACAGTGGTGTTGTGATATGTTCTAGCTAAAAGCCCGTAGACTGTAGTCCAGCTACAGCAAATGTAGTTGTACGTCTGCTTTTGTTTAAGACTCCCGAGTCCACTGCAGTTAAAAAAACAGACTTTTGATTTTAAAGAAATGGACCATGATTCAGTCCTTGACTGTTTTTCTTTCTCTTTCCTATTACTGTATGTTCTACTAACTGTGGTTGCCATTGTGGTTGCCATTAGTGTGAAAACTGGGTTAGACCCTATCAAGAAAATCAGGCAATACTCCAAACATCATCGGTCTGTACAGGGGCGCACTTGAAGGTGGAAAACTGGGTTCCGTTAACCAACTTATAATATTAACATGAGTTAACGTGATAATAATTGATCAGATTCATTTTCTAATAATCCACCGTTCTTATGTCTTTGTAAAACACACTTCAGAGGCCTGGTTTCTCTTTTTGACAACCTCGAGGTGGTTTGCTGTGCGTCTGGATGCCATCTGTGCCATCTTCGTTATAGTGGTTGCTTTCGGTTCCCTGCTTCTTGCCAAGAGTAAGTACAAATGTTAGAAAAAGTTCACCCAGTAATTACCATGTAGAGTAATGTCTAATTCTTTTTCATAGATTGTTGTTTCTAATTGTTTAAGGACTGTAATTAAATTAAATGTTTCTTTCTAGATCATGATCTTTTCCTCAGTCTAGGGCATGGGGCTATTTCTGTTTTCCTGCAAATAGTGGAGGCAGTTCAGGCTTCTTCGCATCTTGGGCACGTATCTGCCATCATCCCCAAATGTGCAAACGAACTTGCAGATCTGTAGTCTTCCCTTTTGAGATTTCAGAGCAATGGCAACAAATAAATCTTCTTTTTCCTCAAATTTGACTGCCTTTTTTTGGGCCTGCAGGGCTTTGCTTTTCATGCTGAAACACCCACAGAGCTGCTTCTTAACAACTTTTTTTTTCCTTTCTACACGTGGCACAGTAGGCCAAAAGGCCGGCTGAAATTCCTAGGGATACTCTTCTAATATCTTGGATCAGCAGGATAGGCCAGTTCCAGACAGAAAATCACCTCATAATAACACATTTTATGTTCACTGTCACTCATGAGCTGTCATTAGTGTATGCATCATCCAGGGTGTAATTGGGTTAGATGTACTAGAATGAGATAGTCATCTAAAATATGAAGGAAGAAATAATTATCTTGGACATGAAAATTAGTGCTAATTTCCTGGTTTGCTTTCTTTTCTTTTTCCTTTGGATGAGTTCTGTGTATGCATGTGTGTTTTAAAATTTGAGCACTCTGTGCTGCTCCACACAGAAAATTTTGCGCTAGGTTTGCTGTTACTAGAATGCAAAAAGACAAGTCAAAACAATGGCCCTGAATCTTTCATTGCCTCTGGATAAGGAGTAGCTCTCTTGAAGTCAATAGAGCTATGCTAGGATAAAATTCAAGTAAGTCAGAAGACAATCATGCTTAATATCAGGACAGATAGAATTAATTTATTTTAGGAGAGTAGACCCACTGAACACAATAAATGCTTACATAACAAGGGGAAGAAATACTCTGTCCTGTTATTTTATCTGATCACTTACAGAACTACAAAGGTGATGTAAATGTTGGTAACTCATTTTGTAATCCTTTTACACTCGTTTTTTGCTTAGGTTTAGGGGCTGATGTAATTCCCTTAGAAGAAAGAGAAAAGTTACTAAAGCTCATCTAGATAAGGATGACCCTAACATACTATCTAAGTACAGTCTGGAGGCTGAACTTCAGTTTTTAGATAAAATGCCAGGCCAAGGAGAATTGGGATTTTCTTTTACAAATATACAGACAATTTCCAAAATGTACCACTGCTCCCCTCCTCCCCACCCCCCCAAAAAACAGTGCCACAAGTAGCTGTTCTGCCTGGAGTTACTCATTGAACAGATGGCATGTATGGTGTAACCAAACAAAACTCTGGCTGTGATGCTTCCATCATATAAGTAACCTCAGGAAAGTGAAGTTAACTCGGATTTTGTGCAATTACCAGTGCACCTATTTGATTGTGTTTTTCATTTGTTCTGCAGCCTTGAACGCGGGGCAGGTTGGTTTGGCGCTGTCCTACGCAATCACCCTCATGGGAACGTTCCAGTGGGGAGTTAGGCAGAGTGCTGAAGTTGAAAACCTGGTAACGTTTATTTCTTCATTTTTACCTCTTGGTTCCCTGTGACAGGAGGGAGACCTTAAGGATGGGATTCTTCTTAATTAACTTAGGACGTTAGTACTTTAGCAAGTGATTGAGGCAGCACTTAACAGTCCATAAAGAAAAATAGCCTCTTCTGGGGTATAATTTGTCTGACTGATTTTGAATGTCTGTTCAGTTGAATTGTGCCCAGTGACTGTCCCTCTTCATTCATAGTAAGGAAGGCTTTATAATCACCCTTTACAGCAGAAAGGAGACTGTCTGGTTGCACTGTGGTCAATTCCCTTGCAACTTGCTAAAATTACAGGAAAGCAATCCCTCTCTGCAAGTAAGATCTTTTTAATTTAATTTCAGTTTGGATTTGGGATTTTTAATTTATTATTATTTATTATTGCATTTTAAAATTGTATTTATATCCCCCGTGGCATTTTTAGGGCCCTGTTAATTTGTTGTAAAGGCTTATGTCTTCTCTAATTTGTTGTAAGTTAACAAATATTTGAACTTATTTGTTTATATTCAAATGAGAGAATTATGTGTTTTCCAAAATGTATGAAGTAAAATGTTGTCTACCAATTTACAGTATTTACTGGCATGTTCTAGTTTGCATATTTACTTTCTTAAGTTAATATATAAGAAAAAAGACTTTTAAAAGAACATAATGAGCATAAACCTTTTTTTTTTTTTGCTTTGTGTTGACAGCTAAAGTTTACTTGTAATTATGATTTGCTGACCACGGTCTAGGAAATACATGTAGCCCTTTTGTAAAAGTTCCAGAGCTGTGTTTAATAACAGATAAAATTAATAAGAATGCTAGATTTATATATTTTTTTTGTCTAGCACATTGCTTCTTGAGAGCATTTTTCAGACATGAATAAACTAGTGGTGACAGACTTCAGTGAGGAATGGGAAGAAAGCTTTCAGGCTTTTTCATACCAGTTGGGAAGTTTTGGAAGTGTCAATCTCTGGGACTTTTGCATAGTGTGTTGCTCTCTTGAAGGCTGTGATTCAGAAATACTTTGGAGGAAAAAGGCTTGCCATTCTCTGAGCTGGCTTTCATGGTCATTTTATGGAGCTATGATTATTAGCATCAACTTCTTTGACAGGCGGACATCCACCAAAAGTACCTCATTACTAAAAGCTGGCTACATTTGGGGGAGGCAAGAACATTTCCTCTCTATTCTACTCTGTTGTTCTTTCCTTGTACTCTTTTCATTGGAGCTTATTTTGTGATGTGAAAAGGGCAGGTGGCAGTGACAACGGAGAACTTGCTGCCTGGTGACGTCTGCCCTTAAAACCCTTCCAAGCAGGATAAGCCTACTGGATATCTTTATGGGTACCTTTCAGAATCCATCTGTGAGTGGCTGCCATTAAATACAGTTAATTGTATTGAGAAGATGTATGGGTGAAACGAAAAAACGCCTAGAAAGCTCAGCTTCTGTTTCTCTTCCTTCCTGTAAGATTAGATGCACCAGCAAATGTTGCAATTTCTTTCATATCTGGCATAAAATACATGGGAAAGCAAGCTTAGCTGCATGAAAGTCAGTAGTAATAAGGTGACAGTTAACTTGGCTTGTGGAGCTGCTTGTAACAAACATATTTAAAAGATTTGCAGGAGGTGAGCATGGTGGTAATGAGCAGGACAAAATAGGGATGATGAACTTGGTGGAAGTAGCTATCGTGCTCATACGGCAGTTTCATGTCTACCTTTGTCTTCCCAACACACAATGAAATGGTGTCATCTTAGCCAAGACTGACAGACAACTCTCAAAGCTTAGATTTCTTAATACTTATGTACATAGCTAGATTTGTAATTAATCCCACTGGTTAGAAGTGAATGCCTATGTATGGATTTATGTACCTTGACAGATTCAGGTCTGAGTAGAACATAAGATGCATTCTTTCCACTTTTTCAGTTGTATGAAATAAGCATAGGATGGTACCAAATACTCTCATCTGTGCTGAAAAGAAAAACTCTGGAATAATTGCCATTGAATCTTTATAGGAAAAATACACACAAACACACACACACACACATATATGCATGCAGTATTTGCAGTAAGCTGAAATTGATGTGTATGTATATGTCTTCTTCCCTCCCCTTAGATGATATCAGTAGAAAGAGTAATGGAATACACAGAACTTGAAAAAGAAGCTCCTTGGGAGACCAACAAGCATCCACCACCAGAATGGCCCAGCCAAGGAATGATAGCATTTGAAAATGTTAACTTCACTTACAGTCTAGATGGACCTTTGGTTTTAAGACATTTGTCTGTTGTCATTAAACCAAAAGAAAAGGTATGTATATGGTTCTCTTGGGCCACTCAGGGGAATTCAGTGAAGGTGATAAATTGACGTGAATCTGTGTGATAATATAAGTTATAATCATATGGATTTTAGGAAATTAATAAGTGTTCTTTTAAAAAACAAGCTGTAGTCATATTTTATAACAAAAGTTGGAGCCTGTTTATTTCCTGTAAGTGTAGAATAAAAGCATCTGCAAACATGAAACTTCTGTCTGTCAAAACAAAGGGTTAAACAGATTTCATAGTTTCCTGATAAAATTTGAGTTGTGTCAGAAAGCCTCAGACATTCAAAACTCAGCACAAGTTGTTTGTTCCAATCCAAAGGAAATGGAGCTGCATTAGGAAATTGGGGATCCAATAGAGGGAACGTAAACGGAGCGAAAGACATCAACAGACAGGGTGAGCAGAGACAATTGAGAGTAAGGGATGTACATGCTCTAGCACAGAGCCCTGAATGGAAGGGAGAAGAAAGAAATACAAATCAGTTGCAGAACTTTAGAATTGGGGATTTTATTTCAGTTCCTTTCGGCTACCAATCCAATTAACTGTTGCCATTAATTAGATTGGTAGCCAAAAGAAACGTAGAAATAAAACTCTTCCTCCTCTGCAAATTTGACTCTTCCTCCCCAATTTTGACACTATCCCTATTGAAAGAGTGCTGCAGGGAAGGTCTCCCCCACAGACAAAATTAAATTAGAGCCCTGCAGTGTTAATTCGTGCTTTGCTACATTTCAAATGCACGTGTACTTTTTCGATTAGGATATCTTCCCTAGGAGGCTGGTTCAACTCTCCACAATCATTGCCCTGGCCTCATTTGTAACATGCTTTTCCATTCAGTCCCAAACCTGTTTCATTCCTCAAGTGGACCTTTTTAATAACATGCATGTTACAAGAATTCAACCCAACTTTGCTGCATGGAGATGATCTCATGGAATTAGGTATGGGTGAGTTAAAAATGGTGTTTAAGAAAAAGAGCAAAAGGGATGTTTATACACTCTCTACTTTTCTTGCCTGTGAGCCATCGCTCTAGCTGTTACATACCCCTCCAGTGTAATAGCAGAAGAGATTTACGTTTCTTAGTGAGACACAGAAATGAAATAAAATGAAATAAAAATAAATTAAATAAATAAAGATTGAATAAAATAATATAAAATAAAATAAGGAAGCAAGATATATTAGCAATGTATGACTCAGTCCTTGGTGGGGGCAAGAGAAGGAGGTATGACTGGAGGTATTTATTTTTGCTGAGTGGTTGTGCTGTGATTTTTCCTTCCTGAAGTGAATTTGCCCAGCTAGAAACTATTGCCAAGGCCTTTGGGTTTGTTTTGCACAGTGCTGCATTATACTGCCACTGTGTAAATCTCCCAAGCATCTGTACTCCTTATATTGGTTTTAATTATGGAGAAGAACCAGGTTTCCAGATACTCTGCCTGTGCGGCTCTGACAGTGAGAGCTCTTATGCCTGTTCAGAGTGTAACCCCTGGCTCATACAGACTTGTGGCTGCAGTGCCACTGGCAGGATAAATGAATTTGAACTTCTGCCTTGCTTGTAGTTTTTCCTGTAGCCACCCCAGCGCCCCGGTTTGGGAAGCTGGAGGTGCGGTGAGAGTGGAGGAGGTGTGCTCACAGGAGGAGCTCTGCAAACAGTTGGCTGTGATTAACCTCTTCAGCTACTACAGCTGCAGAAGGCGGTTAGCATGTGCAGCCTTGGGTTTAAACACCACTACCTTTGTTTCAGGGTGCTTATGAATGCTCATTGACTAATAGCTTGTTAAACGCACCTTGTCCTGACAGATCCTAAATCTGAGGGTATGGCTACATTAAGAAGTTTGGAGGGTGAGGGCCTAGATTTACGGCACAGCAGCTGTTCGCGCAAATGCTCTCCCCAGCTTAGCACGAAAGGGAGGTTGCCTGAGGGATAACAAAGACACAGGCAGCTTCAGTGGAGTAGCTGACACGCTGTAAATCTCACCCTCATTTTTTGTGCAGCTCTGCTTTGAAGCGCGAGTGACGCCTGAGTAACGATGAGCCGAGCGTAGCAGGTGTAACTCCTGCGTGCGCGCACGGCTTACGTCGGGCAGCAGAATCCTGGCCGTGCGATCGCTGTTAGGTGGCTGGGACAGACTTCCATTTGCAGACCATGGCTGTGTTTGCACTGGCTATGAACATGAGCCTCTGAAGAGTACAATGCACACCCAAAAAATAATACTAAATGTGTATACTGAGAGCTGTTTCAAATTCATGTCGATTTTCAGCAGCCTCTAGTCAATTGGACCAAAAATACAAATAGATTCCTTTAAATACTGAAGAGCAATAGTCCTTTCATTTGATGCCAAACTGAAAGTGGAATTTTGACAATATGCAGAGCAGCTGCATTTTTATTTTAAGTATCAATGTATTTTTTAACGTTTTTATATCCTTAATACAATACTTTATATCACTGACATTTACAGAGGAACAATTGAACTTTTGTTTTCACAACTCTGGGTGTCTGTGTTCTCCATTCAGCATTTTCTTTCTGAGCTGTAGTGTAACTGTTCAGAACTATTTTTCCTTTGTTTCACTGATATAATTTAGCAGAGTAGACATTTTATCATTTATTTTAACAGATTTGCTTAAATTAGGCTGTATCTTTAATAAGCACTGTATAAATGTTAATTAGTCTATATACAATAGTATAATAATGAATTGCTGGATTGAATTGTTGAACTGGAAAATAGAAGGAGAAAATACCTTTTAGATTATGCAGTGTAAGTTGTTCCTCACAGTCTTAATTTTTTTAGGCTTTTGTCTATTTTTGATCAAATGTGGGCACTGCTGCTTTGTCTGAGCTTAGCCCCTCTGACTGTTAGAAAGTTTCTCCTTGCTCTTCCATGTAATGTTTCCTGTGCTTAATTTCATTCCAGCAGTCATTACTGCATACATCTGAGTCTCAGGCAGTGGGTAATTGCCCTCTGGTGTCTGTACGTATACTCATGGAGTTTTTCATGCTTCTTCTTCCCTTTTGCACCCCAATCACTTTGCCAGGCTATGTACACTTTTAATCCTCATAAATCCTTCCTCATCAAATCAGTATCTGCATCCCATATTAATTTTATGCTGAACTCTTCTGAACTCCTTCCAGTGTGTTGATTTCTTTCTGGAAAAGCAACGATTAGAAAGGAGTGCAGGAAATAACAGATCCTGCCAGATCAGATCTGCGTGGGGGGTTACGCCCATCACCTTCTCTGATACAATCGATTACTGTACGTTGTTTTCTCTAAGAATCCTTCACCTGAAGACAACATAAAAAAAAAATTTAAATTTGCTGTTCAAGTAGTATTTAATCACCATTAGTTATATCTCCTCATTTATTAATGGGCCTGCTTTCTCCCAAGTGTTGCTTTCATATGAAATATTTCAAGGTCTTAACTCTTTGTCATTAAAGTTAGCAATCCCATATTTTGCACTGTCTCTCCCTTCTTTTCCCTGAAAGCTTTATTTCTTCACCTTTCATAGAGCTTATGATTTTTCTTTGGGTACATATAGAGGCCTGAATCACTGTGATTTTATTATTCACTGTTTCTCCTGTTTAGAGAGGAATTGCAGCTTGCTCACATGGCCTTGTAGTTTCAATGCTTATGTCCTCTCTGTTGAAGCTCTCTGAAGCATGAATACAGTTTATAATCCTCCTGATAGTTTTGGCTTTATTTTAGCTTTAGAGTTAGGCTTTAGACTGCTTTGAAGTACTTTACCTTAGCCATACTAACCAAAATCAGTCTCAGTTACTTAAAATGAGTACACTGCTCATACACTGTTCCCGAAGTGCTTTATGGGAGTCCTGTTTTGGATTGAGAAGTAGGTGCATGCCTGAAATGATTTGCCTAACTTCACCCAGCAGACCAGGTTTAGTATAAAAATTAGCAACTTTGATTCACATTATGCACCAAGCCACTTTATCTTGTTTACACAATAAAACATCACACATTAAGGAAAAAATCTTTTACCTTTGAATGCAATCCAAGAAATTGTTAGGTATCCAAATGTCACCTGAATCCAAACTGATTTGGGGGGAGGTTTTTTTCCTCCTCTTGAAAAAATGTTAATTATAAAGAAGCTTTATGTGGTGCTTGTTCTACTATAAATCCTGTGATGTTGTAAAACTGTCACTTGACATACTAATTTATCCCGAGAAGCTCACGGTTTAATTGTACAAGCTTGGCTTGCTCTGCTGTCTAGGTTGGAATAGTGGGGAGAACTGGAGCTGGGAAGAGCTCTCTGATAGCAGCCCTCTTCCGCCTGGCGGAACCCGAAGGAAGGATTTGGATTGATAAGTACTTGACGTCAGAGCTAGGGCTCCATGACCTGCGGAAGAAGATTTCGATTATACCTCAGGTAAGAGAGTCACTTGGTCTGCTAGAAACACTTTCAGCCTAAGGCTGTGGTATTCTATTCTATGATTCTATGATTTAAAATGCTTTGCTGGGATATGTTCCCCCTGATCTCCTGTATGCAGTAGACACAGAAACTATAGCGAGACATTGCTCTAACTTGAGTAAGGTCTTGACTATTTTAAGATAAACAGAATCAGCTCTGGGGACAGGAGCATTTTGTTCCTACTTTTGTCTTCTGTCTGTTCCTCTGGAATACTTGTGAGCAGGTGTTAGCAGTACCCTGCAATACCTCCTATAGTCTGGGAAAGAGCAGAGGAAATATGTCAGGAATATTCCCAGCTTCAGCAGTTCTGAAGTAATTTGATCTGTTGGCAGCAGTTCCTGCCTGATGCTTTGCCTGAAGCTTCCTTAGTAAGGGCATTTGAGGGACTGATTTCATCTCTCTAGTCACCCCTGCACAAACTGACTGAGGCTAGATCTAGAAAGAGCGAATGTGCCAACTAGAAGTGAGCTACCAGGCTTTCCATTGTTTGGGGAAGGTTGGACAGGAGGAAGGCAGAGGAATGGACAAAAGAGTGGGTCATTATGATCCATTAACAAAAACCTGGTGAGCTTCAGAAGCTGAATGCAGGAAAGGCTGCAGTGCAGGCAAGCAACCTAAGATGGTGTTGGGAACAGCCTCATCTCTGGTGCTGGAGCTGAAGGGATGTTTGAAGAAATCCCATAGGTCGCAGGTCTTCTCTTCCGTGGTCTTTGGAATGAGACATTGAATCAAAGCAGGGTTACGTATAAGCTCAAAACTTCCTGAAGGCAGAGCCTGTGCAGGTTACCATAGAATCTTAGAATGGTTTGGATTGGAAGGGACCCCGAAGGATCACAGAGTTCTAAGCTCCCTACCACAGGCAGGGCCACCAACCTCCAGGCCTGGAGCTACACACGGTTGCCCAGGGCCCCATCCTACCTGGCCTTGAACACCCCCAGGGATGGGGCATCCACTACCTCTCTGGGCAGCCTGTTCCAGCACCTCACCACTCTTTCTGTAAAGAACTTCCCCCTAATATCTAATCTAAAGCCATTCCAAATCTAATCAAGCCATTCCCCCTTGTCATCTTTCATGAGAGTTCTGATCTCTTCCATGATCATTTGCTCTCCACTGGAAAGTGAGGGAGAAGCTCATATCCTGCAAGTGCAAAGTCATGCTTTGGGCAAGTAATTTGTCTGGGATGTTCTAGCAGGCAGATAGTTGTTCTGGTTGGCTGGAAACCAGAGGAATATATTTGCCATGTATAGTCTTAGTTCTTGGATCTCCATATTTTATAACAGATCTTTACACCATTTTTGTATCTGAATGTTTGCTAGCCTGTTGGCAGGCTGACATTCAAAGTGTATTATTTTCTTTAAATTGAAAATCTGATAAAAATGGTAATGAACAGCTGTTCTAAGCCTTTCTTGATTACCTGTTTTGGTTTGTTTGGGTTTTTTTCTTTCACAAGAACAAGAGTGAGAGAAAAGAAGCAGGTATGCTGTTATTAAAAAAATAAAAATAAAAATAGAGGTACTCCCCCCAGCAATTAGGTTGTTGCCTAACGCAGGATGTCTTTTGTTTCTGCATGCTGAAGGCTTTGTTATTGCACAGCAGAGGTACTCACTGGAACTAGTCGTCTTTTGTATGTAAAGAGGACTTTATGTGGATTTAAGTTCTAATATTTTGTTTGTGTGCATCATTCTTTTCCCCTCAGTTCATTCCAGGTCTACAGCTTTTTGAAAGCCTTGCCCGTAGCTATTGTGGGTGATTTTTAAAAGAATTCAACCCAGTTGAATAAACCAGAGTGAGACAGGGAAACTGCTGGTCAGCTAGTTTCTATATGTTGAGCGATGCAGATGCTCGAAGTTCATTGCATTTAATTATACATTTTTTTTTCATACAGTGGTCTGTTGTCACAGTTGTGAAACTATTTTAATCCAGTTGAATTCCATGACTCCTGGCATTTACGTGATAGGCTTTTCATCCTGGTCCGACAGGGGTTTAAGTGTCCCAAGGCTAGCAGGTAGCATTTCTCTTCCACGTAAGAGAGGACTTGTTGCCTCTAAAGTATGCAAAACTGTTGGGGTGATAGTAAGAAGAGGAGGGGTTGGAATAAGGTTCGTACTGTAGTAAACATAGTGATAGCCATTGTCTGGTGCTGCATTAGTAGCAGTGTCACTAATAGAAATAGTAATGTAACATCAGAGAGTTATTTTGCAGCAAATGTCTTCGTAATTATGTGGGAAGCTGAGAAACCAGAGGGAGAGATGCTTATTAAAATTATAGCATAAAACATGCTAACCAGAACCATTCCTAGAGAGCGATGAGGCAAGACTGAAGTTTTTCTTATATGTAAGTTTAAATACCTACCTGGAGAAATAAAAATGTGCTTAGGCTTCTAATTGCTTGCTTGGATGGCGCTGTGTGAAGGCAGTGTTTGTAAATCTTTTCTATGCAAATGTTGTCTGCCTCCCTGTCTGCAAGCATTTTTACAACAATTATTTACAGGTTTGTCTTATTACTTTCCTCTCGTAAACCAGACTATTTTAAATAATAATCTGTGTCAGAAATGGTAATTAAAAAATATCCTTATCTTCTGTTGCAGTACATGTCTGTTGTTAGGACTTTTATAATAGTTATGAACACTTTATGAATTCAGCCTCTTCTTTTGCCAAGCTGTAAAAATGAAATGAAAAGGAAAATAAACGTAACAATACCTTCAAAACACACCAAATGGCGTATTAAAATAGGTATTGTTAAACAAATTGTTATCTCTGTGTTTTTGAAGAAAAATGTTCTTTAACCTGTTAATTTATTTTTTTTTCTAAATCCTTTTGTTCATTCAACAGGTTTTTAGTGAGGTGCTGCTAGTGCAATAGATACTTTCAAGTAATCAGCGTGTTATGTCAGGAAACGCGCGTGTTCTTTCACATGGCTTGTGGCACGTTCTGTCCCTGTGTTAATCCTTTTATACTGCTCAGAGAGGTTTAGAAATGAAGGCAGAATAAAAGGGTTAAGGTCTAAATTCTGTTCTGATTTGCTGTAGCCCTTTGGAGCTGGGCATCGTTAGGGTTAGGTAGGGCGTGAATCGTGACAGGGGTTAAACTCGGGGTAAGCTGAAGTTACCCAGTGTAAATTAGACTTTATTTCCATGGGGAGGGGAAAAGAAAGAAGACATTTTGCATGAGATTTCTCCAGACTGACAACGTAATGAATGGTCTCCGCTTATGATTAGCCCTGTTATAGTTTTTGACTTCTTGTTGTTGTCTTTATGTGTGGTATTAAGAGGAGTTTAGCCCTGAAGTCATGTCAGTGCATGACACTGGCAACTCACATGAGTGAGCACTGATAAATTGCTTAAGGACTTCTGAACCAGAAGTCATCTTCTCAAGCACTACATTTTTCAGTGTGGATGGATTTGTGACAGTTGGATTAATGATCTGTTATTGGTCTGAACGGGAACTGAAACAGAACAAAACTTGCCAGAAAGGCACTGGGAGCTCTTTGATTCCTCTCTGGCCCGGGTACTTCAAAACCAAATTTTCCAGACTGCCCAAATGTAATTTTGGAGTGTGAGCTTATTGGCAGTGTTAGTTGCTGGTTTTCATTAACAATACTGGGTGGATAGCAGTGGTTTCATGTAAGTTTATATATAGCTTGTGGCATCAAAGCAGTGGCATGTAAATGCCCATTTGAGTACTGACCTGACTGTGTACAGGAATTTGCAGACCTGTCCTGTTGGGAAACTGTTTTCATACAGACTTTGTGTGCTGTTGGGAAATACTCTTTTGGTCTTCATAAAAGATAGCTTGTTGTCAGATACTTCTATGCTGCTGTTGACATAGGCTAGTTCTGGTTATTATTAAATCACCTATCACAATATAAAACCTGCATTTATAATGAAACACTAATTTTATTGGGTTTTAGGAGCCTGTTTTATTCACTGGAACTATGAGGAAAAATTTAGATCCTTTCAATGAATACACCGATGAAGAGCTGTGGAACGCCTTGGAAGAGGTGACTTATTAAATCTAATAATCTACATCTAATATTTACAAGCCAAATAACACTACAGGGCTTGTGTGCTTTAGGTTTCAGATGTTTCCATCAGGTTCGATAAGGGCATAGCTGTTGATGGGAGAAGGTAGACCGCCCTGTGTATGCGTGTGTTTGTGCATGTGTGTGTAGACATGTATATTGCTATACAAGTCTTTTATGAAAAAAATATCCTTTGGGATGATGCTTTGATTACATTTTGATTCATATCTTGGTTTTAATGAACATTAATAGATTCTTAACAATGTGCTTTAATGTTTTTTGAATTCTAATAACTGACACGCTGTGTAATCCAACTTGGCACTTACTCATTTTGTGTCAGAATATAAAAGGTAAACCTCACATACTTATTGTTGTGTCATCAGACACACAATAGCTGATTTAAAAGGGAGTTACTCATCCTACAATATGTTGACATGTCAACAGGTGCAACTGAAGGATGTTGTGGAAGATCTGCCTAATAAAATGGAGACGCAGCTGGCAGAATCTGGGTCTAATTTTAGTGTTGGTCAGAGACAACTGGTGTGTCTTGCCAGAGCGGTTCTAAAAAAAAATCGGATCCTTATCATTGATGAAGCAACAGCAAATGTGGACCCAAGGTAAAAACAAAATCTGGCATGTTAAGATCAGCTGTTTTTTCTTCTAATAGGATCATCTGTACGGGAGCGATGAATGTAAACGCTTTGGATTTCTTGTAGTTTGTATTCCTATTTTATGTTTTTAATGATAGCATCATAATTGTCTATTCAAAGTGGGGCGGTTGAGCTTTGGCTACAGAGCAGATGATATAAACTAAATGCTCAAAATATCCCTCATTTCAGTGCACTCCATAGAGTAGGAAAATTAATATTCAAAGTTTATTTATCCTGCAGCCATAGACAAGCAGACAAAAACCTCCTTGGAAACGCACATCAGTAACATTAGAATAGCCATGAAACAAGTTGAGTTCTAATGATTTCTGGAAGGAGGGTCCCTAGCAAATAAATAAAAAATAATTTATTAATTTTCAACAACAGAAAACCCTAGAAAGGTGAAAAATGGCTACAAGCAAAACTGGATAATTCTGTCTATGAGATGCTATCGCTGCAGATGGCTCCGATGCCAGCATAGTAAGTTACAGATAGATAAAATAGGGTTGGGGGAAGGCAAACTGTCCTAAACACAGGAGTTGCAAAACAGATTTGGAGATGTTTAAAGCTACAGGAGGGACTCGTTTATCATTCATTATTTTGTCTTGTACAACTCGGGCCGGCAGAACTTTCCTGAATTCATTCCTGTTTGAACTAGAGCGTACTTCTAGAAGAACATCCAACCTCAATAGAAAAAAAAATTCAATGACAACCCTTGTTAAATTGTTCCAATAGCTAAGTACCCCCACTGTTAATTTTTGAAACATTTGAAACACTGGTGGAAATATTTTGGAAACAATACTGCAAACGTACTGCATCAATTAGTCTGAGCTGAATATATAGTTCCAACAAACTATGGCTTGAGGGAGAACTCCGAGTCCAAAGAGGACAATAACACAGCAAGTCCCTCAAACAGATGCATTAAGGATTTTGTATGTCATCTGGGCGTGACTCATTTTTATAACATCTTCTTGGGGGAGAAGTGGTGCCACTGGGGTAGCTTTGCAGTTCAGCTGACAGTGTATTTCTAAAAGCTTTAGAGAAGTGCTTTCCCTTCCCAGAGGTTCTCTTTTTATCTCTCTTTTTTTTTTCCTTTGACTATTAGTTTATTTTTGCCTGCACACTGATAGATTAACTGTGATTAATCATAGCTGTGGAAATTTAATTCCATTTTACCCATCCTCCCTATTTTGGCATCTCACATGTGTGTGTTCTCAACTTACACTATCCATTTAATTGATCTTGATTAATGTGTGCTGCAATATATATTATAATAAGGTAAATGTTTGTTTGTATCAACTCTAGGCATAACAATACAAATAATAACTTGGAACGTCTTCTTTGAATTCAGTTTGCATTACAGTCATTATTACCTTTTCCTTAATGTGTTGCTAAACTAGAGCCAAGTATTTTTCAGCTGTGCAATCTGATAGGATGCTCATCAGGAAATGCTGATGTGGGTTGCTTAACTGAGCAGTTAGGGAGGCATTTTTGGCATGTAAGGAAAACCTCCTCCTCCTCCTCCTGATGCACAACACCCATACCTGGCCCCCTTGTCTCTAGCCCGGTGGCAAGCACACATCGTATCAAGCACCTGGGGTAGGAAACCATGGGGAGCTGCCGCCAGCTCTGGAGATACTGTTTCTTTTTTTGTTTTTCTGGCTCTTGATCTCTTTGCCTCATCTGCTGCTGCAACTGTGTCCCTTCTCCAGTTCAACTAGGAAGCAAATGTGAGAAGGGAGGCAGCAGTTGGGACTGGGAGAAGGAGAAGGAGGAGTGAGGTGGCACGAGGCAGGGTGAAAGGTGTGCAGTGTACCTTCCTCGGGGCTGAGGGGCTCCCCGCCATGTCTCTCTGGGTCAGCTAGGCCATTGTTGTCTGCTTTGCTGAGCAAAGGAGTAAAGGGAAGGAATTTGGAGTTCATCCTTCTCAGATCTTCAAATTCCCATGTGTACCCTTATCAAACCCCTTGCTCCTTGTGGCTGCTGCTGCTCTGCATGTTGCAGGGGTGACCACATATTTGTGAGAGAGAGGAGGAGCTTCCCGTGAGGAAGGCTGCCCGAAGTCAGACCACTTGGGCGGTGTTTTATATGGTGACAGACACTTAATTTGATCTTATCTCCTCGGTCCTGAAGCCAGCATTCTCACTCCGAGGAGTGGAGGCATTCTAAAGCAGTTGAACCATTCTAGAAAGTTGTATGAAATCTGGAGCAGGAAGAGCTGAAATCTTTCTGTAGTCGCTTTGGTGATGCACTGAAACAAAACCCTTGGTAACTGAGACTTTTTTAAAACACTGAGTAAGTTGAATTTACTAAGCTTTCTGCTCACTGGCTACGTCGTTACGTGGTGTTGTTTTTACTGCTTACAGAGGACACAACTTTTTGGGACCAATCCACTGCCACGTTTTTACATTGGTCGCTCACTGAGTCTGGTAAAAACAGCCATTGCACGTATTTCAGTTCATTTGCCAGCTTAACCTTGCAAGGTTTAATCTTGGATTACATCTAGCTGCTTGCTATCTGTAACTGTCTTTTGGAGAAATTATCCAAAGCCACCCAGGAATTGTGTAGTGTGAGATATGTTTCCAGGCCAATTCCAGGAGGGCATTAGACTAAAGATAATGACTTAACCAGGGTTCCTTTCAGCAGCTTGGTTGCTTCTCATTCAGGTCATATTTATCCTTGCTCTTGAGATAGTTTTCTTTTTACACAGTCAACTAATTTAGGTTACACCAGATCTTGGCTTGCTGTGAAACTTGGTGTTAGATCTTTAACCCATGGTGCCAGTGGGACAGCTATTCCACCTTTTTGTGCTTTCTTATTGTGCTGTGCCTTGCAGTGGGGAGTATCGTGGTTCCCATTTTCATATAATCAGATTAGGGTTGAGTTTTTTGTCATCCAGCAGGCCCTGGTTTTGCTATTCAGGTTTCATCTTTGGTTCCTAATATGCCTGAAAGATGATGGGGTTTGATCCACTGAGGTGGGTGATGGAATCACTTGGCACTTATCTGGCCTATTTCTCAGTGTGGGTAAGTGCCACAGAGAGTGTGTTTATGCCCTGGAAAAAAAGGTCAGGAATGTTGCTTCCTTTGGCACTTCTGTAGAGGGTAGACAGCTCTAATTGGCATGTGTTAGAGTCTCTACGCTCTGTTACATAATTCTGTACACGGGTCCTTTTGTTAGTCTTTTAGATTCTTCTTGTCTTTCCTGCCTTCTTCCTGAGATTTTTCTGGATGTTACCAGTGGTGCTTCTGCCTGCCACCCCAAAAACTGCTCCAAAATCTACTGAGCCTTAGAGAGGATCTGGTTGAGTCCTTATCAGTGGCTATGTATGCATGAGATTTCATACTGTGCTATTTGAAGATGGAGGTATTAGGTCTGTTTCTGATTACTTTGCAGTCTCATTTGAGAAGATTTGTCATACCCACAATATGGCCAGCAGTTTCCTGTTTGGAATAAGCTCGTATTCAAGAAATACCTGTTTAAGATAATAGTTCAGTAGTAGCTATCTAAGAACAAGAAACAGTTTCTATTGAAAATGTAGGAAGAAGTGGTGCTATGAGGAAGATACATAATAAAGGAAGGTGTAATAAATGAATGCAGAGGACAGGGCTGCTCAAGGATTCTCCTCAGATAACAGTAGGAATAACCAGAAGTTTACAAACCATTTTGAGCCCTTTAAAAACTTGTTTTCAAAATCCATGAGCAAGCTGTGATTCTCTGTGCTCTGTAGTAGCTCTGCAGGAAACCTCACCTTGAGCTTGACTTTAAGGAAAGAAAAAAGCTTCCTTCACATAAGTCTAGGGAGTATTGAATCTTTTGTTTCTGCTTTGCTATTCCAGCCATTGCAGAGAACACATCCAGCTGTCTGTATAAGCCTCTTCCCTAATGAATGGTTTCCTGCGTGGCCCTGATTTTTTTCCTTTTGAAAGTAAGATTACTCAGGTCATCGAGGCATTGCTGAGAAGATAGGAAAAAAAGATAGGTGCATGAACAGGGGGGTGAAAGCACAGGTATTGCTGTGATGTGGGGCATTAATGTCTTCCTTTTCCTACGGAGATCGTTAACACACGGAGTTAAAGAGCCTGGCTCTGTCCTGACTTCTCCTCCTGCCTCTTGCCCTGATTGCTACTGGCATTGGTTCAAAAGGAGGAGTTGAGGAACACCCGTTTCCCACCGTGTTCTTTAGCTTCTTTCAGGAAGTAGGAACAGGAGGACCAAGCCTTCTCAGGCTGCGTGGCCCAGAACTCAGTTCTCTTAAGCTCATGACAGAGCTTAAATGTTTCTGTCCCCAGATGAAGATGATAGTCAGGATGCATGGGAACTTTTACTTAACTGTTCATGTCTTACTTCTCTCTGATGATTCATCGGGTCATTGGCAGGGATCTGTCTATTCCTTTGTCATGCTGATTGCTTAAACTTAGTTTGTAACAGAAGTTATACTCAGTCCTTCAGAGCATGAGCTTGTGCTTTCTGCTGTGGAAACATAATGGTTACTCTGTTGCTCTAAGTCACCCCTGCTCTTCCAAAGTTGTCTTTGTCTACTTTTTATTGTTGATGTCTCCTGATGTGGTGGCATCAGAACAATTCTTTTTGCTTATTTATGAAGTGATACCAAATATTTATCGTGTGCAGACAGATTCAATGTAGAGTGCTACTTCTGTCTAAAAAAATGATCATTTGTCAGAGGAAGACGTGTTGCATGAATCTTCCTTGTATGTTATTTGATTTTTCCAGTTACTTTTAACGATTAGAAGAATTAAGGCTTTGCAAGCAGCTGGTTGAAGCTAACATGACTGTCTAAATATACCAGTTTATCCAGATACCTCCTTTGTGTTGTTTAACCCTTTCTACAGTATTTGTTATTCTCCAGGAGTTACATATAAAAGTACCATTCAATGTTTTAATAGAAATCCTGGAAATGAGACCCATGGCTTCAAGTGCCTGGCTTCCAGGCTGGAGCTTACTTTGTACAACTAACCCCAGTATATTTTTACTTCTCTGTGTCTTCCTTTTATCTTGGATGAGAAATTTAGTTTCTCTTCGTTTTTCTGCATTGTCCCCACTCATCATTGTTTTTGAAGGCTGATAGGCAATACGTGAGTATACCCATGGCCTGGCTGGGCACCCAGGTTGGGATCCAAGGCTTCCTGTGCAATGTGGGCTGTCAGGTGCCTCTAGAGGGCATTCATCACCTGATGGCTGCCTAATTCAAGTGCTCCATTCACCTTCCAGCCCTGCCTTTTCCCTTTCATTGGCTGAAGAGAGGACTGTATAGATTTCCACATTTAAGCCTGGCTGGTGTGCTCTAAGGTGGTGTTGGCGCTTCTCTTGTACAGTTTGTTACTTGAACAATCTCTGGTTTTTATTAGTATCACACATCTTTTGCCTTAATGCTTGTTTATACAACTAGAGAACATTTTAGGGCCTTACTTATATTTTGGTGTAATTTTATTTCCTTCTTGTGGTTCTCAGCTCTGTGGCAGTTTGCAGTCAAACCCAGTGTCCGTGCTCTATCTTAGTTTTCATTCTTTGAGTCGTGTTTCCTTCTGATAGCCTTTTCTTAGGCTGTTAATTCATGTAAGCTCTGAACTTGAAAGCTTTTATCCCCTTCATCGGGTTGTGCATTCCTATTAAACTTGGCATATTCTGTAAATCAAAAGCATTTGTTTTTCCTTGGGCTACTCCAGTCCTAGTTTAGTTTACCAACCATTCAAGCCCCTTTTGGAGTTGAAATCAAGAACCTTAGTTATAGATAGATTGTCTTATGTTTGCTTTTCAGGTGATTTGCAATGAAGGATATTTACTTTCACCAACTTTTCTTCACACCTTTCACAAACTAAAGCTTGAAAGAAAACAACGATTAATTTTTTTTGGTGTAGGAATTCTGTAGACTCCACAGAATTTTTCTCTTTCTGTAATCAAAACCTGGGAAACTAGTCTCCTGAAATGAAACCTATCATTCTACTTGCAAGCAGAAAGTATTTCCTCCTCAAGTATTAGAGGATAGATTTTAGAGTGTGTTTCATGATATCCCTCCAAGTCACCTCATATAACAAGAGGACGAACGACTGTAATGGCTTCATAAGTATGTTTCCTGCTATACAGTCCTGTTTGATGAAGTCATGGAACCTGCCTGCCGTTCGGTTACCCATGCAAACCTCTCACCTTTGTCTGCCTTGCTCTTGCTGTGTTTCAGAACAGATGAGTTCATTCAAAAGACCATCAGAGAAAAGTTTGCTCACTGCACGGTGCTGACCATTGCACACCGCCTGAACACCATTATTGACAGCGACAGGATTATGGTAAGACAGATAACTGTTGTTGGGCTTTTTCTTCTGAAAAAGAAGAATAATGTTATTTTTCTTAGTAATTTTGATCCAAAAGTGGGCAGAGGCTTAAGTTGTACTTTAGGCTTGTGCTGGTTAACCTAGTTATCCTAGTTACCACGATTGGCAGCTCATAAAACTGTAGAAGTTGTGACCTGACAAGACTTGTTACATTGTCCGGCCCTGTGGTTGTTGAGCTTGCGAGGTATGAGCCCATTGCAGCTGAAGTGCAGCAGCAGACCTGAGAAAATAAACTCTGCCTGTGCTAGAAACCTGTGCAGACACACCCAGGAGGCCCTGGACAGAGTCAGCTGGATTTGGTCAGGTTTATTAATTCAGTCTCGGTGGGCTGAGGGAGGCAGTGACAATAGTTGGTGGTGTGGGGCGTGTGAGGAGGAAGTGGTAGAGGTTCTGGGGCAGGAGACAGGAGGTAAGGAGGCAGCAGCTGCCCTGGGGCAAGGGTGTGGTGGTGGGAGAAGTGGAACGAGACTGGTGAGGTAATGAACGTGGCCAGCTTTCTAAAGCAAGGTTAATACAGAAAAGGTGAAGCACAACCAATCTAGCAGACTCTGCCATCTTTGTTCCCAAAAGAGCAGTGATGTACTCTGCCACCAGGAATACCCTCTCTGCCATCTTATCTGCCCCATGCCGCATTGTACACACATATAAATTAGGAAATACTTGCTGATTATTTTCCTAAAGGCAGTAGCCTTCCCTAGGCTCTCAGGAAAGGAGCTGGTTTGTGTCCTTGAAACGATGTGCAGCCTGCAGTTCTGCAATTTTCTGCAGTAGGATCAGCAGCCCTTTGCAAATGTTTTCTTCACAGCCAGTTAATGAAGTAACAGACTTTGTGGGCAAACAGTGCTCATGAGTGGAACTCAAATTTAGCTGGGCTTCAAGCAGAAATTGCAATTCACCTCTTGGTGGTAACCTTCACAAAATACATTCTTCAACTTAGGTTCTGTGAAAATGAAGCATGTTAATTCTTTCCATGATGTGGGTTTGGTGTTGTTTTTTATTTTACTGGGTGCTCAGAACATTTTAAAATCTGTGATTGAGTTACAATGGTGGTTGCCTGAAGTATACAAAATGAAACAATTGGATCTACCGAGGTGAGTGGTGTTCTGCAGGGTATAATGGGGTAGATTGTGAACTGAGTGATTATAGTTTACTTACAAAGAGAGAAACCAGCAGAACTGCCATAAGTAGTCATATAATTGCAAGCATTTAGCGTATAATAAATAAGTATTTTCTTCACTGGTGAATACCTCCCCACAGGTCTAATGGATATGTTGGTGTTTTTCTACAACTAAAGTGAACAAAAGGCTTGTGAGGAAACAACTGTGACCTAATTAATAGCTCTGTGTGTTTGTTAGCTGTCCAAAGGGATTTCTGTGGGTTTTGGTTCAGCAACTACGATTAACATGTTATGTGCAGAATGCCCTTTCCGCGAAGATGGTTTCTCCTATTTACCTTTAATATCATGCAGGTGTAGTGAAGACTAGATGTTTCATTAGCATTGTTTTTTGTCAAAAATCATTGGAACAAAGCATGGAAATCGCCCGTCTCCCCAGACTGCGCAGTATTATTACAGCTATATAGCTACTGCATTGCATATTTAGAGTCTGTACATTATTAACCTTATATTATTTCAGTTTAGCCACTATAAAGATTTCTGAAGGTCCATTTATGTTCATACATTGTCTATTACAGGCTTTTTTGAATGCCTTTGACCTCTTTTTAGAGTATTAAGGAATAGATTTGCAAGATGATGTGCCTTTGAGTCCACAGTCATTAGTAATTTGTAATTATTTTTCATCTTTTTCCTTTGCTCCCTTTTGGTTGTCTTATGTATTTCTGTATTGCTGGGGAGAGAGAGCAGGGTGAGAACCGTAGGACATTAAAAGAGGAGGAAATTGATATGTGACCCCTTCACAAACCTGTTTTTTTTACATCCTTATTCATTTATTGATTCTGTTTCTGGACAAATCAGAAATATGATCTCATATTTAGAATGATCACAGTTATGGCAGGTGTGCTTTTGTTACACTTTTAATTACTTGGTTTACTCAGGCATGTAACTCCTACTGGGAATATAGCAGAATTTTTGAAGAACAAGAAAAATGTGTGTTTAAAAATGCAAGGAAAAAGAATATCCCACTAGAAGACTAGCTATTAATGAGTGCCATTAACAGCATTCATGGAAATTAATCATTTAATTAATTAATCATTTACTTAAATATCAGAAAAATTGAGAAGACAGCTATAGGAAGTTTTGAGTGTATTTTAAAATTTGGCAAGTCGATCATGTCTGAACGTTAACTTGATGCAGATTCTTTTTTAAGAGTAAAAATGCAGAAACTGAAGTGCATTGTTCTTCCATTACTTGGTATTATTACAAGCCTTGGGTTTGTTTCTCCTGTAACCAAGACCCCTGGATTCAGCAGTGCCTTTATCTATAAGCCATCCCTAATCTCTGCTGCTTGCTATCATGGTAACTTGGTTAGAGAATGAGGAAAGAAGAACAAAGATGGAATCAGGCAGTTGGAATATTGACAGTTGTCTGTTGACAAATAATGAACAAAGTTATTTTTGGAACAGATTTTGAGGAAAGTTAATCTGGTGAGCGCTGCATAAAGCAGTTCCTTTGATCTGCACTCCTGTCAATACCTATGGCACACTGCTTGATTCTGGTCCAATTTACTGCCCACCGAGACCCCACCTCTTATTCAGCACAACTGGTGCCCAGGCAGTTACTCCCCCAGGGGGGTTAGTCTGTTCCAGATTTCAGAACTTTGCATCTGGCATTGTTGAGGGTCATGAAGTTGATGCTGCTCTAGTCCTTTACCCTGTCCTCATCTAAATAGCTTTGAATGTCAACCCTGTATTGAGCATATTGACTCCCATTTGATTGCTGGTGAAAGCAGAACTTTCCAAAGAAGAAAATGTTCACCTTTATGGTTAATCTAAAGATTAAAAAAAGAACAGAAAAGAATTTTGAGGAAGTCCTGAGAAAATGTCAGGTTGAATGAGTATGGAAATAGGAACTGAACATGAACTGTTGCATGTCTGCTCACACCCATGGTAATAACCGGTTCTATTTTAGAAGAGAAGAAAAGCCTACTGGAGAGGAGTAAAAGGAAGAGCAGAATACATTTTATACAACTGTAGACAAATCTGGCCCGGGGAGTTGTTTTAATTCTCGTTTGTTCCATTCCCAAAACCATACCTCTGGTTTCATAATCCAGGTCACGCCTTAAGAGTATTTCCATTATATCTATCTTAGTGATAAATACATTTTATCAGAACTTCAAACGCTTCAAATCATTGAGGGAAGAGATGTATTGTGTAACGTGATACTCTCTAACCCAATCACCTCAATGAGTAATACTACATTACACTTGCATAGGACCTTTCATCTGGAAATTGTAACGCTCCTTACAAACATTAATTAATTAAACTTCAAACACCTGGGTGAGATAGGGAAGTATCCATACAATCTTTGGAACCAAAGTTGGAAAGACTTGTTAAGTCAGGCCGTCAAATAATACTACCATAAAATTATAATCCAGCGGTTTTCAAGATCTCTTTTTTTTTCGCCCCCTCTTTTATTCCCTCTGTGCTACTCCAGAGTCCCATCGGATATTTTCTCATTCCTCTTTTTTCATTAGTTTGAGAACCCAAGTTGTAGTTCCCCCAGTTAGATGCTAGCAGTTCCCATTTCAGCACATTGGCACAGGCAGCTACCCTGATCCCCAGCAGAAGGGGACAGTGGGATAAATGCTGCAGTTGTTCTTTATGTGATGGCAGGTCCTGGCAGAAGCTCAGCTCAGGCTTGCTCTGCTGGCCCCTTGTTTCTTGCAGCTTCTCCACCACCACAGCAGCTGCTTTCCTCATCCTGTCCTCACCTTCCCAGGGTGAGGGCTTTTTTACCTAAATTGTATCTGCAGCTCACTAAGCCCAGCCAGGAGGAACCTGGGGCAGCCAAGAAGCACCACTCCCAAGCTTTCCAGTGGGATCTCATAAAATCCCCATCACCTACTCCTCCCCCTCCTCTCTGCTTCCTTCTCCAGGTTGAGAAATACTTTTTAGAAACTGTGTTTTTACAGAGGGGAAAACAGAAACACAGAAATTGAGCACCCAGGGACATAGTGGATTGGTATGTGCACCTGGCAAGAGCCTGGTGCAGTTGTTCGCTCCATACACTACGCCATGGTCTCTCTATAGGAAAGCCACAGAGTAGTCAAAACGTGTGCGTTTCCCAATGACGAGGATGTTTCTCCACAGAGACTTTCCATATCAGTGCCATACTTCTTTGAAATGGAAACTCTTTATGCAAGCAGAACTTAATCTAGTAATTAAAAACTGTCATTCAAATGGGAAGTTTTTGATTAAGAGAATCATGGGAAGAGATTTGTTTTATTTATGGGAAAACCTGTTGTGGTTACATTCTGAAGTGACTAATGTTCAGGGTAACAATACAACGTGCTTCACAGCCAGGCTTGAGTTGCTTTTTTGGTCAGTAGAAGATTACTTCCCACGTCTTTCTGGTAAGCCTCCCTAGTTCAGTTGTTCCCATTTTCCTGATGTTACGTTACATATACTGTGATGGAACACCTGAGCCTCGTAAATCAGGCACCACGTAAACATCTAGCCTCAACAGGGCAGTCAGTCCACCAAAAATTGGTGTAAACATCTTGGAAGCAAAGGGGAGACTCTGGAGAGAGATCCTGACAGTCTGCATGGTGAAAGGGGTGTCACCTACAGCTAGACAGAAAATGCTATGCAGTAGACAAGGTCTGAGCACTTGTTTCTCTCTAGAGTTCTGGAATCTGACACAGTACTGCACATTAGTATCCTTCATCCATCCAATCAGAGATGATGCAGTGGACACCTAAACAAATACAATAGTGATGGCTGTGCTGCCCTTCCTTAGCTTAGGGATGGCAGTGTTCTTCCAGGGAGTGCAGACATCTGTCCTGTGGATTCTTCTCTCCAGAGGTCTGGATGCAATGCTCCTCATTCCCAGAAAGATGCCATACCCACCAGCATATACAGGGTGGTCAGATTAAGGCCAGCCTCCACCCTTCCTTTTGAAGCACTGTGCTGCCATAAGTGTCATGGAGCTAGAGGGAGAATAAGCATGAGGGAGTCTGAATCTGCAGCCCAGTGAGAAGCAGAGCTCTTGAAGGGGGTGGGGGAGCCCCAGCTGCCCTGCTGATACCTTCACAGAAGCTTTTGCTGCAGTGGCCCAACTTCAGCTGGAGGTGTGGAGAATGTAGAATGGTAGTGGTGGTACACTTAGGTTGCTAGTGCTGAGTTAAAGCCATAAATGCTGGTCCATGGCATGTGTTTTGGGTGGCTTTTTTTTTATTATTTTTGCTACATTTAAATATCACTGCTGGGAAATTGATGTGACTTATAGAATCATTAAGGTTGGCAAAGACCTCTAAAGGTCAGCAAGTCAACACCACCATGGCTGCTAAACCATGTCTCAAAGTGCCACATCTGCACTTTTTTTTTAACATCTTCAAGGGATGGCAACTCCACCACTTCCCTAGGCAGCCTGTTCCAATGACTGACCACCCTTTCAGTAAATATTTTTTTCGTAATATCCATTCTAAACCTCCCCTGACACAACCTCAGGCCATTTCCTCTCGTACTGTCACTAATTACTTGGGAGAAGAGACCAACCCCCACCTGGCTACAGCCTCCTTTCAGGTGGCTGTAGAGAGCCATAAGGTCTCCCCTCAGCCTCTTCTCCAGCCTAAACAACCCCAGTTCCCTCAGCTGCTCCTCACAAGACTTGGTTTCCAGACTGTTCACCAGCTTCATTGCTCTTCTTTGGACACACTCCAGCAGCTCGGTGTCCTCCTTTTAGTGAGGGGCCTAAAACTGAACAGAGTATTTGAGGTGCAGCCTCACCAGTGCTGATTAGAATGGCAGGGTCACTTTTCCCCTGCTGCTGGCCACGCTGTTTGTGGTACAGAAATAGTTTTTGCATAGGTTTTACAATAGGTTTTCAGCAAAACTTAACTGTTCCCTTTAGGGAGGATTATGTATGTCACAAGATAAATATGCAGTCCTAGTTCTTTGCAAAAACTCTGCACATCACCATTAGTGTTGATTCATTTTGTAGGACTGCTGCTTTCCTGGAGAGCTACTTGCTGTCAGATGCAGGCCCTCGAGTCCGTAAGATGTCTTAAGACAGGTCATTGGGCAAGACTAGGTTTTTCTGGAGCTGGGAATGGTTAAACATGGAAGTTCCGTAAAAGTAATTAGGGCTGCATTCAGAGCTGTTGTTCAGTCCTTGCAAATTCAAAAGTAGGAGAACTGCAAGGGTATAAAACGGGTATATTTTTCGCTCTGGAGCACAGTGCTGAAAGGATTTTGGCCTTGTGTTAGTCCAGTATCCTGAGTGTGGTGAAATATTATTGCATATTATACTTGTGCTATTGAAGTCTATTCTCTTAAAAGAATAGGGAGCTTACTGGATTACAGTAGCTTGAATCAAAGCCAAATACTCAAAACTAGGAATCTGGTCTCCAAAGATACTTATGCACCTAATTCTTCATAGTAAACCTTGAAGTACCTTGTGGATCTGATTCCAGTAACCCACAGTAAAGTTGCTACATTCATAGTTGTGCACCTGCTGTCATTATTAAATTAATGACATAATCACTAATAAAACTGCTTTTTTGACCAGGCCTTTTTCTTGAAAATACAGGCTAGGGAATATTGGAACTAAATTCATTGGGTTTTAGTCAATGTAAGAAAAATCTCAACCATGCTGTGGGACCAAACTCTTGGGTAAAGAAATGTGATGGTAAGGATAGTCACAGAAGGGGGCCTGCATGGAGCAGAAGATTAAAGTTAATGCTGATAGCTGAGGTGCTTTGCAGAGGGGAGGTAGAAAATATTTGTCTCAAGATACCTGAATATCAGTATGTGCACAGCAAAAACATAGTTTGTGTGCATGTTCCGTAAAGGGCCTGCATGTCTATGTTTTCAGGATCCAAACAATCACATGAAAATTTAGGAGAGATCTCAGCATTTAACTATAAGGGCTGATGAAAAATTTCAGGGAGTCTCTTTGGAGTTTTTAAGCCATTCCAACAGATGCTGGGTATGATTAATGCCAGCCTTCCTGCTTGGCTTTGGCTGTATTGGAGCCCATCTGGCCAGCTGATGTTTCTCCTTTTGTTCGGTAACACAAGACTTGCAGAGTGTCTGGAAGAGCTGAGTAATTATCAGGTGATTTTTTTTTTTTTCAGAAATTATCAGTTTGGTTTTGAATATGAACAAAAGCAATTTCCACTGTTCTCAGATCATCTGACACGGAGGTGATGTTTAAGCAAACCACAAGGGAAAACCAGATCCTTCCATGTTCTTTCTTGGAATTTAATAATAGACTTCAACAAATACCAATATTGTTTTCAAAGCTAAGTGATTTGTGCATCTTTACCATTAAGATAGTGATTTTTAGGCCAAGTTTTGCATAAAATACTGAGCTGTGTGCTGTGGACATGTGTCTGAGTAAGTGTTGTTAGCTGAATGAAAGTGTCTGCAGCAGTTGTACATATCACACCTGGCACAACTGTCTCTAAACTGAGTCAAGATCTTTCGAAAGCTTGAAAAGGTACTAGGATTGTTGATTCTCTTTGCCAGTTTTAATCCACAGCTCTCCAAAACACTGGAACCTTTTGAGTTCTTAAATCTGCTCCAAATATCGAAAGGCCTGCCCAACAAGATTCTTCTTTTGCCTAAGTAAAACAGTTAATTATTGAGGCAGTAGTTCAGCTGGGAGCATTCAAATGAAGAGCTGGATTTGAATTCCTGCTGGAAGCAAGGCCAATATTTGATGAATCTTGATCTCACATTCCGTCAGGCATTTATGTGTGGATGTGTTTCCATCAGTATAAGGACAGGATGGTCGGATCATGTTTCTTTGAAGACAGTGGTATGGAATCCAGACCATACTAGAAATAGTAAGGCATCTTAAAGAATGATTTTTTGTGCTCTCAGAAATACTGTATTACTGTTTTAAAGCAAATTAGGACAGGACATGCTGGTGGCTGATGCTTTGAGCGGACGGTTTCTGATAAGGTAAAACTCTGCCTGGCAGCTGAGCCACAAGTTCATTGTCATCAGAAACTGATAAAACCAAGAGACGTGCCCAGCCATCTGCAACAATATCCCTTAACCTCTTGAAAAGTATAATATCCTTGTAGCTTATCTAACTTCCAAAGACCCTCAAAAGCTTTACTAAAAAGTGGGATTTCTTAAGCTGAAGTATGTCTTCTGTCACTTCGGGATCACGCATGAGCCACTCTGCAATCCCATTGAGAAACATGGCTTTACAGTGATGGAAACAGTCATTACTGATTGACCAAGGGAGACTTTTGTCAGGGTGTCCAGCTGTTGGTAAAAACTGGCATGAGGTCTTTTCATACTCTCTGTGGGGAAGGTTGAACTTGCACTGGTATATCAGATGTTTTGAGGTGAGGCAACTGAACCATGCAAGAAACGGTGACTGCTTAGCAGGCTTTCCTGCAATGAGATGCAGAAGGGGTTAATCCTGATTGATTATCAGTAGAATAAGACTCATTACTACACTGCATAATTGATATTTTTCCCCCAACATTCCAGCCAGCCTACAGTGCGGTGCCATCAGATGGAGAAAAAGGAGAGAGATTTTTAAGTCCCTGCAAGAAAAGTAAAGGCAACTTATGTCGAACAATTTATTGGGCAGTGTAGCACATGCAGTTCTTCTAGAGATACAGCTCAAGACTGATTTCAGTTTAAAGAAACCCACTATTGCTGGTTACAGAACAAACTGTCTGAAGTTGCCTTTTCTGTGAAGCAGAGGAAGGTATTTGGGGGAGGGGCTACATGTCAAATCCCAGTGACGAGTGGCAGATTTGGCATTGTTACAGCAAAGTTAAACTCTGGAATGTTGGAAAATAGTAATTCCAATTATAAGAAGGTAAACTCCTTTGTTTGTACACATGATGTGTGAATTGTGTGTTGTTTGACACCAAATTTGTCTGGAGTTACTGGCAATTTGTGTAGGAACCCTGAAGGAGCCCGGGGAATACTTAGATTAAACCTGAACTCTAAAAAATGAAACAAAACAAAAGTCTGAAAGACAGCTAAAAAAGCTCCACCATCAGAAGTTTAAAAGAAGAGGGGAAAAAGAAAACCCCTTAAAGAAACCCCAAAGTTTAAAATGGTTCCTTAATTATGTATGCAGCCTTCTCAGTGTTCTTCGATGTTCGCAAACCTGTTTAGATAGGTTGATATTTATAAGTGATTCTTCAGAGAAGTATGTACATGTTTCTGATCTGTTTTGACAAACCATGATGAGACGGAAGAGACAGAACATGCTTGCATCTGAACTTAATGCCAACTAGAGCACAGGCTGTTGACTCTTTCCCACAAAGCTATGTATTGTCTTGGGTAAATATATTTCTTACAATATGATGTAACCAGAAGCATCTCCTGAATATTCTCCTCTTCCCAGGACTGTATTGAAGATCATCTTGATGTATGCTCTCTGAGGAAAACATTGTTCAAAGTTGCACTCCTAGCAGAGTTTTGAACTTTAATAATAATTTTGTTGTTTGGTGATGTCTTCTCCAAGTCTAAATTAAATCAGATGTATCCCCTAGGAGATAATTTGCTTGAATTATTTTCCTTTTGAATAGGAAATAAAAACATTTATGATCAACTTTTAAATGTCCCATTTTCCCTCTGGCTTTATGGTGAAGATGAACGTGAATAGGAATACTAGTCATTCCTCAGTAATAATTGAAATAAATTCCCATGCCCCCCTCCTCTGTTGCTGAACACTTCCAACCTTGGACTGGGTTTTTTTTCTCAGAATGTTTTATAACTATTGTTCTCTTGGTTTGCCTGCTTTTCTTGCTGAAAGTTAGAAAATGCAGGATTTAGAACTTTCTTTTTTGTGTCTATGGATAGCCATAACTACATGGTATTTGTTACAGCATCTTTGAGGGTCTGTGTTCTTTCTGTGGATAATGACACTCCTTTAACTTACATTAATGCACAAACAAGATTTGAAATTCACTTACAAAATTAACATTTGTTTTACCAAAGTCCTGTGCAGACGTACAATATAGATTAGTTGCAGGAATCATCAGATTAGCTGCGACAGGGGTGGTTTAGGCTGGATGTTAGGAAGAGGTTCTTTGCTGAGAGGGTGGTCGGGCACCGGAACCCCCTCCCCAGGGAAGGGGTCCCAACACAGAGCTTGGCTGAGTTCAGAAGCGTCTGGACAATGCACTCAGACAGCTGCTCTGACCTGGGTGTCCCTGCGTGGAGCCAGGAGTTGGACTCGATCCTTATGGGTCCCTTCCAACTCAGGAAATTCTGCGAATTTGGGATCAGGTAGAAACTCATGCTCTGGTTCTGTTGAAGTCATAAGGACCCAACTGCAAAGGCAAGAACAATGCAGGCGAAGTAAAAGAGGAGTCACTGCCAGACAGTAGAGGATCTGGCCCTGGCTTATGAATGACTTCTTAGGTTTATATAGCTTTTTTCTGTTTGTTTTTGTGAGACTTTATTTGGTCTATTTCACAAAAGGTCAGACTAAGGAGCTGAAAAGTTGACTGGTTTCTCTAAAATCCCTCTCCCAATATCTGTGTTGGGTTCTGTAATGAAATCCCAGTCTGATTCAGAGTCCCGTGCTCTTGCCTGCATCTTCCATAATCACGGTGCCAATCTGATTTCACCAGCTACAAGCTTCTCTGGCTTTTCTGTACAAGTTCCACTGGTACAACTGCCTTGGAACGCATCTGGGTTCGATTTGGTCATATTGTGCAGTGATAAGGGTTGCATGCAATTTGATCAGAAAACATGTGGCTGGTAAACACCAGATTCCACCTTTCCTGAATGATTAGCTGGCTTTTTGAAGTCCTAATGATTTTAATTTGGCTTGGAGTCAGTGAGTAAGAGTATGCAAAGCCTTAGCCAAAGTACCTATTTATTTATTTAAATGTTATCAGAGCGCATTTCTCCGAAGAAGAGCACCTATCTCTTTGTCTAAGCGCTTTTTTATAAATGTATAAATATATAAATGTGTAACTACCAAGTAGATTAGCTTAAATTCTCTCCGTTGTCTTGTAGCCAACAGCAGTTAGTAGAAACAGTGTTTTTCACTAGTAGGTTTTAGGAAGAATTCCTGTCTTGTAGGAATGATGTTGTCTGTTCAGTTTCAATCTTTTTCTTTTTTTTTTTCTTCCAGATTTTTTTTTTTAAAGGCAACATGGCTTGTTTTCCCTGTGTTTCTTCTGTCTATTTTCATAAATAAAGTTTGGCTTTACTCCCCAGGAAAGGGATATAAATAGATTAACGATTTGTTTAATGTGTGAATGGAATTTTTCTAGACACACATATCTCTCCGATCCGCTCATCTTCTGACTTGGCTGTTTAAAACATGTCAAGGAAGAATAAATTTTTCCTTTTTCCCTCCCAGGTTCTCTGGAGGAGACAGAATGTCCGTGTTTGTGGTTGTTTCAGATATTTGCAAAATTAACGTTAAAATTCTAATATCGCAGTAATATAAATTTTTAAAATCCCTCTACTTTTCTGTTGTAGGCACATGTCATGAAGATGCTTTTAGTTTTCTTTCTTAAGGACCGGTTTACATAATCTGCTACGCTGAAAAAAAACCCAGCTACACTTATTCAAGGCACAAAAGGTGTCCTGTGGTGTGGCAGCCCCATTTACTTATTATGTAGAACTCTATGTGATAAATTAATGTATTGCATTTTTAAGGAAGCTGCCCTTAACTGTGACATATACTGTAGTGTATAAAAGATGGTGATTAAAATTGTATTTGTAATTAATCCTTAAATGTTCAAACTAAATGGGACAGGACTAAGTATACTGAAAAATCACCATGTGCACAAGTATACTTTTGCAGGCGAAATACTGTGGTGTTGTATATTAATATATATTGTGCTCTGCAGTATTACTGATACTTAATTTTTGTTTTCCATGAGCGCTTTCTTCAGCTGTGTACCAAACAGCACTGGAGACGGCTTGCAAGGGAAAATCATAGTATAAGATGGATGTTCTAAGTTCCGAGCCGTTGAAAACAGCAAATAGTTTCTCGTAGGTCTCTGTGCAGGCAATTTACAGAATTAGAAGTAACGATGCTGCCCTTGTAGGCTGAGTTATTTTTCCATTCAAGTACCATGGACCTAACTGAACCAAGAGCAGAGGAGTGGGCGCCTTTCCCTTAGTGTCAAACAAGTCGACAGCCCTCTTGGCAGCTTGCAGTTTTAGGATGAGTACCAGCAAAGGGTTCAGCTCAGCTGTCCTGCTTCACTAAGCAGGGTCCAGGCCGCCTGGAGGTCTCCCCAGCTCTTGGCCATCAGAATGTTCTATTTTAACGAGCTGCATGGGCAAAGTGCATGTTTGAAAGTTTCCTCACAGGACTTTCAGTCTGTCTCCAAGCTTATTGGAGTTTCTTCTTTCAAACAGAGCTTTGCAAACTATTTGCTATTTTGGAAGTTGTCCTCATAATACCTTTTATTCATTTCTTTCCTGAAATAAACAGCGGTCCAGTTTTTAGATTTTTCTTGGGTTTTTTTCCTTTCTCACAAGTATGTACACTGCAATTATGACTTGTGTTACCAGTCCTTGAAGTCCCTCTGTTGTGTCAGTATCTTTTTCAGTAGGACACCGTGCGTGTTCAGGTTTTTATTTATATAGGAAAATATTTATATATTTTCTGAACTACTTTGTATTTTCACATAAATTCTTTCTTTTCTTTTTTAACTTGACTGCTCCTACATATGGACTAAATTGCTGAACTTGCAGACTGATACCCAAACCTCTTTCTTGAATCAATACCATTAATCTAGCCAGTTGGTACATTTGTCATTGTTGACTGTTTCCTGCTACTGTGTTTCTCGTTCTGTTTGGTGCATCTGAATCTCCTCTGGTCTAGACTTACCTGCACATTTTTGTGTCATTTGCAGGTTTGTCACTTTTCTGATAGCTCCTTTTTCACTGATGACCAGCACATGTGTAGTTACCACGTAGACCAAAACGATGTGCTTCCCACCAGTTCCTACCTGTTCAGCTGTCCACAAAGAAGAAAGCACTTTTTATTTCTAATCTCTGTTTTCTGTCCAGGTTCTTGAAAGAATTTTTTCCCTCATAGTGTAGCTGTGTAGTCACACCAGGCACCTTTCTGGAAATCCATGTAAACCATTCATCCTTTAGTTCTCTTCTGGTGCATTAAGAGTTGTGTCAGATCAGTGAGATACAGTTTATTTTTGATAGAACTGTAGAGAACAAATTCTACCTGTGATCTGTGTGTCTGCTACTTGTGTTTTAATGATTGCTTTAACTAAATTGCCATCATACCTCAGAATATATACGCTAGTCTGAAAGTTCCCTGAATGGATCCCATAAGGCTTTTCAAAACCTAAGCGCAAGATTTGCTACCCCACAGTCCTTAAGTAGAGTTACTGGTATGAGAATATTTTCTTAGAGGTACAACCAGCTTGTTGTCAATTTTTTTTCTGGTATTTTTGACTGTTTATACCCTCATGGGGCTTACTGACTTCATGCCTTTTTAATTTCTCTGTTGTTTTTTCCCTCTCCCTCCCTTTTGGGTGCCTATGTCCCTGGTTGCACATCATCTTTTTTTTATGTAGAAAGGATAGGTTCAGGGTAAGTATATTTCTAATTCGTAGTTGGCAAAAACTGATGCTAGATATTGTTTATCTTTTCAGCAACACCCTCATTTTCTTTAATTACATCTTCACCTACTCTAATCCAAGAGACCTACTTACTCTCCCTTAACCGTCTTGGTGGTTATTGCGTGGTTTTTCACCCACAGCAGTTTACTTCAGAGCCCATTTTAGGCTTCTTTGTTTCTTTCTTACACAATGAATCTTATAATCTGCTTTGTTGGCTTCACAAACATTGTATTTCCATATTCTGCATAACTTTGCATTGGATTCTTATAGGTGGAATGGCTGTAGGGCACTCTAAAATCGTAAGACAGGACTACAAACCAAAGAAGGTACTATGCTAGTTGGAAGAGGACGTATTTCCTTTTCAGGATACAAAATTTACCGTAGCACTTAAAGTGCATACATCCCCCCTCCTTGCTTATAGTGTCTGACATTTGGGTTTTAATTTCTTATGTTAATATGTTGGTTTCTGCTGACTTAACAGGTTTTAGATGCAGGAAGACTGAAAGAATATGGTGAACCTTACATTCTGCTGCAAGAACAAGACGGCCTTTTTTACAAAATGGTGCAACAAGTGGGCAAGACTGAAGCAGCTTCTCTAATGGAAACAGCAAAACGGGTAATTTTAGAGGGAGGAGTGATTAAGTTTGTCTCTGCAGCTCATTTATCTCAAGTTAGCATATTCAGTGTTACAGTTATCCTTGTGCTAAAGAATTTGTTTAGCCTTCCACTAAAGAATCCTTTTCAATGCCTTTTTTTAGTGGGATATGCAGACACTTGCAAATGATAATTGTGTTTATATACCCCGAGCTGAAAGACACTGGGTTTCTTGCATCCTTCTGTATGTACACACAATGATAAGAGTAAGTAATAGATGACATACCTCTGCTGGGCATTGATCTTGGAAAAAACTTCCTGTAAAAATACATTAGGGCTGCAGACTCCAGCCTTTATCTGTAATTTCTATATTTTTTAAGGGGACCATCAAATTTTAGTTCAAGGTGTAGTACCTGTGCATTGTATTATGGTGTGTGATCGTGTTCCTGTTTTTGTGCTTTGCCTTCATTCTCATACCGCTGCTCTGTCCTGCTCTGTCCTGCACGTAGGACGAGCAGGGCTCAATTCAGAAACAGCTGTTGAATGTTTTCTTTCTTCCTTGTTCCCTATAAGGCTCTGTGCCTGATTTACTGCTTACTATTCAAATCCTACTCTGAGTACAGAATTATTAATGTAATTGTGAGCATTCCTCTGGCAATCAAAGTGTTTAAGAAACATCAATGGATTAATTTTCATAATATGCCTCTGAGGTGAGGCTATATCATCTCCACTTTTCAGATGGAAAGCTGAAGGAGAGATAAGAAGATAAAAAGAAAAAATGACCTGTCATTGAGGGAACTCATTTCAACTGGCTTTTGGCTTGATTTCTTCCTTTGTGATAATTTACCACACAGGATGTCCAGAGCAGGGTTTTATTTCTCTCTGTGCTGGTGAAGTTTCAGTACAGCTCCAGATGAGACTGGCAGCTCTCAGTTTTGGCAGCAGCTTGCTTCACAGTCACGTTAATGTCACATTTCGGCCTGCAAGCAGGACACTCGCGTTAGGCATGGAGCGACCCAAGAGGGCCTTCCCAAGGGCTTGTCTCCAGCCTCTGTGCTTTCCTCTCCTCTGGCTCCTGCATGTGTGGAGCGGAGCTTGGGGAACACAAACTCCACAAGCGGTTTCCTGGGGAAACAAGACCGATAGACGGGAAGGGACACATAAAGGCGGGAAACAAAATGGCAGGTGCCTGGGGAACACAAACTCCGAGCGGTTTCCTGGGAAACGAGACCGGTAGATGGGAAGGGACACACAAAGGCGGGAAACAAAATGGCAGGTGTCTGGCTGTTTCCTGGTAAAAATAGACTCATTTCCAGCAAGTTGGATAAAAAAAAAAAGAGAAATGTGCTGCCATGAAGGCTGCATGCTCATGTCTGGAGGCTATTTTACTGGACTTTTTGAAGATAAGGGAAGAGATTTCTGTGCCTGTTGATATTCCCAGAATTTTTTAGAGCTGCTGAAACTTTTTATTAAAGAATTTTTCAAGTGAAGCTTTGCAGCTGGGAGTCTACACTCTAAATTCGCTAATTTCAAAACTGAAGAAACAGCTTTGTCCTCAAGTAGACTATGTGATGAGTCCTGCTGTCCTCCTCTGCTGTTGCAGTGTAGCCGCTTACATTGTGCTACTAACAAGGAATGGGTTAGCCATGTTTTTTGTGGCATGTGGATGACAACCTGGAGGTTATATAAATGAAATTTAAACAGATTACCTTCATGTTCATGTGACTGGCATTTGTCTGTAAAGTGAAGGCCGGCTTCCTAAGGCACAATCCTTGGTATGGCAAGAGGTGAGGCTGCCCAGCTGTCATCTGTAGCAATTTAGCTGTGTCGTCCTGTCTCTCCTTCCTTCCCTGTAGCCCTCCCCAGTTGCACAATTGCATTAAAATAAAATTCAAAATATATAAAAATAATTGCCTGATGTTACTTGCCCATATAGTCATCTGCAGTTACCACATCAATGTTATGTGATTTTGTACAGGAAGGGAAGAGATCCAGGAACCAGTCTCTGCTGAAATGTGGTTTGATGAAAAAGTTTGCTAACTCCCAGGCTAGAAGGCAGATACAAGCTTTAGCATCTGCCAAGAATGCAAAGCATGGTGCTTATCCACTCTCAGCCCAAAAATATGGGAATCAAGAGACTGTATCTCTAGTCAGCAGCTACCAGCAGCACAGTTACAGTTCTTTCTGTTTGAAGGGCTTGGATGTTAGTTCAAGGTTTTTGTTACTGCTGTCCCCTGTGCTTCACGCATGCTTTCAGAAGTTGCTTAGTCAGAAGAGCTGATTCCAGTGGCTTTTCTTTCTGCACTCCTAAGGCTGTTGCACGTATTGCTCCCACATTTCTGCTGCGGTTACTGAGAACTGTTTCTATGAAGAACAGCTCTTTTTTTTTTCCTGTTGTTGAAAAACAGCGTGCTGCACATAAAAAGAAATGGTAATATGACATATATACATACTTTTCAAAAGGCGTTGCAGCGGGTTGCTAAGTGAAATGGTTTGGAATGTGGCCATGCTTTGGCAATGATTATTTGATTTATTGCATTCTGGACCTGAATCTTGCGCAGAACAAGCTTGTACCAAGAGCTTCTTTCAGTAAGGTGAGACTTGAAATGCCTTTCCTGGAACAGTACGGATTCGGCATATATCCTTAAGTGCAAATGAAGAGGGACTACACACCTTAAATATGAAGACTTAACTCGAGCATCTTTGAAGAAACCTTGTTTTAAATAAAAACAACTCTTGTGGCCATCTTAGCTGAGTGTTGCATGATGGAGCTGTTGCTGGACCCTTAGCTCAGACTTCCAAATCAAATCACCGTTGCTGCTTTTACGCCTCTCTCTTGGTCACTCAGTATCCCCATTTTTTTGCGCAGATGGCAAAAGACCCAACACAGGCACAGCTGAAACTGGAGCCAGCTGAATATGTATTATCCAGCCTGGGAGCCTGACTGCAGCAGAGGTTTGCTTGGTGTCATAGGACCGTGTTTGTATCTTTGTTCGGTGTACAGATAGCTATTAGGAGAAGATGCTATGGGAAAGGGAGAAATAGTCATCAGACAGTTAAAAAGGAAAAAATAAAGAGGTGCTCAGGTATTCAGATAAAAAAAAGTTGATGTGTTCTCTGTGCCCTTGTTGGCAGCATTGAGAGAGGCTTTACCACAAGCTTTGTGGCATCAGGATAGGACTGGTTTTCTGTCAATCAATTTTTGAGTACTTTGAGGGAAAAATACTTTATTTTAAAGCCATGACAGATGTGTAAATATTAAAATGGTAGGTGTTATCTCATGTCAACAATGACTTTTAAAAAGGTTGAAGCTCTGTTGGCAGTGGAAGAAACTTGTATAAAGACTGGGTCATTTAATGTCTTGAGGGATTGGGCTCAGGGGAAGAATTGCAATGAGACAGTTGAAAAAGAGCTGCTGTTCCATTACGTCTCTAGTAATGTGCCAAGGTTTTCTATTAACTTTCCATTAAGGAAAAAAAAAAAAATATATATATATATATATCATGTTCAAAAGCTGCATTAAAAGTATGCCAAAGTTTTATGTTTTAAACCAGGATCGGGATGGGAATACACAACTCAGGCTGCCGACTCTGCAGTGTGTGTGTGTGTGTGTGCAGGCAGGTGCCCGATTAGCTTCCCTCTGTTGCATCCAATGGTGGCTGGTTACAGAGGAATGCCTCTTAACAGGACTCCCAGGTCTTTTGTTGATTCAGATCAGACCTTAATATTCTTTGAAACTTGGAAAGATGCGTATATCCTGCATTAAAGTGATGCATATATCCTGCATTAAAGCGCATGCACAAAAGGTGACAGCAGCACTTACGGGGGAATGCTTCTATAGAACATTTCTTTTTCATCTCGCCTGTCTTATACATGTATTCATATATATGAAAAGGACATTATTATCAAACAAACTGAACTTTGTTGACAACACTCTCAAATATAAACTGGAGAAATGTTTCCTAAGCCGTAGTCAAAGCAGCTCGACTATGAGACCTAACTCGTGACACGTGTCAGCCTCAGAAAGATAGCGCATTTTCTGTTTTTAAAGGCTCAAACAAAACTTTTCACATTTTTCTTTGGAAAAAAAAAAATTGCATTTGAAGTCCTTTTTCACCCAAACACATTTTTAGATAAGAGCACACAAGTCTTGACATTATTTCATTTTGTTATGCGCATCTGTCAAGGAACAGAGATATGATACAGCTACTAAAAACTGATGATTGTGGAACAGTGAAACTTGACAGCATTTCATTTCCTTTATGTTCTGATTATACATTTATCAGGAAACCTGTATCTCTTCTAGTTGAGCTAGAAATTGGTAGAATTCAGGAACTCAAAGGCTTGGCAAAGAACTGTCCTATTATTTGGTATCATCTTACATTTTAGAGAAGTTGCTTGGTTGAGTCATTGTTAAAGCTTTTGCTTCTCCTTTCATTATTGTGGTTCGCTATCCAGAGATCGCATTTCTATAGGCCCTATAACTGCTCGGCAGCACAAATTAAACGCTGGGGTATTTCATACGTGTACCTCCAAGTTTCAATGGTTGTCAATCATAGTTTGTAAAATATAGGGATTACAACCTGATATTAACATCCAAATCCATTGTGCTCATTTTCTGTGTGAAAATGAGAAACCCTTGTGCAGACGCAGGATTTCACAGCTTCTTTGTCACCCTGTTTTTAATTTATCTCCATGTTTTCAGCTAGTAAAATGATTTTACTTATCAGTTTAATGTAAGGCGATAAAACATATCTATTTATCTGAATTACCAGAATTTGAGTGGATCTACAGGTTGAGTGGGGTTCCTCTCACGCTTTGTTATAACGCAAGATCATAGAGTAATTTCACTAATTTTTCAGTCATCCACAGTTATTGAATGCCACTAACCTGAAGTTCCTGTCAGAATTCCTTAAGGACACGTATTTATCTCCAGAAATTTTCTTTGAAACTGAAAGGTGTTTGGTGCCTAATTGCTCACAGAACCTGCTATTTTTTTCCTAGGTGTTCTTCAGTAAGAATTACCCAGAAATCACTCAGAACGGTCAGCTTGCCACAGATTCCTCCTTGGATTCTTCCTCAGGATTATGCATAACTGAAACTGCACTGTGATTCCTAGTGACCTTAACTGTTCTCCGCAGAATGTAAACATGAGGCCACCTGAACTCAGTGGCAACGTTTGCAAGTGTCAACGGGAGAGGAAGGGGAGGGGGCGATTCTTTGCACTGGACATCCTTCCTATTTAATGTTGAGAAGAAAAAATTCTGGTGTCCCTCTTTCTTTAATTTCAGTGCAATATGTTTTTTTTTTTTTCCTTTCCAACTGATTGTGTTTGTATTGCTAAGGAAATTAGGCAGACTGGGTTTTTATTTGGAAGTGATGTGGTAGTGAGAGATCTCTTTTATTTAAACAGGTGCAGGACACCTAGCAGGTCTAGGGTGCGTATTTGGAGATTACTTTAAAAATTGGAATGCGTCCTTTTTCCTCCTTTTGGAGGTATTTTGAGAGCAAGCAAAAAAACAAAATATTTTCTCAGTGTGGCTTGAGCACGATGGCTGTGTCTAACCAGAAGATTGGGTAGGGTACAGCTCAACCTTCTCGTACCACTGCCTCTCTGCCTGGCCTAAGTACCTACACAGGTTGGTAGGAAAAAAGAATCGAACAAGCCAAAAATGCTTTTTAATAGCCAAAAAAGTACTACACAGTTATTTTTTGATAAACAAGTCAAATAATGCTGTTCAAGATGGATGTAAATACTAGTTTTGTTTTGCTAAAATCAAAATGCTGGGGAAAAAAAAATAATCAATCTCAGTCTTCTGTACTTTGGATGAAAATTACCACGTTTGCACTGAAGAAATAGTTAAATAATTTAACATACATTCCTCTCTTTATCCAGGTTATCAAAGGAAAAAAGGTATTAAAATAACTTGAGGAAACGTTTGAATGACATGTCATTATACCTAAATACCATGTAGTACAAAGTTATCTTCCACACAACACATTGAAATGTATACATTATTTGCATTTATTTGTGCCTTAATATTTGTGCCTTCAAGCCAAAGCTGTAACTGCAGGGTACACGATGAAATTCGTTAAATATATGTTAAAAAATACCTAAACTTAGTATATTTGAAGTTTTGCATTGGGGGTTCTGTTGAACTCGAGCTGTTTGAAGTTACCATCCTACCAGAACAGGTAGGAAAGTACAGCCTGTAGTTTTGAATGGCTGTTGCTGATAGTGAGAGGAATGCAGCGAGGGAGAGAGAGGGAGAGGGGAGACACAGACGTTCGGTATTCGTAAGATATGTCCTAATTCAGCAAAGCACTTTAACACAAAGACACTATTCCCATGGTTTTATATATTAAAAAAAAAAAAAAGTAAGTACTCTGCTCTTCAGATTTTTTCATGTTTAGTGAGATACCAACTCTTTGAGGTCCAGCAGAAAAGAAATCTATTTATCTTACAGTGTAAAGGGCACAGAAGAGACTCTAAAAGGCAGCGGATCTCTTCAGGACATGGAAAAATACTGTGCTTTTTGAAAAAACGATGCTTGCTATTACCTTTGTAAGGCAAATGTTACTAACCTGTTGTGTTCCCTGTCATCTGAAAGTAAGGCAAACGCAAATGTTTCTCGTTTCAAGCAGTTCTACCAGCAAATAACTGATTCAAACAACGCTTCCCTTGTTGGGAAGTAAATTGAGGCCAAGGCCTGTGCCACACTCAGCACCAGGCTCACCTAGAAGGACTTTGTCCTGCTCAGGGTTAGCCCAGTTGTGAGAGGCAGAATCCTCATTCCCCTGTTGCAGCAGTTTGCCTGCGATGTGGGGCTTGCTGCCCTGCTGTGAGATCCCAGCAGGGATGGAGGGAAGGACCTCTTCTTGCTGCCTGCAGTCCCACCAGCCAGCGAGGCGGCCAACGTCAGGCATCTGCTTTTGTTGGTAACATCCTCTTCAGTCCTTGGCAGGGAGCTGCAAATTGAAAGGCGCTTGTCCCTAGCTTGCTTTGGTGAGGTTCTGACACTGCTTCTGCAGTGTGTAGCAGCTTACAGGATGACACATCCCACGAGGCTTCGTTCGATGATGCACAGCATGAGGCGTGCACTACAGCTGGTGCTAAAGAGCAAGTGGTCAGGGACAGCTGCCTGTCCCAAGGCCACGTGGCACAGATCAGCTCATGTAAGTGGTGCTTATGGCTACTCCTTCCTGGAGCACACCAGCCACGTCTGCTTTCCTTTTCTGTATCTCCAGGCCCGTAGTCTTCTCCGGGCTCATGCAGCCCACTTAGGGATCTAGTACACAATGATCATCTAGTGTGGTTTTTTTGTGATTTTCCCTTCAATTCAAATTGTGTGAAATGAGATTAAGACTGTTCTGCAGCTCCATAGAGCGTGGTTCTATTGCAGAGACATGTGAGGACATAGAGAAGTGTTTGAGTGTGTAAAGTCATGTGGGATCATGCTGGGGGAGGGCGTAGGATGACATAAGTTCAACCTTGTATGGTCTTCTCTGTAACTGCCTTTTTTCATAAGGGACCCATGGTATGAACCGTGTCCAAACTCTGCTCAGGCTGTCATGGAGTAGCTGGAGTAGCCCAAAACAGCCCTCACAATGAGCTGACCAGTAAGGCAGTGTGGACACATAATAGAATCTAGCACTTGAGCTCATTTGTTTTACCTTTTTTACTCAGCAGCTTGGCCATACCCAGAGTCTGTCTGTGTCTTAGAGCAGTGAATTCTTTCTATTTCCAAATAGGCATCTCTCATACTACAGTATGTATGAGACTTTTAAATACTCTAAGAGAACAGTGCGTTCTCATGGCCACATGCCTTGGGTTTATATTTTTTTTATCAGAACCCAGGAGACATGCATGCGTAAACCAAGGGTATAATTACAGTTTTAGTTCATTTCAGCTCTGAAATGGATCTATGGTAAGTTATATTTCAGAGCAGAGCTCCAAAACGCTGGCTGCTGCAGACTCACTGGTATGAGACCCTGACAGATCTAGCTATCAGCCTATTAGCTAGAGTTAATTTGATCCTGTAGCTTTTTTTGAATGCACACAAAAATGTTAGGTATCTCTGAAAATGCTGATTCTGCTTCTTCACGTGTGCTGGTAGGTAGTGAATATCAATATAAGAGGAAACAATTCTTTTTTTAACAAAATCACACTTGAAACCCCTAAATTGCTGAGTGGAACAACTGATAGCGAGTCATTTGTGTCTGTCATTGATCTTGTATCAGCTTTTGGTTGAAAGTAAGAAAAATACTTGAATTGGGAGATAGTTCTTTGGATGTTTTTGATTGTGGCGTTGTTGGCTGGTTGTATTAGAGGACTGTTGGTTAAGGTTGACTGATGTGTTTCATTTCAGTTGAGTAAAGTACAGTGTACCTGAATGTAAACACTCAGATCAAGGATGAGGAAGGCCTGCCTTTGATGGAAGTCTTTCGGTCAGTTAAGTGGACAAAATGTCATTCCAGCAAGGTGTTTTATGTTTCCTTTTAAAAGAAAAGTTCAGATAGTTCTAAACCCCCACTTTTGAGAATGTTTGTGCTTGATATGGAAATAGCGAAGCTGGTTACCGTAAGCTACATTCTTCCTCTGGGGATCTTGGAAAAAGAACTCCGTCTTCTGAGATACTCGAGCCTTTAAAATATTTCTTCACCATGAGGTGCCTTAAAAGTATTCCAGGGTCTTATTTCTAAAACCCACAATTTTATACAGTAATACTGAAAATTACCAGTTACAGAACTGTTGTTTGTTTGGTGTAAAAGCCTAGAAACCGGCTCTGCTTTGGATTTCAAGAACTGTTCTTCAAATGTTCATTCTTTGCTCCACCCCTCCTGAAAGGACCACCAGGAGAGTCAAAGCAAGCACAGTTCTCAAGGTTGGGTTCTCTCACATTTCGCTTATTTTAAGGGCAAAGTTCTCTTCAGCAAACTGAACCAGAGCTCATTTGCCAGGTGGGTGATGTCTTTCTTCTGTGACACCATCTGTACAGCCCTGTGGAAGAAGGACCTTCTCTTCTGCCCGTCAGTAATGCTGGTTAAGTGATGTTGATGGTCTCTTTTACCCTCCCTAATACATGTTCTAAATGAATCAGAAGGGGATAGAAGATCCAAAACTACAGCAACTTTCCTGAAAATGCTGCTTTTTGTATTGCTTTGGCCCTTGGAAATAGCTGACTTCAAAGTTTGCCTCATGTCAGGGCAGGGGAGAAAGAGTTGAAATCACTTCTTCCCTGTGGTGGAGATGAGCATCTGACACTAGCAGAACAATGTGGCTTTCTGTGTGTGTTTTACGTTGTGTAACAGCACGCTGCTTTGTCATCATTTTAACTCTGGTTTTGTTTTGGGGTGGGTTTTTTTGCATTTGTGTAATAAATTTGATTTTGGTATTGCTGCAGAATGATTTCTCTTGTTGACGTTCACGTGACAACCCCTGTCATACAATAAAAGGTGTTTCTCAGAAGCCTGCAGGAGCCTGTCGTCACTGCAGACATGTGCTTGAAGGCAGAGATGCCCGACTGAGCTAAGTCAGGTCATGCCTGAAAGCTTCCAACTCCCCTTCGTGGCATCACCAACTCACTGGGTGAGGTGTAACAGAATAACCCATTCCAGCCCGGGTTTTTTTACCTGTCAACTGCAGCCTGAGAACTTTCAGATCACAATATCAAGCTTGCTTTGCTTCAGTGATAAGTGCTGAAAAGGGATCCAACTAGATTTTCAAAAACTCTGATGGAAGAACTGCAGCAGTCGTGCAAGGGCAGATCAGGTATGGTCTCAGCCTGAAGCAGCTTGCGAGTTCAAGGGACTGGCCAGCCAAGAGCTGGTAGGTTATCAAGGACACAAAGGAAGTGGTGTAGCAGCACAGCTCTGAAATCTGGTGTTCTCTCTCACTCCTGTACTTCTGTCTGAGGAGCTTGTGCCTTAATTTACCAACACACTCTAAAACCACGTGTTTTGGAGTTTCTCCGTATATCTACCAACTGTCCCAAGCCCTTGCAGCTGCCCTTGTGCTGCAGGGTTTTAGTACGAGCTGAATTGTGCGTTTGCTGATGATGCCCCAGTGCAGCAGGTTCTGGGACTGGATGCAGTGCAGATCATCATCTATCCTTGTGTATTACATGATGTTAGGAAAAAAAATTTCGCTGAAAGTTGTCAGGATGTGGAACAGGCTGCCTGAGGCACCATCCCTGGATGTGTTTAAAAGATGGGTAGATGAGGTACTTAGGGATACGGTTTAGCACAGGACAGGAACGGTTGGACTTGATGGTCTTAAAGGTCTTTTCCAACCTTGTGATTCTGTGATGCTGAAACACGTGTTTAAAATTCCTCATGTTTTTACGAACAGTTGGCCTCTGAACCACCATGCAGCTGCCTTACTTGCCTGGAAGTCAATTTGGTTTAGGTCATCACAGCACAACAGTCCCTTGCGCTGGGCGCAGCATCCCCCTGAAGTATGCACTTACCAAATCTGTGTGGTCCCCTCTTAACGTAACCGTTCTCTCAGTAAATAAAGGGCTGAGGCGGGTTTGTTCGCTTGCCTGAAGGAGAGCTGGTGGTAAATGGCAAAGCCAAAGATGTGTTTCCTGAATCTGCCTGCAAAACAAGCACGAATTTCATCAGCCCGATGTATAAAGCTGGTTTGTGGATTTGGGGCAGTGTTAATGGGTTAAAGCACAGGGTCCTACTCTGAGCCCTGACATCAGGTTTTCACTGTCTGCATCTTGGCCCCACTTAACTCCTGACATGGCCTGAAATCGACAGCTTCGTCCAGTTTGAGATGCAGAAATCCCTGTGGATCTTAGCCATGGATCCAGCAAGTGCTCAAAAGTACAATAACCTAGAGAAGGAACTGGAAGTGGTCCTTCCATTCATGAGCCAGAGCATGTCCCACACAAAGTTACTAGCGGGGTTTGGTGCAGGGTACTTGGATCATACTTGCTTTCTTCAAACATGGCTGGGTTAGAAGGTGGGCCAGAGCTCTTGTCCCTCTCCTGTGTGGGACAGCCCGTTTTTTGGAGCACACGCAGGGAAGCAGGAGACAAGGGTTGCAGGCTTTCCTTAGCATGAGCCCCTTGGGTCTTACTGTCTTCTGCATCACCAAAGTGTAATATTCAGGATGTTCTTGATGGGAATATTCACTATGAGTTAATGAAGTGGGGGATTGTTTCCAGTGGGACAAAGGACATCCCAGGTTCGGGCCCCTGTTCCAGGAAGCATTTACACATTTTATTCAGTTATTGTCAGGAGACACTCCAGGAGGAGATGGGGACTCTACACCAGGGCTTCACATCAGCATGGGCTGGGTCTCACTGGGATGCAGGATCCGTTTGTCGTGTTGGCTGGGCAATGGTGGCCCAGGCTGCAGCTCCCTCAGGGCTTGTGCTTTAGCCATCAGGCAGCTCTATGAAAGCAAATGCATTTCTCCTGCCTCCCCAAGGATGCTGTGCCCCTTGGGGTTGTCACTGCTGCATGGACCTCTGCTTTGGATGAGATGCTGTCTGTACCCAGCTGCTTCTCGCGCATGTGTGGGCAGCGAGTCTCCCTATAGACCAAGGTTTTCCACTGGCTGCACTCACTGGACCCAGAGAGAAAGCTCCCAGGTTATGCAGCCAAGGGCTTGTATGTCACCTGCTCACTCTAACACTGGAACTTAATGCCTCAAGTGTGGCTGGTAGATCATGGCAGGCACACAAGTCCTACAAAGCAGTGATGGCTTTTTTTTTGGGGGGGGGACTTGAGTGGGAAATTAAAGAAGGAAAATAAAGAAGGGAGGACAGGGAGACAGTAAAAAATAGTTCCCTTTGTTTCACAGAATCACAGAATCACAGAATCTTAGGGGTTGGAAGGGACCTCAAGAGATCATCGGGTCCAACCCCCCTGCCAAAGCAGGCTCCCTATCTCATATTACACAGATAGGCATCCAGACGAGACTTGAATATCTCCAGAGAAGGAGACTCAACCACCTCCCTGGGCAGCCTATTCCACTGCTCCGTCACCCTCACTGTGAAAAAGTTCTTCCGCATGTTGGTGCGGAACTTCCTATGCTCCAGCTTACAGCCATTGCCCCTAGTCCTGTCCCCACAGACCACTGAAAAGGGGCTGGCCAAATCCCCCTGCGTCCCAAGTCTAAGATATTTATAAACACTAATTAGGTCTCCCCTAAGCCTTCTTTTCTCCAGGCTGAACAGACCCAGCTTACTCAGCCTTTCCTCATATGGGAGATGCTCCAGGCCCCTAATCATCTTCGTGGCCCTTCTCTGGACTCCCTCCAGGAGATCCCTGTCTTTTTTATACCATGGAGCCCAGAACTGGACACAGCACTCCAGGTGGGGCCTGACCAACGCAGAGTAGAGGGGGAGGATCACTTCCTTCGACCTGCTGGACATACTCTTCCTGATGCATCCCAGGACCCCATTGGTTCTCTTCGCCACCAGTGCGCACTGCTGGCTCATAGCCAACCTGTCATCAACCAGGACCCCCAGGTCCTTCTCCACAGAGCTCCTTTCCAGCAGGTCATCCCCCAGCCTGTACTGATACAGTCGGTTGTTCCTCCCCAGGTGCAAGACTTTACACTTGCTCTTGTTGAACCTCATCTGGTTTCTCCCAGCCCAGCTCTCCAGCCTGTCAAGGTCTCGCTGGATGGCAGCGCAGTGTTCCTGCGTGTCAGCCAATCCTCCCAGCTTTGTATCATCGGCGTACTTGCTGAGGGTGGATGCTATACCCTCATCAAGATCGTCAATGAAGATATTAAACAGGGTATAGCATCCACCCTCAGCAGGTACGCCAAAGCTTTGTAGCTCACAGTTCAACCACAGATAGCAAATAAAGGAAGGAGTTATTTATCCTCAGAGTAGCCTGAAGAAAGCACGCATCTTGCTAGTTAGTGTTCACGCCAGTTGACATTCTCCACAGAGCTCTGTGTTTTGCAGGAAAGGACCATAATTACCTTATGGCATTAAATGGAGTTGGGTGGGAAACACAGCCTCAGATTTATTAGTCAAAGTTTCATTGTCAACAAGAGCTTGCTCTTGAATATTACAGGCCCAGACTTTCCTTTTAACATAAATGCCAGGCATGAATAGGGCAAGCGAGCACTGTCAAACTGTCTCTTGAGAACATTGCCAGGATACTAAAAAAGAGGATTTCTTTCCCCCCCACCCCCCATCTCTGCCCAGCTGAGAGGATTTTCGTTTGTTCCGTGCCAGCAAGAAGACAGCATTGTACCAGGAATATGGACCGCTCTGTGTTTTGGTTGATTTCACATGTGTGCACTTCTGCAGAGGAGTGATTTCCACGAGTGGAGTTACGTGAGTAATTCACCGTGAGTCATTCATGCAGGGAATTAAGTGCCTCTTCCCACAACCAGGTCGCCTTCTGACAGTCATTCCTTTTCTTTCTTTTCTTTTCTTTTCTTTTCTTTTCTTTTCTTTTCTTTTCTTTTCTTTTCTTTTCTTTTCTTTTCTTTTCTTTTCTTTTCTTTTCTTTTCTTTTCTTTTCTTTTCTTTTCTTTTCTTTTTTCTTTTCTTTTCTTTTCTTCTTTTCTTTTCTTTTCTTTTCTTTTCTTTTCTTTTCTTTTCTTTTCTTTTCTTTTCTTTTCTTTTCTTTTCTTTTCTTTTCTTTTCCTTCCTCCTTTCCTTCCTTTCCTTTCTTTCCTTTCTTTTCTTTCTTTTCTTTCTTTCTTTTCCTCCCTTCCTCCCTTTGTCTCTCCCTCTCCTCTCCTCTCCTCTCCTCTCCTCTCCTCTCCTCTCCTCTCCTCTCCTCTCCTCTCCTCTCCTCTCCTCTCCTCTCCTCTCCTCTCCTCTCCTCTCCTCTCCTCTCCTCTCCTCTCCTCTCCTCTCCTCTCCTCTCCTCTCCTCTCCTCTCCTCTCCTCTCCATTACATTGATGCTTTCTGTGTAGATCACACATTTATCTATAGGGCTAATGTTTATTGAGGTTTTTTGAGTTGTATTCATCATAGCTCAGAGGAACTGCACCACATTGTCTCTGTATTGGTCGGTGTAAATAGTAATTTCTCTGAATTTAAAATGTTGTTCCCAGCTGGTTTGGGGCAGGCATGCGTGTGTTCGTTCCTGCGAGTATCCCTGTCAGTAAAGCCAGCTTTACTTGAGCGGCGTGTCACGTCCTGCATGCACATCAACACAGCAGGGAAGGGAATCTGCATTTTTCAAATATTTTTTTACAGAAAAGTCTCTGCTGCCATTTCTAAGAAGCAAACGACAGGCACCATTGCAGCCTTGAGGGTGGGAAGGTGCCTCTGCACATGCTAAGGGAACGCAGAGAGCAACTAGTTGCAACTAGTGGCCTGCCGAGATGGAGCGGGCTGGAAGGACTCTCCCTGCAGTGGTTTGACTTGCCTGGGTGCAACAGATGCTGCACAGAGCCAGTTCTGGTTGGTGACAGTAGGGAGTGAAGGCCAGGGGCTGCTGGTAAGTGAGCAAGAGGAGATGCTCATCCCGTGCCAGGCAAGGCTGAAGCCTGTTCTCCTCACCTGTCATTCTTAGGAGCACACTGGCTGGCTGAGCCTCTGTCCATGTTGAGTGGCTGGGCTCATTTTGGAAGAGGAGGAGCCCTCTGACAAGTAAAAAATTCTAGACAGAGTTTCCTGGAGTGTGAAGGAAGTAGCTGTGAGGTTTTGCTTGGAGGTGTCTGTCTCGCAGACCAGAATTTGCTCGTTTCTCCTCTTTTCAGGGCGTGGGCTGGAGCAACTGGCCCTCAGAGATCCTGGGTGCTCTGTGAGGAAGGTGTAACAGCCCACAGTGCTTACAAGGACCTCCTAATGGGTTGGTTAATTGGCTAATGGGGATGCCTTTGCTGCAGCCTAATGACTGTGAGTGCAATGATTACTTAACAGAGTCTGGTAGATCTGGGCTGCCAAAAGGAATGGGCAACAAACCAGTCGGAGCTGCTAATGCTGTTGTCACGGATTTCCCAGAAAGGCTGCTTTCCCTTCCAGCCTTGTTGGTTGTTTTTTTTTTTTCCTAAAGAAGCAATTATCAGTCTATCCTTTCCCTGGAACTGATACTGAAGCAAGCGTCTATCAGATACTTGTGTGACGTGCCTTTCTGTGACTTCTCCTTGCTGGGTGAGAGCTGCCAAGCTCACATGATATTTAAGCCTTGTTGCTGTAACTGTGGCTACTGTTGTTGGTAGCTGTTCAGGGCTTTTATCTGCCCATCCTGAGGGAACTGTAATAAAGGCTGGCCCCTGCTGCTAAATTGTTTGCATAATTCCCTTTTTTACTTTTTCCCCCCCTTTTTTCTTTCTTTTAGTGGGAAAGTTGATCTTACACTGGGAGAAATATCAGCCATGCTAAGAGTTTTAACATCTAATCGTATCATAACTGAGTGAATCAGGCCTAGTGTGCCCCTCTTCTCTAACCCATTGCCTTGACGTTGAGGAAAGAGCTTCATTTCCCACTTTGCTTCACCTGGGCATCCCAGAGTGTGGAATTTTAGGGAGGGAGTTGATTTACTGCCTAACATGAGGGAAGGGACATCAATTCCCCACCTGCCACGCAGCATGCAAAGAAAGGAACCACCTCTGCCGTAGGTAGGATCAAAACCAAAGGGTATAAACCAAACTGAAGTCCATGTGTATGGGCAGCTTGCCTAGAAAAGTCAAGTCTACTGTCACTTAACCCTGTGTTTGCCTCTTAAACCCGAGAAACACCCAACTCTTTACCTTGGTGCTTGCCCAGGTGCCCAGAGCCACACTTTGTGGGGTCTCCAGAGCTGCCAAGCGCAGGCAGCCTCGTGCCTCACGCCCACCTAAGCCTCCCTGGCATGGAGAAAAGTGGTATTTCACGTCTTTAGGGGCTCAGCAGATGCCAATAGCCCCATGCAGTACCTCCCCATGCAGCTCCAGCTCCAAAAGATGGCACATGTGGGCACCTGTTGAGCCAGAGGGGCAAAGGAGGACCTCAGCTGCTGCCTTCTGGGAAAGTTTCCTGAGAGCACTTCATACCAGGAAGCCTGGGGTGTGGGGGTAGGGGGGGGGGGGGGGGCGGAGAGAGGAGGACTCTGCACTCATCACAGTGCCACTTTGCCAGAAGCTGTTTCTAGAGTCATGGTGCCAAGGAGAGGGGAGAAAGCTGGACACCGTAGCCCATGGTCAGCATGCAGACCTCCTTGGGCAGCAAACATCAAGGGAGTGAGGAGACAGTGTTGGGCTTCCTGATCTCTGCTGACGGGGCTCAGGGCAAGAAGGTTTCGGCTTCAGGCACGTGCGGCCTCCTCGCTCTCACAGGCTCACGCACCCGCCCCCTCTGCCCTCCCGAGTCTGACATTCCTCCCTGCAGAGCCCTGCTGCAGTTTCAAAGCCAGGGTGGAGGAGGATCCTCCGCCCAAGGTAGCCTCCAGCCTGGTTGTTGGGGCACTCTCATGGGATGTGGGAGATGTGGGTTTGGGCCCCTCGGGCTGAGGCGGGTGAGGAACCCAGGCCTCCCACTTCCTCAGCGTATACTTTGAATACCAAGGCATTATATAATAAAAGCTATCACCACCTTTTCTTCTTCCTGCTTTGTTTTTAAAAGGCTGATCTGTGTGGAGTCTTCTGAAAGAAAGGGCGTAGGTACCAATCTCCAGGAGAAGATTTCAGACAATGGATCCCGAGCAGACAGGGTTGCCTCACTCCAGCCTCAAGGGGCTTTTAGTGCAAGAGAGTATTGCGTGTAGATACACCCTCGTCCTCCACTTTTCCTATTGCTTGAATGTAGGCAGCTGCACGCTCCCTTCAAGAAGATCCCACTGCATCCTGCCAGCTCTTTTGGGCTCAACTCTGAAGCACCCAGCTTTTGCCATTCAACCACATAGGGAGACTGAGTGCGGCTTACAAGCTGCTGGAGGCCAGATCACCTAAAAATCAGGGATTTTGGTGCCTGAGCCTCTCCTGAATCTAGCCTTAATTTCTCTAGTTAAATCATGTTGTCAAATCCAGACAAAATTACTTGGCTTTCTGAAGAAAAGGCTGGATGGAGCAGGATGTGCTTGTCTCATTGCATAAGCAGGTGAGACAATTTTTGTTGCTTTGAAAACTTTAGAAGACTTTAGCCTAGCAATAAGCCTGCACAAGTAGTCATAATCATCACACTCCCAGGATTCATTTGGAAGTGTCTGGGCAGTCAGTCCTGATGTAGCTCTTTGGCTGGAAAAGCCCAGAGAATCCCGGATGCCTCTTTGATGCAGTCACACAGAGATTCAGGTTTCCATTGCTCTGATCAAGAAAAATGTCCCCTGCCCTAACTGATGGGGAAGATGTCTCTGCTTCCCAAAGCATAAGTACATTGCATATGGTACCTATTAATCAATGGAGCCAAGCCTGGATCAGCATCAACTCCTATAACGTGTACTCAGCGGTGAGATTATACAAATAAAGCTTATGCAAATGCAATTTTGCAACCCTGAAAATTTTGTGTGTAACCTGTTTTTAAAACATTCCATCTATGGAAATCTATTTTTATTCTCCTCCTCATTTTCTAGGCAGAAACCTTGCTCCAGAGGGCAGGAGGCCAATTCAGCAGTAGGGTCTTCTTGAAAGACTAAAGTCTTTGGCTTTATGGCAGCAGATTCTGCAAATCAAAGGAGATCAGACAACCCAGATGAAGAAAGGATGTCACTGTACTTGCCACAGTGTTGTCAAGAGAAGGCCACAGAGGATAGCAAAGACCCCTTTGAGCCCCTTCATTAACATCTTTGGAGTCTCCCTTCTCTGGAGATACTCAAGACCCGCCTGGACACCTATCTGTGCGATATGTCCTAGGGAACCTGCTTTGGCAGAGGGGTTGGACCCAATGATCTCTTGAGGTCCCTTCCAACCCCTACAATTCTGTGATTCTGTGATCTTCATTCCCATAAATTAAGAGTCTTTTTCAGCCATGCTATTTCCTTTCTATTTTATCTGGATGTGTTTTTCAGTGTGGATCGCTGCTACATGCGGGACACCAGCTCTTATAGAGGGGAATGAGCCTTTCTCCGCTCTTGGATACAGTCAAGAAAGCGGAAAGGCATTAAATAGAAACCTTTCCCAGGTTGTCCCAAAAGGCTAGTGTACTGCAGCAGAAATGGTTGGCTACCCTTGCTCTGAGCCTCGACCAACTGATGCTTCATGGACCCTCGGGTAGTTTTTGCCAGGTGCTGTGATGAGATGCTGTTCAGATACCATCAGGAGATGCTCATCGCAGTGAAATAAAAGAAAGAAGGTATTATACAGGATCATTTCAATACCTGACACTCTTACACTTGGCTAATTGTATTTGTTCATTAAGATAAGGATCAGCATTCAGCTTCTCCTACATTTAGGTCAGCCTTCCAGTACATTTGCACTTGCAAGGGAGAGCTGCTTTAATGAGGGATAATGAAACTTGCTATGCATTGCGTCATGACTTCTGTGTTAATATCATTTGCAGATGATAAAATGCAAATAATATTGACCGTCAATGCACAATCATGCCTAATCCCCTGAGCCCACACACACACACACACACACATGTGCTAAAACTAATCTCCCTAACAGTAAACAAAATATACATCTGTGCCTCTCTCCGTTCTCCTGAGAACATTCGTTTTGCCTAAACTACAAGGTGCGTTGGCTCTACCCACGCAGCCAAGCAAATAGGTTGCCTACTGGCTCCAAAGGGCTCTGAGTCCCACAGGTACATACCCTTGGTCCCTGTTTGCAGCTCACAGAAACATGACAGTGTCATGAGACCTTGCCACAAACAGTCCTGTGTTAAACAGACCCACGCTCTGCGCTGTGGGTGCTCGGAGGATACTTCCACTGTGTAACTCAAGCTCACACTCTGAGTGCATTTCGAGTGTCCAAGGCTTGTTTGCCAATCTTCTGTGGGCACTCTGGATTTTGAAATGGGCATCTCATCTAAATGATATCCAGTAGGGACACTCAAAATCTTCATTTGGGATTTGTGCTGGTAGAAGGGTACAGGCATGCACCTTTTGTATATCTGGGTTTTGGAGCTGGAATGAAGTACGAAAGGTGAGATGTTGAGCTGAAGTGGGATCACTTAGTGACGAGCCATCTTCGGTGAATAAATGTTCCCTGGAGGTTAAATGGGCCCACATGTGCTTTAAGACATGCAGATTAAGCACCCAGTGAAAGTGAAATGCATTTAATTGTAATTCTGCTGTGGGAAGTTCAGCTCACAATGTCGGAATAACTGAACCACTTGCAGGTATCTTAATACCATGTGGGTGTTCATATTTCTGAGAGAAATCACCATCAAGTTACACTGCTGTTTGAGAGTCCTGTCTCTGAACTGTATAATTTAGGGACTTTCTGCACCTCTGGTTCCCTGAGAGGTAGGATACTTTTTTTACGAGCTTTTCTTACTCTTTGAACGTAAACAAAGTCCCATTAGTTCAGGACTGATGAAGAATTCTCTTTGGAAATTTCTCCCCAGCCTTATGAAATGCAGGGTTGCAACAACAATTTCCTATTTCTCAGCGCTACCGGCAAAGCACTGCCTTGGGTTTTAATGATCCAGAAAAATGCAACAGGCAGCAGTTGTCTGGAGAAACTATGGAGTTGTGTAGGACATGATCCTTGGGGAGGTGTCCCACTGGTGAGGAAACCCTGAGGAGCAGCCGAACAAGCTCAGTGTCTTTCAGAGGCGCTTTCCTCCTTTGATTGCATGGACTCTTGTTTCAAGAAGGCTGCTTCATGAAGCTAGTAAAATTTAGCTTCACGGTGCCTACTGGCTGAGTCCTGACATGGACAATCAAAGCCTTAGCAAATGAGGCTCGCTCCCCAGAGAAGGGAAGTGTCCCAGCCTTTGTCACCAAGGTATTCACAAAGTTGTTCAGAGGGTGCTCAGCACTGAATACAGACGTGCCCTTCAGACACTTCTTCGCCCGTTCGAAGCTTGGGAACATATTCCCACGTCTCCCTGTAGTCACGTTACATTCCAAAGCAGCCAAGAGCGAAAACCATTTTCATCCAACACCTGTGAAAGCAGATACTATCCAGCATTTATCGTGCTTTCAGTGCCTCAGCGGCTGGAAGGAGGAGCATGTGCCAGCAGTGTGTCTTAGAAAGCACAAGCTGGACACCCAAGGTACAAAAGAGAGCAAGCTCAGAGAAGCATCTCCTCCGAGGAGACCAGGCACCCCACCACCAAAGACCTGAAGAGACAAGGCCTCCTCGCAGTAGCAGACTCCTCCCAGCAAACGGCATGCTCAATTTGAGGATTATGCATGTTAGATCCTTGCCCTGATACCTTCACCTGGGCAAAGCCTTGGCTCCACTCACTCTGGAGAAGTCAAACTTGGGTGAATCAGCCTCCCTCAGACCATGCAGCCTGATTCACGTGCTGGGAATCCAGCCTCTCCTCATTGCAGAATAACCAACATCAGCTCCAGAAGCGGAGTCACCTCTGGTATCAGCTCTGCGAGCATTTTTGTACTCGAACCGCAGGGGTGAAATCATGGCCCTTTTGAACCCCGGCCAGCAGGAGCGTGCCCTGTGTTACTCTGACCCATGGGGTTTGTAAGAATGAGGCTGCGGACACAGGGTGTGGGCCTGTGCTCCTAACAAAAGAGCGTGGAGGTTTTGTCTGTGACACACAGAGAGTGTGAGTTCTGTGCCACAGACAGGCATGCTGTGAAATGGGTGCACCCCCTGGCACAGCTTTGGGCCACGAGGGATAACGCTCTCCTAGGTAGCACGGGGTGTAGCACGGAGCGGGCTCCACTCTTCAGGGGCCATATGGGCGAGGCCAAGTGTTTTGGAGGGAAAGGAATGTTTACCCATTCATCTGCAAGTCGTGCATCACATAAAAAGGCTTTGCCATCCTGGTGCTAGAAACTTCTTTAGCATCTGGTAGTGCCTGCATGCAAATACGCAGCAGACTGCGAGGTATGGACGCGGGACCCACAGTGTAGGTGTATCCATAGGCACATCCATGTCTATGCATGCACACGTGTGTGCTTGCACTGCACTGTTGTGCAATACCCAATTTCAGAGCTACAGTTGCCTGCACTGCAGACTACGAACCTTTGGGGTTATTTCTTTTGGAGAAGGTAGGCCAACCCACGCTAATTTTAACGGGTCTCCCTTTCTAAGCATCAGTGGCCTTCAACACCCTCAGCACCACACTTTTGTGAGCTCCCTCAAGGATGATGGGACCCGGGTGAATAATTGTCACACTGTGGCCCCTCTGCATTTTGTTTCTGACCAGAGAAGGATTGCTAAAGCCTACCTTTTGCCTTCCCTCCCATCATGGCACCATCATGTCCCAAGGACCTGATTTTGTCACCTACCTTTTGTGTAATTCTCTGGACTCCTCTCCAGCAAAGACTCACTTACAGACAAAGAACGCTAACGCACTATTTGCCAAAATTCTCATGGATGAGAAAATTAACACCCCTCCCTCCTTTTTTTGTTGTTGCCATGGTCACAGGAAAGGAATTAAAGCATCAAAGCCTTCCATTGCCTGATGATGGATTAAGGAAATTATTAATTTGTCTTATAAAAAGGCAGGTTGTGTCTCTGCAATTAATGTTAGAGGGCCCTTCATGAGGGGAATTTCAGCCTCCTGGGCGGAGAAGGCTAAAGCATCTGCTTATTCACCAGCTTAGATAGATGGGGCTGCTGTGGGGGTCTGCGCCGTACCTCCTGCCTTCATTAGTCACTGCAGATAGGATTTGGCTGCCTAGGCAGTGGTTTCTTTGGGGCACAGGATTAAAAATTCAAGCTCCCCTATAAATTAAGCCCTCTCCTTTATCCATTTTTTTTATGTTCCATCCATGATCCCTCAGGATTTTTCCATTGCAGAATGAGGAAGAGAAAACTTAGGGAAAAAAAACGACTACTTACATGTAATTGTCTTTGATACGTTCCTGCTCATCCCTCACCCTGCTTTTCCAGCTCCCTGGTGCCCACCACCTTCCTATTGACCTGGCAGCTCCAGAAAAAGGTTGGCTTCATAGTAGGATGCCTTCCCATTGGGGGGGCTGTGGGCTTTGCCATGGCCACCACATCTGCGCCAGTATCAGGTATAAAGATTCAATGCCATAAAGACTTTCTGATAGATCTGGACCTCTTTTCCCAGCTCCATCTCACAGTGTCTCCAATGAACTGCCCTGGCTGGAGACCCTAAAGTAGCAGCTGAAACTTCCCTCACCTTTGGGGCTGCAGGACACAAATGGGAGGAAAATATATTACCCTGTCTGCTTCTGTCATAGAAAATTCTTTATTTTACTTTCCCTTTTCTTCATCATTTCCTTTTTCTTTTTTTTTTTTTTTTCTAACCAGTTGCAGAAAATACAGGATTGTCTCACAGCATTTGGTTTCAAAATTAGGAGAGGAAAAAAACTAGCACCAAAACATGGAGATTTTGATCTTGAGACTCATCAAAACTCACTTGGCACCACAGAGTCCCACTGTCCCAGGCTTCATTTCAGCCGATTCCCTGAGTAGAAAGGTCCTGCTCCAACCTTCCAGGGCCAGCAGCAGTGTCATCTGATGACAGAACCCAACATGACATGCAGTATCTTTTAAATTCATCCTTTCATATTTTTTCTTGGCGTGTCCAGGTAATTTAGCCCTTTTACTTTGAGGTCTTTTTCTTCTTCCTGTAAAGGAATGCCTTAACGCTTCCCATTGAAAGCCATGGGAGTAAATTGTTGTAAGACACTACCTGGAGAGCTGGTACCAGCTGGGGTAAAAGGAGGCCAAGCAGTGCTTGTGACACGGAGCACTGCCTCATGCTTGTCCCTTTGATATGGTGTCTCTCAGGTGCTGTGCTTTGCCTACCTCGCCGTGGGAGATGCAGGAACTTGTTTGTCACTTTTCCCTATGCTGAAAGGACAAGGAAGGAGGAAAGGATCCTTAGACTGAGCGGTGAGCTCCCCTTTCCCTTTGATCTGTTTTATGGGAGTCCCTTTCCTCTCTGAATTAAATAAATAAATATAAATGCCAGGACTACTTCTTGGAAAAGCTGAGTGCGATTTGGAAACTCAGCAGGAGTTTGCATACCTGCCGTGTTTCTATGAATAACGCAGCGCTGCTCTCCTGGTGACCACACTCAGACCACACTCAGCTCTGATATCTGTCTTGAAGACACTGCCGCAGTCAGGAAGGCTCCTTTAGTTGATTGAGAGATATGAAAGCCTTGTTCCTGGGCTTGATGGGTCTGTAATTAAGAGCTTTATAATCAATGTTGTAACTTCATGAAAGACATTACTTTGGTGTTAAATATGCCAAATGACCTACTGCTCTCAGACGCTGAGCTATGGTCCTTAATGTCTCAGTTATTTGGGACAAAACTCATACTTACCTCTTCATTTGTGTGACGATCATGGGTCCCAGCCATATGGGTGTTACAGTAGGATTTTGGAGTGCAAATGGACAGGTTTACAAATGCAACGGAAACCTTCAAACTCTGAAAAGGTAAAAGGTTTCACCATGTGTACCCTGGGTATATTTATGCATCAATTACACCCACTTGGAAGTGTCCCATAGTGTATCAATGGCATTTATTTTTTCTTTGGTCGACAATGAGTACACAATGTGCAGGGTTTAAAATAGTTCCCAAAAGATTTTACCCTCTCCACAATTAGCCTTTGAGAACTTGGAAACACTGATGCCGTCTTCTCTGCCATGCCTTTTCTGTCCAGCTGTGCTGAGTAATTGAGTTGGTAGGCCAAGTGGCACCTCAACACCTCCACAGCCTTTGATCCTGAGCTCTTTTTGGCCAGCCTGCAGTAAGCATGAATTGTGCTAGTCTGTCAATCTTCATTTTCTCCATATTCAATACCAGAAGGTCATAATCTTCACCATAATCTCTCCTTATGCTGTTATGAGTGTTCAAATGTATGTGGTCATGTGTAGATATATCTTGGTGTTCAAGATCAGGAGCGTGTGGCATCAAAGGAGAGGGAAGAAGGAGAAGCAGACACCGTACAAAACCCCTTTACCCAGACCACAGTTTACCTTCTACCAAGAGAAGGAATTACATATTCTAATTCAGAGAAAGCTGAAAGAAAAAAAAAAACAAAACAAAAACAAACCTGTCTTCCTATTTCCTTCCTCCCAGACTGTACAGAGACCCAACACAGCTCCCCAGGAGAAGTCTGCAAATGTCATCTGCTCCTTGGCAGTCCTGCTGTGAGCAGCACATGCTTTCTAGGGAATATACAGGGTGCTTTACACCATATAAACTTTTCTTTCTGTCTCTCTTGCTTGATTTCATGGACTCCCACATAAAGTTTTCCAGGTCATGACCACCTGCTCCACAACATAGGGGAAGCTGGGACCAGAGACTTCAGCCCTTGAGTGACACCACTTGCCTTTGACTCTGTAGGTGCTGCCAATGGAGACATATAGGCATGCAAGTGTGCCCACAGAAACCTGGCAATGCATTTCCAGAGAGGCACACATCACCTTTTGTAAGCCTGTGGAAAACCTGAAGGGGACTTTGTCGCTAAAGTTATACTGTGGAAATCTCATTAAGAGATGGGTTTCTCCCTCAAATGATATGAAAGAAAGGACTCAAAATGGAAATCCTGACAAGATAGTCATATTTCCAGGTAGTCAAAGGAGGAAATGAGTCCTGGGAGCTGAAGATGTACACACGTTTTGTTTGACACTCTGGTGACTGGTTCACATGGAAGGGCAAGGATTTGTTCCATCCAGAGAGTCCATTGAAGTAAATTCCTCTGGAGCTTTGCGGTGCCTTTTCTTCTGCAACAGCCTGGGCCTTGCCAGATGGTGGTCAGCTGCTGTTGCTGTCACAGCTTCCTCTCATTTTCCTGTGCAAGGTGCTCAGCTCATTTTGTACCTGCTGATATGCTGGAACAAGGTCCTGTCCCTCCCCCAAAGTGACTCTGGTCCAATTTGCCAAATTATGTTTTCTGGTTTTGCCTCATCACTCTCAAAGTGCAAGAGATATCACTGCCTTGGTCATTGGTTATGTGGAACCCACTGATGGAAACGGCACACAGCACTTGTGTTGACTTTGTGATAGAAAATCCTGCCTCTTACAGAATGTACACACACACGTAGATAGCTGCATATTACCTGATATAGGTACCACGGTTGTGACACCTGGGAGTATCACATGGGGCTGAATGGTAGGACACGTGGCTACAGGACGCTTGAGCAACAGCCGGGATCAAGTGAGCAGCCTTGGTATGTCCAAAGGCTCAGGGTCACAAACTGCCTGGGAGAGCTGGCAGCAAGGGATTTTGTACTTGGCAAGGAGGACGGACAGATGCCATGGATAGATGGGAGGGAGGAAAGGAAGGAGGGAGGGAAGGAGAGAGGAAGGAAGGCTTTCCTGCATGAGTTTTTCCTATAAAATACATGGGGAAAACCAGATGGTGTATTGAGAAAGGATATTTTAAAAATTTTGTAGAGACAACCAATGGGAAAAAAAAATTAGAGCCCACAGGAAGTACCAAAAAGGATTCGTAGCCTGATTACATTGATTAAATTAATTGGAAGGCAGGGGGGTTGGGGGGGGGGGGGGAAAGGTTGGGGCCGGGGACGGAGTGGAAGCCATTTCCTGGTCATTGCTACCAAGAAGTCAGCTGGCAAAATAATGGCAAAAACTATAAAAGTCTGCAGGAAGACCTCTCCCAGCACATGGCATGCCACTACTGAGGCACTCTGGGCTTTCAGTAGCAAAACCAAGAGGAAGTCAAAGCTGGTTGCTCTCCTCCACCATGGCAACATGAAGGACATTATGGGAAAGCTGCCATTTTTGCGATGGCTTGAGCGGGAGGTGGGGGGTCACTCCTGGAGGTAACCAGGCAAGGACTGTGACAGAGGCAGAGCTTGTGTTTCATTGTGCCACCAGTGCTGCTGTGACTGTGGAAGCAGCAGAACTGGTGGGACAGTTTCGGCCCTGTCCTAAGATACGGTGTAAAATAGTCATGGCACTGAGCAGTACGCAGAGGAGTCCCTGAGCGGGCAGAAGCGTGTCACCATCCAAGAGAAGCTCCCCATTGCCCACCTGCACATAGGTTTAAAGGTGAGTGTTTGAGAAGGTGTAATAGGAAAAGACACCTCCAGAGAGGCTGCTGCTTAGGGGAGGGTAAGGCAAAAATCACTCCCAAAGGATGGGAAACTAAATAGAAATATGCATGCTGCGGATGCAGATAGTGCTGCAGACTGGGATAGCCAGTTTAGAAACATTCATCTTGCGCAAGATGGATAGAAATATAATCTGTTTAGCACCCTGGGTAGTGGGGAGAGACTGAAGATGAAGCTGGATATAGGATCATCACACAGTGGCTGTCACCATGCTTTTGGCAGCATTAAAAAATCTCTCAGTGGTATAGCACTAACACAGATGCTGGTGTCACTGAAGAGTTAAAACTTCAGAAAAGGTGGTAAAATCCAGGACAGGGGCTGGGTATCCATGTAGTACCAGGAGGGGGATATCCAGCCCTCCAAGAACAAAAAAAACTCCAGGAAAATTTAGCTAGGCCGAAGCTGGAATCAGGCTGCCCTGCCCCTGCCCAGCACCTGAATGTCAGGCCCAGTTCAGGCCAGGTGCGTCCCTATACCAAGACGACTCTTGGAGGAGTTTTGCCACCTCAGGTGCCTTTGGTGGGGCGAGGGCCTGCGCCTGCACCTCTCCGTGGATCTCAGCCAGGCGCCTCAAGTTAGGCGGGATGACTAGGGATCCAGCTATGCAAAATATTTGAGGAGAGGATCGCCGGATCCCCGGGAATGTGAGTCACCGTTTCATATTTGGCACTCTGGGTCCCACCACAAGAGCATGCTTCAGCACATAGCAGAGAAGCTTTCAAGTCTCGGGTTGTGGCGGAAGGTTGCAAAAGACTGTCATGGATATTATCTCAGTAGCAATTTCTGGCCACACCAAAGTGGTTGGTTTTATTTAAAATGGTTATGGTAATAATTTACCAGGTTACTAATTAGTCTATTAATTTTGAAATGGTTCAGAACAAGGTTGAAAAATGATGATTCATATGTATTGTTTATCAAGAATGATTTCAGAGAGGACAACTGCTTATTACAAGTCTATCACGTTATTAAATCAATGGAAGAAGAAAAAACAAAAAGCCACAGAAAATAACAAAAAAAACCCGAGGAAGACATTAATTTACTAGGACAAGAGAAAACAAACCGCATTATATATTCAGAAAATTAATATGAATTATATGAAAATAAAATATATTCGTAGCATTCGTTAAGTGTTGTGAGGAGGGAGGTGGACTCGATGATCTCTGGAGGAACCTTCCAACCCCTTCAATTCTGTGAATCTGAAAGAAACAAGCCTATACCTCTCATCTTCTGCTCTTACCATCAGTTACATTTCTTTTCTTTCCCAGTGCACGGTTATACACAATTGCCTTTACAAACAAGCGTCATCTCCCTTGTTCATTAGTCTCTAATCCTTGTGCTACACTCAGGTGCAATGCCATTTCTCAGTCAGATTGCTCAGTGATGAGCAGAATCACAGAACCACAGATGGGTCGGGGTTGGAAGAGATCTCTGGAGATCATCTAGTCCAATCCCCTTGCCAGAGCAGGATCACCTAGAGCAGGCCACACAGGACAGCGTCCAGGCAGGTTTTGAATGTCTCCAGAGATCCCCCTCAGAGACAAATTCACTGGTAAACTCCAGGAATCAGGGCGATGGGAAAACTGCAGGTTTGGTCCTAATAAAACGTAGCAGTGTTGGTGCTGGAAAGCTGAACGTAGGGCTCTTTTAACACCTCCTGTTGTAATTTTATGACAATAAGGACTCCTTTTTGTGATTACAGGAAGATATACTATATATTTTGTATGAACATTATATAGTATAATGCTAAATGCACTGCATATAAAAATACATAATACTACATATTATTTTGTATGAACAGCCTCTCATGCAGAGGGAAGCGGTGCAAACACATCAGGCCTGGTAAACGCAGCTTTTTCTTTTACACCCTCAGAAAATGTTCAGCACAAGGGGACAGCTTATTCCTGAGGGCTTCCATCCAGGCAGCAAGACGATCTTTTAGGTGGAATAAAGGGAAAAGTACCCGCCTGAAGTTTTGCAGGTCAGACTGGCCACACTTTTCAAGTCCACAAGCAGCATGTGCGTAGTGTGGCCCTTCTCCTTCCCTGGGAAGCGTGCTCACCAGCCGCTAGCCCCACGGCACTTACCCAGGTCCCTTAACCGTCACCAGGCTCCGGCTTCACTATGCTACATCTCACCGACGGCACATCCCGTTCCTCTGCCCCTGCTGCTGGAAAATGCTTTGCTTGCAGACGCCTTCTGCAAAGGAAGCCTGACTCCCATCTCAGGGTTCCCTGCCTGGTAGGTACACTCTAATTTACATTCCTCCCGAGTTAGTAAGCTCGAGCTTAGTCTCGAGTCCTTCTTGAAAAATCCTGGACTGATTCATTTTTCCCCCGAAGAAGCTCCTCATAAACTCTGGCTCACCCCACATGCATGCATTTCATTTTAATTAAAAAATACCTCGCTGGCATGACAAGCTGTACAAGTTTTGTTAAAATATTAAATAATTACAAAAAAAAAAAAAAAGAAGAAACAACCAAAAAAAAAAAAGAGCTCAGAACCCTCAGGTCTCTGTCAGAGAGAGATATGATACATCAAACATCTGTCCAGAACAGAACTGAGGATAGTCATAGCATTTGGATGTTTAACTTCTTTCCATTTATCATCATGACGCTTTTCAGATTTGAAGGCAAGTTCCTTTGCAGCATGATCATTGGCCACCTTTTTCTTTTCTCCCATAGCTGTGCAAAGGTTTCCTTCAACCTTTTTCTTTTGATGGAAACTCCTTTACTACTTTTAAATTTTTTATTATTTCTTTTAAAGAAAATCTCCTCTTTACATTTTCACCTGTTTTGGGCACAGAAATAGGATGCGTTTCTCCATTTCAATTCCTTCCCTATCACATTAGTTGCTCAGTGATTTCTTTTCAGTTCTGCACTGTGCTTTGCCTCTTCCAATTTCCACTCCTAGTTTACAGTCATTGATTCTTTATATGCTGAGGATCTACTCCAGGCTGGCATATTTCACCCTGTGAAGCCATCCATTAGTCTCAAAGCACTATTTAAAACTCTTCAGCAAGTCCATCTTTGGGGCTTTAATATATCTGTGGCAGTGACCTGTTTATAGTTTTGATGTAGGGTTAGGCCTGGGGATGGAGACAAGTGTTTGCTCCACATGCTCCAGAGTCCCAAGCTTCTGTCTCAGTGCTGGAGGATGAGATACAATTCACAGCAACTTGTGTAAAGTGCTGAGAGCTGTGTAAGCAAGCTCACAGAAACACAGAGCAGTGAGGTGGAGCTTAGGTACCACCTCTGGTATGTGGTCAGACAACTCCAGATGCTGGGGTTCTTAGCCAGCATCTTTTTTGGGGTGTTGGGAGAGAGCGTGTGAGAGCAAGCAGTCAGGGAAAGGCATACTGTAGTGTCAACCAGCACAGGGACACTGCTGAACAGGTGCTTCAGAGGTGTGTTAAGATGGTGCTCCACCTGGACAATTAGCCCTGGTATTACAATCCCTCTCTGAAGATGTTACCAGAGCATTTTGGCATTGTGCTGTGCAGGCCCATGGCCCGCACCCCAAGAGTTCAGACACCTAGCAGAGCTATAAGGAACTTGTATGGGAATCCTGAGCCAGCTGCTTCAGTTGCCAAGAGAGCACCTTAACCACAAAATGCTGGGTGCACCTTAGAGGGGACCATCTTCCCACCTCCTCAGTTAAGGCGAGTCACCGTGTAGAGAAGCAGTCAAATTGTGTGAGAGCAGGGAGATGGTGGGCAAATGCTAAAGGGAGTATGTGCAATGCCATTGTGCCAGTCATTGGTTTTGTTAGGTGCTGGGCTCCTGTTTTTGTGATGTGTTGGCTCATCTGCTGTGGTCAGCTAGGCTGGCCGTGTATTGCAGCTGCTGGTGTGCTGGGGATCAGGGCTGAAACCAGGAGCAGCAGGGTTAGGTCAGTACAACATCGTGCTTGAGCAACCCAGTTGCCCCCTCTCAGCCCAGCTTTGCTGGCAGCTCTACTGCTCTCAATTGCTCCACCACCTTATCTGCTGCTCATGTAAAGATTTCCCTGCTGTGCTTCAATGCGAAGCTTAGACATTCCCAGAGATGTCCCCGGGGAACTTATTTGGTATCAGGGTGCACACTGATGTAACTTCTTATCATTCGAACCAATGTTTTGATCTGTTTTGGAAGGTGACAGTCTTCTGGAGTGCATTTCTTGGCTGTATAAATTCCTTCACTGCTCATCCATGTACTTAATTTCAAGAGCAAGCCACACGCATGGCAGAGGCGTTCCACTCCCAAGACATTTTGCTGAGGTTTCCAGAAGTGTGGTCTGGTAGATTTAATATTTATTGTTATTTGTACAGCATTTAATACTTATTTATTGCCTGTATGGCAATAAACATGTTTGAGACATGCAGTAGCTCAGCAAAATAAAGTCCAGCTAGACAGCACTACCACACCATGTACAAGAAGAGGAGGAGGAAAGGCAGCAAAGTAATGTCACCCTGACGTAACATTCCTCACATGTCTTCATGGTGAAAAAAAAACCAAAAATGCTGGTGCAGGTAGTCTTGTGCACGGTCTGAAATCGTGTATGCAGACACTGTACGTGGTGGAGAACGAGGTAAGAAATTGCACTGTGGAGAATTATGGTGTTAATTGTTCTTACAGGAAGCTTGCTTTTCAATTCTCATTAGTGAGTTAGAAAAATGGTCTGGGCTGTATGTGACTGACTTTTGGTGTGGCCTTGACCTTCATGCCTGTCCTTTACTGTCCCAAGACCTCCACTTGGCATCTCTCGGTTCTTCAGCCCCCTCAGATAGGCTCAGCCATTGGGAGTGCTCATCTGGAGCCTTTCAGGTGCCTTGAGAGGAGGTCAAGGGCAGGTCCCTGATGCAGCACTGCGGAGCAGGTGGCTACCAGCAAGCGGGCCAGAGTCACGAGCCCGTGCAGATATGCTCAGCCCGTGCTGCTGAGGAGCGACATCATACCAGCCTGCCCAGCCGCGGTATCGTACTCTTGTTTGAGGTGGTGGCCCTTGGCTCGTCCTCAAAGGCCTCTGCAGCCACGAGGCATGGACTTAATGCAAAATACATTTTTAGGCAGTTTCCCTGTAGGACAAGACTCCTTGCATTGGAATGTAACCTGGTTTTTATTCTAGCAAAGGTACTGCAACTCTCAATGGTCATGCCACCCATCTAAATACCAGCCCATTTCTAAATCCTCTCTTTCTAGTCTCAGTGGTATCTGTGGCTTAAGGTCCCACACATTAATTACACGTTGTGTAATGAAGTATTTCCTTTAGCAGCTCCTTAATTTATACACCAGAAGTTGTCTACCAGGTAGCATTTCATTAACCTCACCTGTGTTTCCTGCTATTCATTTCTTCTCAAAACTGATGTCCCAATTTTCCAGTCAAGAATTTGTCCTCTCCCTTCGTGTCTGTTGTGAAGCCAAGGATCAGCCGTGAGCACAACATCCATTTCAGCATGTCCTCCTCAGTTATAGCTTGGACATTATTTCCTAAATAGCCTTGAAACAGCTAACTCTATCCCATTTCCAAGCAGTCAAGTTCCCCTCCACCTCCCTCAGGGGTTTTCCATGCCCAATGCCATGTAGAAAGTCTTGGATTTTTTTTGTCTTCTGAGACTGCCCTGATTCCCCCACCAGATACAGGGCTATCAAAACTCAAAGTCTCGCCCACTTTTGGAGAATTTGCCAGTAAAACCAGGGGTCTCTGGGGAAGTAGGGATGAAGCAAGCGCACCCTTGTCAAAGATTTCAGTGGGTTACTGAGTGGTGTTTTCCCCTCTTTTTCCAATTTTTGGGTTTTAGGTAATGACAGAAAGTTTCACAGCTTCTGCTTCATTGTGTGATTAGACAAAGCTTTTTGAAAAGACAGGGAGAAACACATGCTTTTCAAAGCAAGGAATTTGCCCCATTTCCCACTTTACACTTGTGTTCTCAGAAGGAAAGCATTACACTGATATCATGAAAGTGGTAAGTCATGAGAAATATGGGCAAACTTCAGACCCAGAAAAGTTTTGGTGCTGTCAGGTTCAGATTAGATGTTAGGAAAAAGTTCTTCACTGAAAGAGTTGTCAGGACCTGGAACAGGCTGCCCAGGAAGGGGGTTGACTCAGCATCCCTGGCTGTGCTTAAAAAAAGGGTAGATCAAGTACTTAGGGATATGGTTTAGCATAGGACAGGAATGGTTGGACTTGATTGTAAAGGTCTTTTTCAACCTTGTGATTCCGTGATACTCATGGTGATATCCTCCACTGCGCTGCTTGGACTTGGCCAGCGGAAACACAGTGTGGCAGACCCAGGAGCTAAGATACCTAACAGAAACCCTTGCAAAAATATGATCTGATGTTATTCCTTTCAAGGGTGTGATTTTTCATTGTTTTACCTCTAAATGCCTGTAGGTGTTTCCAATTAAATGTTTTGTAGAGGCTTAGGACTTAGTCATAAAAGTGTGGTAACTCTGCAGGTATCTAAGCTGGGAGGTTCCCACCCAGATGCGATTTTTTAAAATGAAATTTTGTGCAATTCCCTGTGCAGAATTATTTATTCCCCCCCCCTCCCCCCCTTCAGGTTTTCTTAGTGGTGAGAAGTTTGAGTGTGTGACTTTATGTGTGCACATATACATGTTTATAGGTCTAGGGAGTTGATTGTGTCCCTGTACTCGGCATTGGTGAGGCCCCACCTTGAGTGCTGTGACCAGTTCTGGGCTCCTCACCATAAGAAGGACGTTGTGGTCCTCGAGCAAGTGCAGAGAAGGGCAACAAGGCTGGTGAAGGGGCTGGAGGGCAAATCCTGTGAGGAGCAGCTGAGGGAGCTGGGGATGTTTAGCCTGGAGAAGAGGAGGCTGAGGGGAGACCTTATCACCACCTACAACTGCCTGAAGGGAGGATGTAGAGAGGTGGGCGATGGTCTCCTCAGCCAGGTGACAGGAGACAGGACAAGGGGAAATGGCACAAAGCTGTGCCAGGGCAGGGTCAGGTTAGATGTTAGGAAGAAGTTCTTCACTGAAAGAGTTGTCAGGGCCTGGAACAGGCTGCCCAGGGAGGGGGTTAAGTCGCCATCCCTGGATGTGTTTAAAAGATGGGAAGATGAGGTACTTAGGGATTTGGTTTAGCATAGGACAGGAATGGTTGGACTTGATTGTAAAGGTCTTTTCCAACCTTGTGATTCTGTGTACCTGCGGTCTCTGCTAACTCAAAACTACAGTGCTGAGGATGCCTAATCTTCTAGAGCTCATGGAGAGGGTTTTTTTTGGGTGAAAAATATTAGAGACTATTTAGTCTTTGTCCCTCTTTCAGAATGCAGCTTTATTATATGTACAGTTTTAAAAACTAAGCTCCCCACCTGTAAATAAATACGTACGTAAAGAAGCAAATTCTGGGTTTTAGGGTGCTGGCAGGCGTGTGCTGAAGCTGGGTTTGTGTGGCTGAGGCTCCACACATCGAGCTGCATGTAATTGCCTCTAGTTCCTGTGCACAACATCTAATTTGTGGATTTAAAAGTCCGTAAGTGCTCATTGCCGTGATGGATCGTAACAGCTTTTGAGGCAGTTTTCAGCACCGATGTGGTAAAAGATATTTATTTAAAATTACTCTGCATGCATCTGTTTTTCTCCAACGGTGACAGACCATCAGTACTGACCACTGTAATGAAGGGGATCCATTACAAACCCTCTTGTGCTCCCAGAGGAGAAATCTGTAGGACAAATAAAGGCAACTGTGCACATACACACACATATTTTTCCTATTACATTGATAGTCCTGAGCTGAAATAAGACAAGCACAGGGCAGCCTGGAACCTCTGCTCACCTAAAAGATTGCAGTGCCGGAGCTTTCACCTAAACCAGTGCTGCCTGTTGTCTCCATGAACCCCTGTTCCACCCTGAGTGAGGCAGAAGGGTGTTGGGAAGCCTGCTCTTATACGCTACGTCTGTGGCAAGGTACTGCAGGGAGTAGGAACTTCCATCAGGGGTCTCTGGCTAGCAGATGATCTTTACACGTTGTTTGTGCAATACGTGGGGGGTTTGGAGAAGGCTGAGGAAGAAGTTTGAGTTTTTTCACTCTATAAGGGGCATATCTCACACCAGGGTACCTGGGCCCTCGACTACTGCTCACGTGTGTGTCTGTACAGGCAGCACTTGGGCGGAGATCCTGGCCATACCATGATGCTGATCCCCACTAAAATGATCCCACTGGTGCCTGGGATGACCATAAAACCACCACCTGAAACGAGCAAACAAACGAAATAAATCACAGGCTGGTGGCTGGGGCTGTAATTCTGGCCAAGCTGCTGTAAGTCATGGCTGGGGACGGGATGTTGTAAAAATCACAGGGCCAGGTCTGGAGGAGGCACAAGAGCGGAGGCAGACAGTCACCTCCTCTGTGTTTCATTTTAAAGCAAGCGTGTCCATCAGGTTGGGGAGGGGGCGGGGGGAGGGGGTTGGCTGCATGCATTTTGGGGGCTGAGGGCTCAGAGACAGAAAAAGCACATGCAAAAAATGCAGGCTGCTGCTGCTGGTGAGAGCTCCCTGTTTGCAAGGGGCTTTGCTGAGAGGATCTGGGCTGCCTCTTGCCTAGACAAGCTTTGGTAAGTCAGATGAGGTACAGACACACCTGGAAAGCACAAATCTAATAACTTCTTTTTTTTTTTTTTTTTTTTTCTTTCCCTGAGACTCTGAAATGCAGCAACAGGAGAGGTGAGGAAAGGGCTGCTGAGGGGGCACGGCATCCAGGAGACCAAAAAGCCAAGTTCTGCTCCAATGAGGATCTGCTGTGTGCAGGCACAACACATCCTAAAGAGAAGGAGAAACTCAGGGGACAGTTTCGTGCTTCTTTCTGCCAGAAAAATGTCTTCTCCTGGGCTGGCGAAAGCTGCTCACAGCCCCTCTCCTTGTCTGCCTGGGGATCCTTCCCCTATGACACGAAACCAGGGAGAGGAAGATTCTCCTTTTCCATTCACAGAGATTATTTCAGGTTTTAATAAACACCCAGGGCATGTGCATAAAGCATATACAGCGTGCATAGCATGTGTTTCATGTGTAATCGTATGTTGCTGGGACACACATGGCAGAAAGCGGGCACGTGCAGCCTATGGGTTGCACAGCACAACATTTCTCTCTCGTAGATATATATGGTGCATTACCTATGCACTTATCATGTCTTTATATATCTATGGATGCTTATATACTTGCCTATATTTTTCTGCAGAGAAAAGACCACGGTTTTTAATTCTGCATGATGGGTGTGTTGTATAGCATGTCCATATCAGAGGATCATTTTGATACTTTTTACAGGGGTTTTTGGATTAAATTAGAAAAATGTAAATTACCTGGAGCCTGAGGAGCCTAAGTCTCATTTTCAGAAGCGATTTAGAAATAGGGTCTCCCTCATGTGAATGAGTTTTGTGCTGGCTTTTCCTAACTGGACTTAATTTTATATATTTTTTTAAATTTATATTTATATATATTATTTAAGTATTTAAGTATTTGAAAATGCTTATTTATAGCCTCTTTCTGAATGTAATATTTTGAAATTTTATTCACACAGATAACAGCTCAGGTGGGAGACACCAGGGCCTCTGCTGGGAGAATGAAGCAAAGACACAGCGGGCAACTGCGGTGCGAAACCGCTCAAAATTCAGCTTAAATCTGAAGTGCCCGGTGCCTGTGATTATGTGGGAGCGTTTGTGATGGGAGAATGAGGCTGCTTAAGGGCCGTGCATTGCCAGGCAGGCGTGCAGCCCGTGCTGGCTCCCAGTCCGACTGTGTTTCCACGAAGCACTTTCTGTGTGGTATCACATTTCTTTTTTCCAATCCCGCTTTGGGTCATAAGACACTGGTTAACGCATCCTTTCCCCAGACAAGTGCCAGCAGAACCTTTATGCTCTGCCCCAACACGGGCTGTTCTGTGTATGAGATCTTTTATTAAAGAAATATTTTGGAACAATCGCAGAGAGTTTTTAATAACGTTACTGGCACTCCAGCCTCCTCCCTCTAACGCCAGATGACTCGGGGCTCTGTAAACACCAGCAACACTTTCTTCATGTTGGTAACCTTATTGACTTCAACTCTGTACAGTACCTGTAGCGAAAACGAGAGTGCAACTCAACCACATGAATAGGTGGTTGGATTTCCCCCCCCTCCAACTTTAAATCCTTTCGCCGTACATCACACTGTCACGGTTTTATGTTGCGAGAAAGCTCAGGAATTTCCAGGATGACAAGCAAGCCTCCTGCAGGAGAGGTAAAAGTCCTCCTGGCTTGGAGGAAACCTCTCCACATCCCCATTTACTGTATGGAAAATCTTCCAGCTGGTCCCAAGTAAGCCTTGGCTGTTGCTGTCCTGAAGTCATGGGGGGCCTGACAAGAGGATTTAGCCCAATGGCTTTGGGCATTTGCAGTAGCTGTATGTATAGGATTCCCCACCTAATGCCTGCTGCAGCCAGGAGCCTGGGTGTCAGCTGGAGGCAGGAGACATGGGCAACGGTGGTGGTTGTCTCTTAGGCTAGCTGAGGACATGAAGTACATGTAGACCTCTAACCACCTGCAGAATCTGGGATTTGGTAGGATAGGAGGGATTTTTTTTTTGCCTTGTGGGTCAAATTAAAAAAAGAAAAAAAAATGAAATGGCAGCTGCTGTTAGCTGTGTTGTGCTTGGGAATAGGGAGAGCAAAGCCAATGGAGAAGGGTATGAGATGGGACAGAAAATGCAGGTGACTATATCTGGAGGGCATAAAACCGTAATTTAGTATGCAGCTTTGCAATTTATCACATACCGATCACCCTGCATGCGCTGTGGATGAGCCTGTGCAAACAGATGGGAGGATGCTGAGGGCATGTGGATACACGTGGACCCATGTGCACACAATGGGGCCATGAGGGACCCGCTGTGGTGCCTCAAGTACCACTGCTGTCACCACCATCCCCACTGCCTCTCTGGGGCTGGGGGCAGCGAGGCGCTCCCAGGAGGTTTTACACACCGGCAGGACGACAGGAGCAGCGTGCTGTCCTGAGCGGTCGCCAGACGACTTTGCTCACCTGGGTGAGGGAGCAAAGCAGGTGCTGCCTCCTCCTGCTCACTGGGGTACCAGTGGTGTGGGAGCAAAATGCCCCAGGCTCCTGCCCCGCTGCCTCCAGGCTCCCTCTGTGCAGCACTGGGAAGGCAAAGCCCATCCTTCTCCTTACTCAACCTGCTGCTGCGGTAGAGAAGGTAGATGTTGCCAACCCCTCCAACCTGGCAGGTCTCCCTTGGCAGCTGTGCAGCTCCATCTGAAAGCAAAGCAGCAGGGCCATGTGGATTTGGGGGAGGCTGCGGAGAGGAGGGAAGGGCGACCCATACCTTCTGGCAGGTGTCATACAAAAAAGCCCCCCAGTCCCCACATGCTTTTGCTTGATCCATTTTGTAGAGGGAGAGCCAAGACCGGGATTTGGAACGGAGGCCAGCATCAGGCTTGCTATTGTGGCCATCCATGGGAGACACATTTTTGGGATATGCTGCTTGCCACCCTGTGAGGGAGAAAGCATCCTGCCTCCTACACCCCACAGCCCACATCCCACATGGGACCCTGTGAAGGGAGAAGCAGGACCCCTGCCTGGTGTGTCACAGGGTGCACTCCCTCGGTGCTGGGAAAATTAGAGGGGTCCCGGGCTGCTTTAATAGCAGGCTGCCCTGCGTGTCCAGCTCAGTCTCAACAAAAGGCACAGTCAACGGTGTCAAGGAAATGCCTGCACGGCAGCACTGGCCTGAGCCCACCGGTCTTGAGGAAAACAACCTTGAACATGTGGATGGGGCAGCGTCCCCCAGGCACAGGCTGCCCAGCCCCAGAGAGCCCGGGACAGGGATGTGCCCCTGCTTTCACAAGCCGGGCTGTAAACAAGCACCTGAGCCTGTGTCTGGCCTGAGTCCGCCCCTGGCTTCCCTCCTCGCCACCAAGGCTGGAGGAAATTTGGGAGACAAAATCCCTCCCTAGACTGCCAGTCCCTTTTTTGGGGAGCTGGGGGGGAAGAAAAACAACCCAAAAGCAAGCCGTGGAAGTTGAGGAGGAGGAGGAGGAAAGGTGTGCCGAAAACTGAATTGCAAAGTAGAAAGGCAATTTCAGCTGAGCCAAAGTGTCCTGAATTTCTGACTTGGGAAAATAAAAAGCACGGTGTGACTCTGCAGCTTAAGAGCCTTCCCAAAAGTGTCAATAATTTCCATACACAAAGAATTTATTTTAGCCTGGGATTTCAATGTAAAGTGATTCGACTACGGTAAGTAGGACCACTTTATTGCTGTTCACAAATTCACATGCATTTATTCTGCTGAAAATTTGATATAGGGCATTTTTTGTATTCCCATTTATCGCTTGCCAAGAAATAATTAAGAATAGGAGCTAGAAGATTAATTTTAAATAAAAAATCTTCTCAAATGAAAATGTCAGGTCATAAAAATTCCTTTTAAATCATAACAGCATATAAATCTTTGAAATTAACCATGTAATTACAATGTCTATCAACTTTTACCTTGAGCTTTGAGCCTCTCTTTTTAATCTCCCATTCTTTTTTAATGAATAGCTATTTTGAAATTAAAAAGTACTGTTCATTACACATGCCCCACTATAATAGGGTTTTTATCATATTTGCTCTATTTAAAAATACTTGCTACTTTGTAATTATTCACACGCCGATCCCTTCCTATATTGAGTAGAAAATAAAAAATGAAATAGAAGTCAAAGGTGCTTTAGAGCTGAATGATTTACACAATTCATTAAGGACGGTGATTTTTCAGTTAGCATCAGATTAAATGGTTACTTACTCTCAAATAGCCCTTGGGGAGTTGAATTGCTGGGTAGCAAACAGATTAAAGTTTGCATTGAAAGAAAAATTGAATTCAGAGGTAATCAATAGCATAATAGGGGCAGTGAGTGGTGCCTGCTGCCTGAAATGAAATTACCATATTTTTAATCTTAATTTTCCACTCTGTTTATCTGACAGTGTGGATGTGCAATCCAAACAGATAATGAGAGAGTGGGATATTGACACTGCTGTCCTCTGGAGTGCTTGTTTTCAGTGATTAAATGCTGTGATCTGTGATTACTTTGTGCAGGGATGTCAGAGCTGCTGGCCAGGACTATGGGAGGGACACTAGCTCAGCAGCTGTAGCTCTCTGGTCTCTCAGGTCCTAATGTCTGAAATTCATTTTCTGCCGGCTATATGGGGGGAAAAGATTGCCTATTTATGTATATACTTCTGCTGCACAAATTACAATAATTAATCCCATTACTATTGTTGTCCCGATTCAAAAACGTTTAATTAGATCAATATGTAGTGCACCCTCTCTGTAAGCGCTATATTAACGAGCCACCGAACTTGTGAGGGGTAGTAAGACACGAGTTATTGTACAAAGCACGACGAGCAAAGTTTGGAGGTAACGTGGATTATCTTTGTAGCAGGAGACGAGGGATAATGGAGAGCGTGATTGTATCAGAGATCCTGCAAAGCCAGTTGGTGCAGATATATGGAAATCTGAAATGTAAATAATACCCATTGTAAGTATAACATCCGCGGTCTTTTAAAATGCAAATGTAATGATAGAGATGTTTTTGGTTAAAAAAAAAACAACATAGAAGGGTTTGGGAACAAAACACGATTTAGAAATTGCCATACATTAACATGGCTAACGCAACTGGAACACAGGAAAATATAATGATGCAACCTCCTTTCTACAAGGACCCTCCAAGATTTCTTAATTCGGTGGAATACGGAGTCTCAACGTATTCCTGGTGTTTGTTGCTTAACCCAAAGGCGGCGTGAGCCATTTGCATTTTGATTAGAACCGGCGAGATGGTATGTTCAGCATCAGGGCCTGATCCTGCCTGATAATGGGATTACTGGCATGCAGCGAGGTTATTTGTGTCCCTCCACCCTTGCAGGGATCAGGCCCTGGAAAGAGAATTTGGGAAGCTTTTCAGGGTGCGTATGAGCCTGGGATGGATGGGTGGGTGGGTTACTCAAACCGGAGCACGTCAGGCCTCGACAGTGTATTTATTGGCGACAACTGCCATGTTCTCTGGGGAATCAGCACAATTTCCATATTTGGTTGCAGTCTGAATCAGACTTGGAGTTTTCCTCATGTCACCACTGGGAGACTCTCCTTCTGCACCTTCCCGAACCTTCGCATCAAGGGCTGCTTTGGGCTGATAGCAGAGGGTAGTATTTCAACCAGTCATCAGCTATGTAGCTATTTTCATGTATTTTTAGGTTTTGGGGGTTGTTTGGGTTTTGTTTGGTTTGGGTTTTTTTAATCTTTTCCCATAATACAACATAGAAGGGAAGCCTTTATTTTCACAAATGCTGCATTCCCACAGCTACTGTTGCAGTTGTTAATGTCTGCAAGAGTTTACCCCTCCTTTTAGGGTGCAGAAAGAGGATCTAAAGGACTCCTGATCGTGACTCTGAGCTGTAAGCACAAGACCCTTGCTCTCTCAGCATCCACATCTTCATGAGGGTCCTGTTTCTCAGTCTCTGGCCTGACAGAGGGCAAGGAGGATATACCTCACAGCAGATTGTTCAGAAACTCCCAGAAGTCAGATCATTCTTTCTTTGTGTGTATAGGTTCATGCATGCATGCACTAGATATGTAGCAGGTTGATTTACAGGGGTGAAATCTGCCCTCCATGAGCATCCTCAAACTTTGCCCCTCCATGGTAATTTCTACAAGCCAGAGCAGGGATATCATGCATGAGCTGATGTACCGATGTTGCCTGACCAGGTGTCCTTCACCAGACATGACTCTCTGCCCTTTCCCTTAAAACCCGTTCAAACAGACTTTGTAATGTGCAGATTCACTCCTAATTTCACCTTCCTCTCGCTCTGAACATTGTTTGGATGCTCAGGTGGGAACAGCACAAAAAGGGTACTTTACCTAGAGAAACCAAACCTCAGGAACTCTGCGAGATGAAATCCCTGAAGGCTCAGAGGAAGGAAAGCCTGTGTTATTGATAGGGAGCAAAATGGCAAAGCAACTGCTACTCCAAGAATTAATAGAGTGGAAATAGCCACAGAAACGCCACCCCTCATATCAAAAACTTAAAGGTGGCAAACAAAAGGAATACCTGTAGATGTAATACACATTGCACACATCAAACTGAAAGTGACATCATGAGATTTTCTCCATCACCTTCCCTGAAGAAGTATTTTTCTCTAGGGCCATGTTTTGGTGAACTTGTTCCTACCTCAGCAAAACTGGTAGGAAAAAAAAAGGGCTTCAGAGGGAAAAGAAAAACGATTATAAGTAAAAATTAAATAAATAAAAATAGACACGTGTGTGTGCCCACCAGTACAGGGGCTAGGTTACACACTGCCTAATGCACTGCAGATCTGCAACAGCCCAAATTAGTTTCTACATACAGAAAAAATGTAGAACTTGATACAAAGAAATAGGAGGTAGCAGGATGTAGATCAACGCACGCTAGCAGGTATATCTCCAAGTGTTTGTTAGTCCCTGTTAATGTGTTTTTCTCCTAAGTAAATCCTGATGGGTCACACACCCTGTACAGAGCCATTCTTCTTCCCTTCCTTAATGCCTGTGGGGGCGAAGCCTCTGATGCAGCACTTCTGAAATCAATGAAAGTTTTATCACTGACTTGTGTGGGAGCAAGACCAGGATCGAAATGCACATGGAGATTTCCCCAGTCTTGATTCCCTGTTGGTGATCCACCCGATCAGAGGACGGATGGGTGAGACTAGGAAGGTACCAAAGGAGTTGCTTTTCTTAAGGGCACTCTTAATTTTTCTTTTTTTTTCTGATTTCAAACCTCACTGTTGGCTCAAATGAGATAATTATACAAGTATTTCTAGCATGAATAGTCATGCATGCTAAATTATAATGCCTTTTCCAATGAATACTTAAATATATGACCTTGAAATTTTCTTCTTCTTTTTTTTTTTTTGGTAAATGCCTATATCAGAAAAAATTAAAATACACCACGGCGCTTGGAAAGTGAGTGTAAAGGAGGTGTGAGAGTGGCAGAAGCAAATCCAGTTAAATGTCTAATCAAACATTCATGACAGTATTCACCCACCTTTAGTAAGAAGACAGTATCCAAAATATTCACATAATTATAACCCGTGCTTTCAGCAGACATTTAAGATGATATTATTCTCATATTAATCTTTGAACAGTGCATTGAGGTGATACTTTGTCACCTCCATATGGTCAATGACACGAGTTCCCCTCAGAATTGCCAATATCTCACTGAGTCACTTGCTTAACCATATTTCTTTGAAACTGTTTTCTCCTGAAATTACTGTATCTGCTCTGCTTGTCACATCCATTAATATAAAATACAATGAATTAATATTAGCGATATCTTTTCAAATTGCTAAAAAGTCTTGCCCTGAGAAACCCCTTTGATTCATGACGTGGGGCTGGGATTCGCTCTCCTTGTTCTGTGAACTAGTTTTAGATAGAGATGACCTAGAAAGACAGGTGTTTTCCACAGTTACACCCAGATTACAAACCTGCTGAAGTCAAGGAGCTTGTCTGTGTCTAGTGGGGTAAGAAACTAGCAGTCAGTGGGAGAGTCGATATGGTTGCAGTCATTTCCCATCTATTAACACCCAGCTACCCTTTGCAGCAAATTATAAGCTCAGATGTGAGCAGGACTTAGACCTCCTGTTTTCTGTAGAAGAGGGACATCCGTAGTGACTACTGCTCTCTGCATTGTGTTATCTGTATGTGCATCAAGCTCCCTATCAGCACTTTAAAACGCTGATCTCACTTGAGACTAGGCAATATTGCTAATAAACACCCATTGAAATGGAAAGTGGCTGAAAAAAAAAAACCTGTTTGAACTTCTTTCCTGTCTTCTGGCTATAGAGGTATAGTCCAAACGAAGGCTGGGGTTTATAAGAGCACAAAAGCTTTCTTCTGCCCATGTACCTGCAGTCACCACTTTAAGTATATTGAGCTTCAGAGCACACAAAGGAGAGGCAGAAAATCCAAACCAATCTCTTCCCTTTCACTCCTTAAATCCTGACATGCTCCATCACCTCTTCAAAATAGTGAGCTGCCCTTCCCCAAAATGGAGAAAAGAAACAAAATCAAACGCAAAACAATGAAGGAGGGATAATCTGATCTTTAAATAAGGAGACATGTTGCTTGGGGCTTAAGCGGGGTAAATTTTCACAATGATGTCACCTTCTTCTGAGAACGTGACCCCCGTGAGAGGTGAAGGGTAAAATATAAATACCACTAATCCATTGTGTTTGTATATCTCTTAAATATGTGCCGAGTTTGGCATGGCTGACTCAGCCAACTGTCTGGCAAAGTAGGAAGTCTTCACTACAGGCTTTGAATGGGCAGTATTAATGGAAATCAAATGGCTGCTCTTTTTTTTTCTGACTGAAGTACAGCTCATTGATGCATTTTTCTTTAAAAATAGTCCTTTTTTGGTCTAATTTCTGACAAAGCTAAGTCTGATTTTCACATACAAAACCAGAGGAGCCATTGCTTTCTGTGCAGACGACAGCATTCCCCATACGTTGTGGTTTCCACAATCCAAATTAAAACTCATGTGTGCGAAGCTCATTGTTTGTTTGGTTGGTTTTTAAAGATATCTTCTCCAATCCACACAGGAATGTGTGCAGGATAGTCACATTGCCCATGGGACAGAGGGTCTCAGAGAGGATGACACGATGGTGTCTCCTTGCCTGGCTGTCTGTGTGTTGGTAAGGTCAAAGAGAGCTACAACAGTACAGATTTCTACTTTTAAGAAACATTAATGAAATTTATTGAGAACAGAAAAGATTTAAGATTTTTAAGGATATCAGTGGGTTACATTTACTTCTTCTTGGAACATTCTTGAAGAGAGCCTTGTGTTAGTGTAGTGGGAGCTGAAATGGGAGCTGACTTGAGAGGGTTGGACTTGATGATGTCTTCAGGTCCCTTCCAACCCCTACAGTTCTGTGACTCTGCGAAACCACTGTCCAAGCTCTTTCTGTTGTCCACGTGGCATCTGCTTGTTTTATAAGACCAGCAACATATAAAGCACAAACTGCATTTTAATAATATTTTTATTTAAAGGCACAAATGCTTCTAGGCATATCAGCTGGGAAGGGGACCTGAAGATGCTGCCCTATCTCACAGAATAGGAGCTCTGCCACTCAGGTCAGGGAATGTGCTTCATCCAGTAGCCCTCTGCAGAGAACTTTATTGAGGGGCACATGCAGAGAAGGAGCATAAGGGACAAAGGAGAAGTATTTATTTTTAAGAGGAAAAACAACCTTTGGTGAGAATGTTGTATCCCAGGATGCCCAGCTTTTCCATGCAAGGACAAATCCTGCATTTTCCTTTTCTGTGAACTTCAAAAATTATTTTTTGCCCCTGTCCCACCTAGACAGGCATTTTTCTTTCTCTCCTACTTGTTCTTTCTTTTCTACTGCATGAAAAAAAGTTTCTTGTTTTCACTGGTAAGGGCTTTCACAACCTGTTGGCACCCAACCTTCCATGTCCATTTTAAGTAGAATCCACATAAGATTTGATTGGGCAAAACTTTCCTCTTTTCCACGTTAACTTTGTGCACAGGTACCCTGGGACTTTCTCCAGTGCCTGGGAAGTGTCTCCTGTGATGATCTTAAGGTTATCAGTCAACACTGAATCTTTTTCTTTCTCCAGGTCCCACCTTTTCCTTGGAGCAAAAACATCGCAAGTTTCTGTAGACTGCACAGCACCCAGCAAAACAAAGTCCTAACCCAAAGCTGAGCCTCCTCCTTGGTCTGATAGTACCAATTTGTTTAATACTTAAACAAGGAAAGGCTAAACATTTGTACATCTCATTGATCTGGCTCCCGTGTTTGTGCATGTACTCACCTTCAGTACCAAAACTAGTCTTCGAGGAACAGGAACTTTCGGTGTCTCTGAATGCAGGGAAGTTAGGTAAAAAGTCACATAGCAAGTCACCCAAGTGTCTGAACATGTGTTGAGCATGATTTTAGATATCTAAAAGCATTGAAGATGTCCATGTGGGCTGGGAGGTATGACACATGACTGCCAATACCCACGGTGAAGAGGTCATGGAAGCCAGGTAAAATACCCCAAAACAGCTGGCACAACCCTGTACACCTCTCATTAGGCTGTGAATCCCACCAGAGCAACTCTCTGTGAGCTGTTTCAGACAGCCATGTCAGCCTGGAGCACGTCGGTACACGGGTGTTCCTCCACACGGGCCGGAAAGTCTGCCAGCAAACAACAAAAGTACTCGAGGAACATTAAAGTTTCAGCCTAACTTTTACTCAGCTGTTAATTAAGCCGCTGGCTGCGTCTAGACTGCAGGACCTGGGAGTGCTGCCAAGCGCCTGTGCGTGGTGTGTACCCACCCTTCTGCATCCTGACTCCAGCCCGGGGCGTGATGTCCGCACTGGCCGCCTATGGTACCTGGTCCTGCTGGGAGACCCAGCATACACTAATCAGTGCCAAATCTGGGGGGACCGTGACCACCGGGGGTCTGGGAGCATCACGATGCACAGACAAAGTTTAGTGAGGACATGGCTTCTGTCATCAAAACAGAAGGTGACTTGATTTTCCAAATAGTTTTGTAGCCCCCTCAAACGCTAGGTTGAACATGTTGAAAAACAATCATCTAGACATGCTAATGAAATGCTAATAAAATAATGCAACTAAGTTCCACTAGCTTTGAGAAATTAAACTAGTAGCCAAACTCACCCTCACGGTAAAGTTAAGTGATATTTAGTGACTCTGGACAGACACCAATTATCTTCATTAACAGCTGATAAAGCCAAACGTTGTTACCCTGTGTACTGAATCATAGATATGGAATAAGCCATCAAATAGGAGGGCTTCTTGTTAGGCAGAGTGTTGGGTCACTACTTAAAAGTCATGAATTTTCATTTGTGACTCAAGCCATCGATCTAACTTGACAGAAAAAAAAATGTATTCTCAGTCTCATTTTTGGTTAATTTTAGGATATCTCCTGGGATGGCCACAGCATCTGAGGTACAGTCTAGATAACTTTATTAACTACCTATATAGAGTAATGTAAGAGAACACTGAGGAGGAGAAAGACAACTTTTCCCAGGAAGCAATGCAAAAACAGGATATGGAGAAGGCTGAAGTACTCAATGACTTTTCTGCCTCAAATTTCTCCATCAAGTGCTCTAGCTAAATCTCCCAAGACACAGAGGGCAGTCAAGGACTGGGAAAAAGAAATACTGCCCACTGTAAGAGAAGATCATAATTGAGAACATCTAAGGAACCTGAAGGGACACAAGTCCGTGAAACCCGATGAGATGCATTCATAGGTCCTGAGGGAACTGACAGATGAAGTTGCTAAGCCACTATCCACCATATTTGAGAAGTCATAGCCATTTCATGAAATTCCCTCTGACTGGAAAAGGGGAAACATAACCCCCATTTTTAAAAAAGGAAAAATGTAAGACTCATGGGCCTGTAGACTGGTCAGTCTCACCTCTGTGCTCAGCAAGATCATGAAGCAGATCCTCCAGGAAACAGTGCTAAAGCACATGAAAAACAGGAAGGATTGGTGACAGCCAACATGACTTCACTAAGAGCAAATAGTCAAATAGCAAATGGTCAAACTCACAGAGTTATTGTCAATGGCTTAATGTCCAAGAGGAGACCAGTGTCAAGTAGTGTTTCTCAGGGGTCAGTATTGGGACCGGCACTGCTTAACATCTTTGTCAGCAACATGGGCAGCAGGATCAGTACAAGAAAGACAGAGACCTGTGGAGTGAGTCTAGGGGAGGTCCATGAAGATGATCGGGGGATGAAGCACCTCTCCTGTGGAGACAGGCTGAGAGAATTGAACATGTTCAGTCTGAAGAAGAGAAGGCTCTAGGGAGACCTTACAGCAGCCTTCCAGTACCTGAAGGGGCCTTACAGGAAAGCTGGGGAGAAGGAGTGTTTACAAGGGCACAGAGTGATAGGACGAGGGGCAATGGCCTTCAGCTGAAGGAGGGTGTGTTTAGATTGGTTGGTGAGATACTAGAACAAGTTTCCCAGAGCAGCTGTGGCTGCCCCATCCCTGGCAGTGTTGAAGGTCAGGTTGGATGGGGCTTTGGGCAACCTGATCTAGCGGAGGGTGTCCCTGTCCATGGCAGGGATTTGGAACTAGATGGTCTTTGAGGTCCCTTCCAATCCAAACCATTCCATGAGTCTATGACTCAATGGCAGTCTAAGGACAAGGACAAAGCAAGTGGCAAACATCAATAAGCTTGTATTGCTTGAGTAAATCAACTCATTTTTACTTCATACTGCTGCAAAGGCTGTAAGGTTGGTGTATAGTTCTCAATTTAGAAACAGATGACAAAAAGAAAGTGTGCAGGTTTATGATGTTAGAGACACTTCTTCCTCTGAAAGGGGTGTGCCAGGTAGAGGTGGCATTTTCCCAGACATGAATGAGACACAGAAATAAGCAGCTTGGGGAGAGATTCATCACAGCCTGAAAGAGACATCTTAATGAACTTCTCCATAAAAAGTGCACATTTTTCTCCCTTGACTATGATGAAACTTCATGACAGTTGGCTTGTGCAGCCATCTAAAGCTCAGGAAAGGGAAACGTGGTGCAGATGTTTCCTGCTAAGCAGAAGAAAGCTGTCCATAAGCCTCTGTATCTTCTTCTCATGGTAAAGTCTATCCACTGAGCAGAAGCCATGCACTACACTAAGCTTTCTGTTTCCTGAGGACATCCAAACAGGGACACTCAAGCTGGCATCTTCATCTGAGAGGCAAATCCAGACCCTGTGCTTGTTTTGAGGAACAGAGGCTTCCATGTGGTCAGAAAGCCACCAAGACAACACAGACAAAGGGATGTCCAGTCATCACTTTGTGGGTTTTGGTGTGATAACATCAGCCTGGGGCTTTGCAGAGAAGACCAAATCATCAACATCCGCTGAAGACCCTCCGAGTGCAACTCACCTGCCCCAGTTTTTGGGTAGGGAAGAAAGTGTCTGCCTCTAAGGATTACCACCTGATTTCCAGCACTTAGGAGCAGCTATAGCTATAGCTGTAACTATAGCAGTTAGAGATGGACCCATTTTAGAGATCAAAGGAGAAAGCAAATTCCATCACTGTTCGTACAGCTGTTCTACCTAAAACTCTGTATAATAAAAAGAAAATACTGGCAAGGCAGACTTTTTTTCCTAGAGTAAAAACTTGCTATCAATCTAAGAAAAACAATTTGGAACCGAGACACCTGCCATAATATTATTTTCATTTGATCCTGTAATTCAAGTGTGGGTTTGACTTTAAGAGGACACGTGTGCCGGCGTGCGTTAGGAAAACGGCAGATTTCACTGCGGAAAGTGGAGTTGGGGGTCACGAAGACTTTTACCATGTGGCAAGTCTATAACCTCCCTGTAACACCAGGCTGTAATGCCTGGTATACGGCTCGGAGCTGCGCAGAAAGGAACAAAATCAGTCATGTACAAGTAGTCCCTTGTGCTGCACCATTATTACCGAGTGGCTTTGCACGCAGTCCGTCTTGCCAGCTTTCAGCAGTGCCACTCTGCAAATGAAAGGAGGGTGTGGAGGGGGGCTGCATGGGCAGCAGGCTTCCCAGACAGAGGTTATCATTTCTCCCCTTATTAATGGTGAGCCCCAGGAAACAGAAGAATAATTCATGTGGTGTGGGGTGTGTAGCCTACTGCACACCTAAGTTTGAAGTGATTCCGAGCCCTGATAGCGCCGAGGAGTAATGGTAACTAACCCGTACGTACGGCTGCGGGTCTTACAGGTATCGCTCCCATATAGATCAATACAGCTGCGGGTCTTACAGGTATTGCTCCCATATAGATCAATACGGCTGCAGGTCTTACAGGTATCGTTCCCATATAGATCAATACAGCTGCGGGTCTTACAGGTATTGGTCACATATAGATCAATACAGCTGCAGGTCTTACAGGTATCACTCCCATATAGATCAATATGGCTGCGGTTCTCACAGGTATCATTCACATATAGATCACTACAGCTGCGGGTCTTACAGGTATCATTCACATATAGATCAATACAGCTGCGGGTCTCACAGGTATTGGTCACATATAGATCAATACAGCTGCAGGTCTTACAGGTATCACTCCCATATAGATCAATATGGCTGCGGTTCTCACAGGTATTGCTCCCATATAGATCAATACAGCTGTGGGTCTTACAGGTATCATTCACATATAGATCAATACAGCTGCGGGTCTCACAGGTATTGGTCACATATAGATCAATACAGCTGCAGGTCTTACAGGTATCGCTCCTATATAGATCAATATGGCTGCAGTTCTTACAGGTATTGGTCACATATAGATCAATATGGCTGCAGGTCTCACAGGTATTGCTCCCATATGGATCAATACAGCTGTGGGTCTTACAGGTATCTCTCTCATATAGATCAATACAGCTGCAGGTCTTACAGGTATCGCTCCTATATAGATCAATACGGCTGCGGTTCTTACAGGTATTGGTCACATATAGATCAATAAGTCTGTGGGTCTTACAGGTATCGCTCCCATACAGATCAATACAGCTGCGGGTCTTACAGGTATCGCTCCCATATGGATCAATACAGCTGTGGGTGTTACAGGTATTGCTCCCATATAGATCAATATGGCTGCGGGTCTTACAGGTATCGCTCCCATATAGATCAATACAGCTGTGGGTCTTACAGGTATCATTCACATATAGATCAATACAGCTGCGGGTCTTACAGGTATTGGTCACCTATAGATCAATACAGCTGCGGGTCTCACAGGTATTGCTCCCCTATAGATCAATACAGCTGTGGGTCTTACAGGTATCGCTCCCATATAGATCAATAGGTAACAGCAATTCACAGGCCTCGGCCAGAGCAGGGCCTTTGTAATTCTACCGCCTATGGTTGTGCAGCTATTCAGGATCATTCTTCTGCGGTGCTAGCAGTGGTGGTAAATATTTATATTTATATTATGGCAGTGTCCAAAGGAACCGGTAGGGAAGCATTAGGCACAGAGCAGTATAAAAAAGAAAAGATATAATCCCTTCCCTGTGGAGTTAACCATCTAGAGGACACAAATAAAGGGTAGGAGAATGGGAATAAAATGTACATGCAAATGAGTATAGTGATGAATTGGGGCAGCTTTGTGAATTGTAAGATGATTTTTTTTTTTATTATTCCTTTAAGGAAGAGATAAAGGTACACAATGGTTGCTATCAAGTCACTGGGAAATTCTAGGGGACTGGAATTAATTTTTGTTTCAGAAAAGCAGGTTTATTAAAACTTTCTACTATTTTTTTTTCTTTTCCTTTTTTTTTTTTAATAACAGAGGAAGGAGGGAATAACATAACTCATCACAATTTCTGCCTCTTTGGATGTGTAAACATTGGACTGGGATTTTATCACCAATAATGTGCCAAGGAATCAGCCATAATTTACAAGTCATGTGCATATTCATTCAAGCCACATAAGAAATCTCACTGCTGGTCACTGCCAGACCTGGTTTTAGTATGAGACTCACACAGATAGCACATCAGCTGCATCCCCTGGGAGGGACACCCATCCCTCTCCTCATGAGGCTGTGTGGAAAGCGAACCTCCCAAAAGCCCACAGACACACCTGATGAACAATCCCTGGTCCCTTAAAGAAGAATTTTTTTAAAAATCAAAGCTAAATTATGCCTCTCCATTTCCAAGCCCCAGTGGAAGAGGGGGAAGAGGAAGGTCACCCTGCCTTTGGGGAGGATGTAGGGCTGATGGCCGTCGCTCCTCGCCTGCCACCTCTGTGGCATTACTGGGTAGTTGAGGGGGAAAAAGAGGATGGGGGGGCTGCCCCTGCCCCAAAATCAGCCCTGCTGAATGCAGGGGCAGACCTGGTGGCAGGGGAGCCCCAGCAGGAAAGAAGAGCAGTCAGATTTGGTATTAAGCTCCTGACTTTATCTCCCAGAATTGGCGGTTGCTTACCAGTTAAAGTGGAGTTCTTGGGGTGGATATTAGCAAAGAAGGAATTAATTAGGCAACTTCTGTAATCCTGTCAACACCGCTCTGGCTTGCTAGCACAAGCTGAGGCATTTTTGCATTTTCTTCCTCTTTATTCTGAGCATTTCCCAGGTAACAGGGAAGGCAAAGAAAGCAACAGCCTTTTAAAACTGCCTCCCTGTAACTCACCTAAAACAGTGAGATGGAACTGCTTTTTCTACATGTTTTCCTGGTACAATCCCTTCTCTTTCTCTCCTTTTTTTCCTTCATTTCACGGCAACTTGCAATCCTGGAGCTGATCTAAAAAAGTCCTTGCGTTGCATGTATCTGTGTCTTATAAAATGTATTCTTCATCACTCTCCAGGAAAAAAAAAAAAAGATGTTTAAGACACTGGGAGCAAAGCAGGGCTTCAAGCGACACAGTAACAATTTCATTGTTTAAGTTAAATAATGAAGGGTTTGGGGTTCTGGTTTTTATTTTTAAATGTTGGAAGTGTAATGTGGTACTGGTGTTTGAGTTACGAACAATGTCACTTATTCTTTTACTGCTTAGGAGCCACTACAGCGATGTTCTGGGCTACGGTGCTCTTAGCCGTGGGTAATGTTGATTCGCTGAGACTCTGAGCATAAATAGGTAAAAAGAAGGACGGCACTAACACTCTTGTGTGTGCTACTTGCTGGAAAATTTGATTCTTGTTTATTGCAGCCTGTTCTTTTCCTACATCATAGGAGCAAGAGTTGACTAAAGAAACAAAGAGCATGCACAAGCGTAATATAAAGTCGGCAATTTCAATTTACATAACTTAAGTTCTCAGTTTAAGAGGCATAAATAAAGAAAAAAGACAAAAATAAAAAAAAAATCCCTGCAGGAATTCCAGCAAAAGTTCTTTGGATTTTGTCTTTTCAACATGACAAACAAAATCCTAATTGCCCGAAAGCAGAAGCAAACTTCAGAGACTATAGCTGCAGTGAGCGGGAGAGGAGGTTTAAGTTTCCGGGTCTGTAATTAGAAGGACAGACATTATTATCTGTTCTGATCCTGAATGGCTTTGTCTGGTCGTTTGTTGCTTTCGGGAGGCTGCAGAGAGCTGCTCCCCTGAGAAGGCTGTTCGGTAACTATCAGTGGCTCTTGCTAAATGACCGCCAGAGACAGTCTCCTGGTTGAGTCAGTTTAGAAATGGGTCTCCTCATCATTCCCACTCTGGCTGTTCTTTTTGTTTCTCTGTTTTACTGCTGCTTCTGCTTATGGCACAAACCCCATCTCCTTTAATTACATCTAGGTTTACTATCATATCCCTAAAGTTCCTTCTTACTCTTGCAGTTTCTCCTTCAGCCTGTACACAAACAATAACACCTCCCCACAGCTGAAGTAAGTATTACCCTTAACCGAAGGGCTTTCTGTTTTCCAGCTCAGAAATAAAATACTACAGGTGTGTCTGCAAGTGTCAAGTGGGGGGGGGGGGGGGGAAATACCCACAAAAAAACAACAACCCACAACAAAACAACATGGAAATGGCAAAAACAATAGCAGCATTTGAAAGGTTTGTTTATTCATATGATAATGGGCAGCTTTAATGTGAACTTTTTACATAGTCGAGCCAGTGAGATCAATTTAATCCGGGTGGGTTATTCTTCTCTTAGTGTAAAAGACCATTGATTCCTTCTATTGGCTCAGTGAGGGACCTCTTCAGCATAGTGGCACGCTGAGGAAGCTGGTTGAAAGCCACTGAAATCAGCAGGAGCCTTTTAATTGACTCTGAATCAGGCCCCAACACTATACATCGCTGCTCTCCTTTGGCAAAACTTGCTGTTTCTCGAAGGCAGTGGCTTTACCTAAATAAAACTTCCCATTTTAAATACTCCGTGCGAATCGATTCCTCGTTGGAGAAAATACCCTGCATGGGCTATGTCTTCTGTGTGTGTGTAAATTCTGCAAGTGCTGCTGTTTATAATCGCTTCATCATCCTTTGTTCAGGTGACTAATTATAATAAAATATTTTTTATGCATAAACCAGTATGAGACTCGGTTTTATACATTTCATTTAATAACTTTTTACTGTGACAAATCACATTGTTAGAAATGTACTAACAGATGGGGTGGATTTTAAAGTCGGTATAAATTATGAGCCCTTAATTTTTGCAAGTGTTGAAGAATTTAATTGTCTCCATTCAAATTTTTGGCTTAACTCCTGTGGTTTGACTTGTTAGGATTCCAGACATGCAACACAAGGAGCAGGGAATTTCTGGACTGCACGGTGTCCTTTTTTTTTTTTTTTTCTTTTGGGGGGGGTCAGGAGGGAAGAAAAGAAAAAGGAAAAAAAAAATCCTAAGGAGGAAAGGAAGTTAAGACAAAAGGAAGGTCTGAACAGAAGTGCTCAAAATGGCCCGTCCCAGACTGAGGGTTAGGATGTCGAAGGACTCTCGTTGAATAGCCCCGCTTGTTAGGGGCAGCAGAGCCAGGGCTCTCTTGCTGTGCCCACATACCAGGTGCAGTGAAATAAAGACTCTGAGTGTGACTCCAGTCCAGGAGTGGGGGCAAATCTTATCCAAGTATAAAATCAGAGCTTGGCTAGCTCCAGCTAGCGGTAAAACATTGTTATAGGAGTGTACACTGTTTCAGGGGTCTCTCCTCTCTTCTCCTCTCTTCTCCCTTCTCTTCTCCCTTCTCTTCTCCTTTCCCTTCTCCTTTCCCTTCTCCTTTCCCTTCTCCTTTCCCTTCTCCTTTCCCTTCTCCTTTCCCTTTCCCTTTCCCTTTCCCTTTCCCTTTCCCTTTCCCTTTCCCTTTCCCTTTCCCTTTCCCTTTCCCTTTCCCTTTCCCTTTCCCTTTCCCTTTCCCTTTCCCTTTCCCTTTCCCCTTCCCTTCCCTTCCCTTCCCTTCCCTTCCCTTCCCTTCCCTTCCCTTCCCTTCCCCTCAAGGTCTCCTTGATCAGGCGATGATCATAAAAACGTGTCAGTGGGAATTTACATAGGTGCTGGCTGTTGGCAGTGCTGCTAAGGCCTACTCGTGAGCCTGTCTACTTCGTTCATACGTAGAGTACACAGAGTGCCAAGCAGGCACAGACGTGTGTGGAATACACTCCTCTATGTGTGCTATTCTACCCCTGAAGATAAAACCCACATTAAATCTATAAGGAATGCCATGCAGTCCTAGCAAGTGATTACGCTCACAGATCTGTGGTTATAAGGCTGCGGTGTTGACTAGCAGGCTGCTGTTTGCTCCATGCCTGCCAGTTCTGATCTGGTTTTAGAGAATTTGGACATGCTGAATTTAGAGTTTGGTTTTGAAAGTTCAGCTGATTCAGAGATTAGGAAGCACTAGTACAGCTTCTGTACCCATTATCTCATGATTTAAATGGTCTCTGTTTTACATTAGCTAATGATTTAAGTGCCATTAGATATCTTTGTATGACATCCAATATGAAATAATCAACTAGCTCAGTGTAACATTGGTCCCATCAATCAAACTCCCTATTCCTCCCACAGCATTGTTAATGAAATGTTGGTAAGAAAGCCCACAGACCCGAGTATAGCATTAGAATTAAGGGGGTGAAAGGTGACATTTTATTATTCCATTTTTTTTGTCTTGGAGTCCCATTTCATTTCAACAAACAGTCTGGAAAGGACAGTAGTTCAGAAAGTGTTTTATAACTCCTACGATATCTGTGCTAACTGTTATTTCTGTTTAAACAGATTTGCTGATAATGTAACAACATCCAACGGACAAGAAAGGCATCTTTTCTTTTAAAAATATACCTGATTCTGGAGCTTGATGTGGTTCCTTTGAGGGAGGATCCTGGTAGATTTTTGTGTTCTTATGTTCTTCGTGGTGACATGGGTGCCAGCTCAAAAAGTGGCAGTTTTAATAATAAACCCTGTTGTGACAATGGAGATAAATACAGATATTGTTCCTCGTGGTTTTGCCTGACTGATTTGTAGGTGAGGGTGAAAATGAGTGGAAGATCCAATGTTGTCACATTCAAGACCACAGCGTTGCTCCCAGGCCTTTCAGTGGAGTTCTCATTAAAAGATAACACATCAGCAAATTAGAAACAAACCCAGCATTATCCCACACTCACATTACAGGGGGCTGAACAAGGGGGAAGTGAGCAGCACGTCAGGGACCCGGAGTCACCTTCCTCTCCAATGGGTGAAGACAGTGGAGACCTGCTGAAGTGGGAACTGATCAAGCAATGTGGAGTGGCCTCTGGAAGGGGAGGCAGAAAGAGGGGTCAGGGTGGAAGAAGGTCCACCGCTTGACAGCAGTTGGTCAAGAAGGGGGCAGTGTTTGTTTTGTAGAGTTATGCTTTGTAAAGTCAATAATAAAGGCAAACCCCAGGAGAGGTGAAAAGTTGGAAAGCAAGCCTGTCTTGCACGTCTTCTGTTCAAAGCAGAGTGGGGACTCCAGCTTCTCAGAGAGCCACCTTTCTTTGAAGCAGTTTTGAGGTGAAAATTTCAGCCCTTTGTGCAACCGGTTAAAGCTTTCCTAATTCCCCTTTAATTTGGGAGTGCTCAGAAAGCTCTCAGAGTTTTTGCAGGTAACTGGCAAGCTCTTTGCCATTCTTTAATGAGCTCTTTTCTTTTGCTGAGAGGTCAGGATTGAATTATTGTTAATACACACAGAAGAGGGGCACTAATTAATTCTGAGGAAAAGAGGATATTTAACCTATTCTAATCATCACCTAAAGTACATAAAACCTCACCTGGGAATGGTTTCTTTTAAGACTGTTTCAGGTTATCATGAAGTCTTCTTCCATCAGCACAAGCTCTGTTCAATGCTGCGCAAAAAGCCGAAGTCTCCGCTCTGCCACATCGTCCCAGTCCTGTACTACAGCACGGGGAACTTCAGCCAGCCAGCTGTAGTGGAAAGGCTTGAGATCGCTGGTTTTCTCCTCTCTGAAGATTTATGTGGTATTAAATGGGCAAAAGAATGCGTCCTTCTGCTTGTGAAGAAGAGGGACACTATAATAGGTTCAGATTTTTGTGGAGGAGTCGAAATGTGGCACCAAATTCTGAAAAGGGCTTAATTAACAGCTTGGTTTTGCCAGACTTTTCTAGTGAAGAACTAACTTAGCTTATGGACTATAACTCCAAAAAAGAACTATTGATATGTTAATTGTATATGATTATGAATGGTTATTTATGGCATTGGATCTCTCTGCTAAACCAATTATGCTCTATTTGTGAGATTTGCATTATGCTGCATCCATGGCATTCAATTAAACTTCTATTTCTCTTCTTTCTTTTTGTTTCTTTCTTTTTGTTTTTCTTTTCCAGCCTTAAATGTATGAGAAACTACACGAGTCACCCTGTGGTTAAAGCTGAAATCAGCTATTTGTCCCATCACCTTCATGCACGTCCTACTTGCTTTGTGCTGCCCGGGAAATCTTAGCAGTGCCCCCTTAAATGTTAACTCACCACCTTACCAGCTCAAGCTCAATGAATTTTTGTAATCCTATCTTACATGTGCCTGCAACCAGACAGATCAGTCGCTCTGACTCCATTGGTGGAAACCGTCTTCTCTATTCTAATGTATGTTTAAATATATTTATACAAACATAAAGGGGATGTTTAAAAACAGTGTAATGACACAGCGTGCTGTAATCTCGGCGTTTCTTTTGGTCTCCTTCTGTCAGTTAATAAACAGCGTTAGAAAGTCAACTGCATAACCGATGCTCTAATTCAGAACATATCAAAAGGTTTGCGTGGGCGAGGTAAATTGGACTGATAGTGAGTCAGGGAGCTGGCTGGATCCCTCATTTGTTCATTCAGAGAATTTTTAATGTAGAACTAATTTTCAAGTAGTTGAATTTTTGTAAAGAAAATGAAATCCTTAAGGGGGCAATTTAGTTGCAATCCTCTGAAACACAGTTCAACACGGATTGCCTTTTCACAGCTGTTTCATGTGGAAAAGGATCTTGGGTTTTCATTCCCCCGACACCTGCTTTCCCTTTCTTTTCTGTAAGTGTATTACAGTGCACCTATTGAAAGAGCTGATAGGGGCTAGTGGAGGAGGGGTACAAATCATGATACGGGATATACTTCTCTGTTACTCGAAACTTACTTTGCTTCCTACTCGCCGCGTCAGTGCCAAAAACGGTTTGGGGCTTTCTGTGGTTGAAGTGTCCAAAAGTGGGAGCTTTTGGACAGGCTGCTGGGAAATCAAAGGTACTGGAGCTGATCTCACGGTTCATACACACACACACACACGTATATACATGTATATATATATGTATATGCGTGATTTGGACTTGATGATCCTGATGGTTTCCTTCCCAACTCAGTATGTTCCATGATTCTGTGATTCTATGTATATAACTCCAGGGTCCCTGCTCAGGCAGTGGCAAACAGCAGAGTCAGTTCTTCAGTTTCAGAACATAATAATATCCTTTTCCTGGCCACAATGCTATTCATCACAGCCTTTTGCCAAATAACAGGCCTCAGTGGCCTGGAGGTCTTTCTGTGGACACTATTCTAGAGTCAGTTTCCCAAAGAACATTTTGAAACATGCCAGTCCTAAAATATTTTCAGTCATGCTCAGAAAAACTCTCACTAACAAAATTCAACTCTCAGATCTCCGTTCTCCAAGAACCTATGTCCCTTCTGTCCCAGCTGAAGTCTCGACAGGAAGTTTTAGTATCCCACTTGCATCTTAAATACATGATTTAAAAGGTTAAAAATCATAAAATGGGAAAACACTATAAAGCTATTTTTTCTGTGTGACCATGGGGATGGCAGAACACAGTTGGAATAATTATATCAGAAAGGAATCTTTTTAATTGGGTTCCTTCTACTGTTGCACATCAGCAAATAAAGTAGGACCACTGCAAGAGCCTTTACTTAGCCTGGTCGCTGAGGCAAGTACAAAACTGTTTATCACCCTGGTGTGACTAAGGTAACCATTGCTAGGCTTTAGCTTGAGATAGCCGAGAGAAAAAAAAAACAAACCCATAGTTCTTATTTCAATTGGGACAATTTGCAAATATCCAAATCTCCTATTGTTTGGAGGGTTTATTTTACAACAGAGAACCTATAGTTACTGCACCCCGAAAGTTCTTTTTCATGATTAGCCGAAGCACAGACAAATCATGAAAAGACAATTGTACACTTTCTTGTGTTGCTTTATGGGCTTTAAGTGCCTACAAAAAAAGGATTCCTTATGCTTTAATTTCTCTTTATTTTTTTGACTGTAAAGACCCATGGGGTAAATGCCAGTCCCACAATCCTGCAGTTATATGGTTACTGTCAGCCTGCTCAAATGATGCTTCCTGTTCATTAGGCGTCCTTTCATCTGACAACAATGTACTGGCTTTGCTGCAATTCTTAGTCAACGCCCATCTCTTCAATAGCCTGTGAATAGTATTAAATAGTGTTTATGCTAGCTATTGTTGCCTTTTGTGTGGTTTGTCTAATTCACAGAGAAAAGTCTGCTTTTGTGGTCTAAGGCTGGCTACGTCATGGCACGCCATGTGCCTTCTGATGGGATCCATTCCTGCTGAGTGATAACATTACAGGCCTGAACTCCTTTGCAATACAATCCAGCATTCTTAACGCAGTCAATACACTCACAGGCAATCTAGTTTACTCTTTATATTAAGAGGTTTAGGGAGACAAAGCTCATCTAAATACCTGCTCGTGAAACAAATAAGATGAATCCAACCGATTTGAGAATTACGCCCCAGCTCCCACACAACTGCACAATGAGCCCCAGAAATCAAAAATTAAAAGGAAAAGAAGGAAAAGAAATACTGAAGCTGGGTGAGGAGTGCCTAAATATCCCAGGTAGGGTCATTCTGCATGCACACACACACACACATGCAAGGCACATTTTAGCAAATAAGGTGGCATTATTGTTCCGAGTTATTGTTCAAGATGAGGCTTAATGCTAGAGTCAAAGCAGCTGCTTTTCTCTGCTTAAACTACTCACAAAAGAGAAAGGATATTGTACGGATGATTACATTATCCCGTAGCTCAGGAGCCTTTGCAGGGCAGGTATGTTGCTGTGCCTTGAAAGGGCTTTTGATGTAAGCAGATCATTAGAGGCTCAACGTGTAACTGATCCTTTGCTGTCTCTGGCTTTCGGTGTATGTGGGTTATTCTTGTCTAACCCTGTGCTCCCTGTTCTAGGTATCTAAAATCTTATTGTTCCCCTTCCCTCCCTCGGACCCTCCCACCAAGCTCGTCACTGCACAGCTAAAGTTGGTTTCCAGCTTCGCCTTGGGAAGCGTACAAATACATACAAATGCAACTGGAAAGTGAGGCTTAGGCTGCTAAATAGCACCATTTGGTTGTCCTAGGAGTTGTTACCCTCCATGCGTCATGCTTTGAACAAGATCAAGAGTAGCTTCTAAAAAATTTGGCAATGAAAAGAATGCACACAAATAGTAATTATTACTCTCTAGCTGCTCAAGCTATAATACCCTCCATGGCCAGAAGCAAGCAAGGAGGCAGGGGACAGGGTGGGGCTGGGAGTAGGTGGAGGCTGAACTTTGTTCTCTGTGCATCATAGGAGAGCATTGCAGATTGCCCTCCTGATCAGCATAACAAGGGAGGTCCATCATAACCTGCTCCTCTCTGAGGTATTATGGGCCAGATTCACAAAGGCGTTTAGGACTGTGAAGCTCCTGGCAAACAAGAAGCGCTGGGGTGAACACCCATAGACAGCCTGAAGACTTCTCCACCTGAAGCTGCCGCTCTAGATACAACTGGAAGCGACTACTTACTTCATCCTTGTGCCCACCAACGACATCGGTCTGTCGAAGTGCACCCTTTAGGTGCTTATATCTTGCCATTGCTAGCAAATAGTAGGATAACCAGCCCAGAAGTGGACACTGTAGACATCTATCTTAAAGTTTGGAAAGATGAGACCCACCCACACATACTTCAGCACTTGTGTGGATCTGGAGCTCCAGGTTCTGCTGTCTTCCTGGGCCCCATAGCAAAAAGCTGGTTTTTCCAGATAGATAGCATAGAAAAGGCATGAAGTCCTTATTAATTCTCTCTCTCTTTTTTTTTTTAGGCTTCTGAGTGCCTCCAAGCTACACAGAAGGCAGTCATTCCTTCCATCTTAGAGTGAAAAATGAATAAAAAAAAATCCGTCTGTCATAACAACATGAAAGCATTTCCTGAATTACAGCCCTGACTTCTGAATGAGGGTGTTCAGCTGAAATGAGTCAGTGCAAGTGGAAAAGCATGTTGCCAAAAACCAAGGAGGGACCTTGCAGTCTAGAGCAGTTGCTAGATAAGAGCTTTTTCCCCACCGTGTTCAGATCACCTTCCTACAGAAACAAGTTGAGCAAATGTTCACCCGGAATCAGTCAATGGAAGGCCTTCACAAATAAATGAGTTACCTTATTTTGCTCCTGAGAATGAATGAGGTGGGCTTTGACTAACCAGCAGAAGGCATTGGAAATGAACTAGGGTTGTCAGGAAAGCTCATTGATTTTTGTAGCACCCTTCCAGGTGGTATATTATAGTTTGGAGGAAGAGCACTCCCTTTTCAAAAGATAATTTTTCAATGTACTGCCCATGTTTGTGCTTTTGTGCAAGTGATAATGGTTTCATAAATGTTTTATGTGATCAGCATTTAGCAATGCCCAGAAAGCTGGCAATTCTGACGAGATTTTACAGATACCAACTTTTTTTTTTTTTGCCATTAATAGGGTTTTTTTTCCTTTCTGTTTATGTTCCCAGATTGATTTCCAATAGTTAAAATTTAAACAATAAAGGCAACCTTAGTTTTCAAGTCTGCAAATAGGACACACAATGTCTGCAACCTCCTCATTGATTGACTCTTCTGTTTTTATAGATTCGCCCTCTTGAAAGAATCATTAAACACCAGAGAAAATGATTTGTTGCCATTGATTACATGACATACTGCTCTGACATACACCATTTTTATATCTAAGTTATTAATTATGTTGTTAATGTAATTTGCAGACTACGAGATAAATCATTCATCTTCTGACTGGATATTACTGGATACGTTGCATATATAAATACATCTTTGGGTGGGAAGGGAACTGTTACCAAGAATAATAGATTAAAAGGCTACTAGTTTGCCTTATAAATCATCACGCGCTAAGGAAAACTTCCTCTGCCCATTTATTTTATTATCTTAGAAATGCTGGGTTTCTCAACACCTCTGTTGTTTATGTGCCACGGTGATACACATAATCACTTCATTTCAGTATGGAGGGAAGGCTTGCAATTGTTCCCTTCATACTCCAGCCTCATTCTCTCAAGAATTTCACAGTTTAAGGTTAACAAGCTACACAGCATAGAAAGTCAAGCTTAATTTGGGTCTTCCCAAAGGCTTCACTAAATGGTTTTTTTTTTCCTCCTCTTCTGGTGGTGGGTACTTTGTGCTGGCTTAATTCTCTGTAACTTTCTTTTCCCAGCAATGATTGCCAAGAAATTAATTATGACAGCCAGCATCATGAATGTGTGCTGCAGTAGTCTGCTGCCACGAGCGACAGACTCAAAGTGGAGGGCTCTGCATTTGTACCAACAGATCGTTTTTAAAAGTTCCTCCCGTTTTGTACTTCATTTCAACAGGTCTAGCTCCTTCCTTAGTTTCAGAAGGGTTTAGCAGCAACTATTCAGCAGTTACCCTGGGAGCACACTGCAGATTATGCATGCTTGCCTGACATTTGACAGATGCCCTTAAAAGGCTCAGTTTCCTTTTCATAGAGGCCAGGGGGTTGAGGAGGGTGGAGGGCTAGACACATTTTTGAAGTGAGTGACATATGTTTAAATGTCAAGGTGGTCTTACTGAATTGCTAAGCACAACCCTTGTACATCGAAAGAGAGACTAGGTGGGAAATGTCCTTTTTATTAGAGCTAGGAATTCACATCTTTTAATATTCCTGAACCCAGAGATGACATAGTCCTTCTCTTGGAGGGGCAGATGAATGCTGAAGATTGAATTTTGTTGCTCCTGCATGCTAAGACTCCTTTGAATGTCTCGCCACATGCAAATAGTGAATAAAACACGTTTTTTAACAGCTAGTGCCAAAAGTCTGAAACTCAAGGAAGTAAACTTTCTCCCCTTCCTACTCAGCTCCATCTACACAGAGGTTGACATGGAGCATCGGCACAGTAATGATGATCAGAGCCACGATTGCAGCTGGGGGTAAGGAGGATGAGTATTCATCTTACCTCTTAAAAGAATGGAAAATTCTACAGTCTGAGGTGAACCCAAACCCTTTTGTTGTTTACTTTAGTGGTTTTCTTGGTTTAAGGAACACTCAGTGTCTTGATAGCAGGGCTTGATACAAGGATTTCAACATCATGGTTGGCATTTTTTAGAGCGTCAGTGCCACAGTCATTCCCAAATTGAAACAGTGAGGTGGCCTCAAAGAAGGGAGGTGACCCTGGTTTCGGAGCTGGGCATATATCCTGGAGGAGAACCGCCTGCAGAAGGAGCCAAGCACATGGTCACCTCTTCCCTTCTTTGGCCTTGGGGCCCACCAAAAGGGAAGTTGTGTGCTAAAACTGTGTGTAAGCCTATGTTCAAGTGTGTCTTCAAATCCCTGTAGGAGATAACTGGGGAATAGAGGTCAGGTGCATGCTCCTACAAGTTTCAGTGGAGACCCTAAAAGTTAGTAGACCGTTTTGGAAAAGGGCTGACTTAAATGTAAGCATAATTGGGTTTAAAACCAACAGAAAGTTCCTGTTGTCAGTGTTGATGCAGGTTTGACCCCTTCCAGCAGACACTCCTTTCTTTTGAGGTAATGTATATGGATTTCATGCTTATACAGAACTTGCAGCACCAGTCAGTGTAAGGAATGGTGCAGGAAGCCCAGGTTCAAGGTTCAGTGCCCAGCAGTCTTTATCAATCTCAGATCTGATTTGTCCTGAGAAGATATTGCCAATTAAGTCATGGTAGCTGGAGGTAGATAGATATCTCCTTGGGAGGGAAAAATATGGCCACCATCATTTTGACTTGTCTTCTAAATTGAATTTGAACTCAGTTCTCTAGAGAAATACGTCCACTGCATTAAACAACTGGGGGAATTAATGCCCTCATCGATCCTGCTCATCATTACAGATGTGAGTGCTCGCATCTGCATCCAACTTCTCCATCTTAGGCAGCCAAAACATGGCCTTGGAGTGGCAGAGCATGCTGGATCTCTTCAGCTGTGGAAAATAGTGCCAGCCTTGCTTCTGGTCTCACAGAGCCTCCGGGTTCATACTGATGTGAATAAGTGGAAGCAGAGACTGGGTGACAGATGAGATGCTGAGGCAATTTCCACTTATTAGCTTCAGTGTCTCCTTTTAAACACAAGTAGAAAGAGGAAAAATAAAACAATAGTGTCATTTAATGTTGCTGGAACAAGTTTACAATGTAAGTTTGTGTTGTTATAAAATGCATAAACCAGCACATGTATTGTTGGCTATACATTCTATGCATTCATATGACACAAAGTTTCTAAGAATACTGTCTATAATAAGGAAATAGTTCCCATCTACCAGATGATAGCTGCACATTTTGCAAGGGCCACAGCTATAGTACAGTGAAAGCTACCGTCAAATATTCATTGTGTCTAGACTTCCCCACTTGGACACTCCAGAACAAAGGCCCTTAACGGATAGATGTTGCATCTACTCCCAGATGAGATTTTTTTTTTTCCCTTGAAAAGTTTGGTTAAAGATTGTTTAAAGACAGAGGATAAAACACACAGATCTCCAGGAAGATCACATTTCTGTTCCTGGTGTTTTGATATTTTAGAAGATTTTATAATTATCTTTATGATTATCTGGTCAGTCACATATATAGACATGAAAAGATTTAGCTACTGAAGTCCACTTTTTTTTCTGATTTGTTTTGTTCCCCATATACAGAATAGCAGAATATTTTTTTTTAAGAATTAAAGTAGACTGATTAAAATGTATGGAAAAAAAAATTGTTCCAGAAAACTGAGAGCAACCTTTTTACTACATTAGTTTCTACACACAAATTGACTTTCTGACTGATAAGGAGAGCAGGAGGTAGACAAGCATCCTAAAACTGATGACAAAAGGTGCTGGAAGGATCCCAGATTATCAGCACAATGTAGGAAGGGGGTGGAGGACGTCATGCAAATGTCCTTTCCCCGTGTGCAGCTTATGTGAGGGCCCTGATGGATGTGGGGAATGAAGCTAAGCAAACATAATACTGACAAGCTGTAAACGAGGGAGGTAGGTCATGAAAAAAGCCCAGGAGACTGAGGAAGAGAGAGACCATATCAGCTAAGTCCATCTTAAAACCGGTTAAATTATTTATTCATTCCTGTTCTTTCTTTTTATTAGATGATTTCAGATCTTCACTCTGAGGCTGCAAAACTTACGTTGAACGTTCAGGGAAAATCTATTCACAAGCTATTTTCTAATCCACCTTGACTTATATCTAAGAAATTAAATCAACCTCCAAACCTCCTATAGCCTTCTCTTCCTCCCTCACCATGCACTTCTCACTGAGGAAGTGGCAATGCAAACGTAGTGTTGTCTGTTAATAAAATGCACATAGATAAAAGACACAAAATTAACATATCACAAGATTATAAAATCGCAAATTCTATTCAGTCTTCTGTTCCACTAGCCTCTCTGCCAGTTATTAATTTGACCTTTGCGCATACTCTTTGCAGCACATCACGTGGTTATAAATCAGCCATTCCTTCAAAACTGCACGCAAATCTCCAAAATACTTAAAGGGCCTTATAGTGTAACACCAAGCGTTCAACAGCTGGTAATGCGATTTAAGGTGTCTCAGCCTCCGTAGGCCCAACATTTTGCCCCAGGTTGCACGGCAAGTGTGGAGTACGGCTGGAGCAGGGCCTGATTCACGTGGCCTGTAAGTTCCCTGGCTCTAGAGACACCCCCTGACTTCTCGCCAGTCACTGCCACGGTCCCTTCAGTTCCTGACTTATAACCTCAAGCTTGTCTAGGGGTAATGTTTGCAAATGTTTAGGTCTTTAAAACTGCAAGTCAGAAAGAGGATAAGGGATGCTTTTAAGAACTGTATAACTCACTTTCTTGACTTTCCTACCCTCAAAACAGGCCGTTAGTGTTTTAGCTAAGAGAGTTAGTGGCAGAAGAAGCAAGATTTGCTCTTCTTTGTCACCCAGCCACACAGAAAGAGGAAAAAACTCCATCTGATGGTAGTCTCTTCCATCTATTACCTGCTAGGCCACAGACGAGCCCTGCAAACACCATCTGTGGGTGCTATTCATGACTCTGGGTGCGGGCTCCGTCCAGGTGATGCAGGCAAACCTGCGTGTTTGTTTGGCATGCCTGTGCTGAAAAGCAGCGATATGGAGCCGGTGTCTCTTGGGTGTGGCAAAACAGACAAAATGGTAGTTTCTACCCCTTGCAATCTGATGTTAACTTGTCTGAGGACAACTTACATTTGCTGCCTCTCAAGTAAGACACCACAAATGACATGGGACGTACTCTCTGCCTGCAACAGAGGCAAGGTAAGGTGTTCCTGGGAAAACCGCTGCAAAAGAAAGCCACTTAACCCCTGGTAAATCGATGCCTTTCCAAGAACTGTCCTTAGCACTGCCCTCAGACAGCTCTTTATGTCACAAGAAAAGGCTCCTCAGAGTCCCCAGGATATGAACAATGAATGCAAAAGGCTGCTTCCCTTTTCACCTTGTAAATCACTCCTGGCATATGCATCACATTCTTTTTGCATTTCACCTAAATCCCAGGACCCGGGGTATTTAGGCACCTAAAGCTGTAGATAGGCATCTGCAGGCACCGATGTGCCTCTCCAGATCTGCCCGAAGGCCTTCTGCCTAAGATGCAGTTACCAGTTTTCTGAACCACATCCCTCTTCGCCAGCACATTAGCCCATTCATCTTCCTTTAAAAAAACTGTTGCAGAGCTCCATGAGGAACTGTTGACATCGCTAATGTTTACGGATTAGAAAATGTTAGTTCCGTGCAAATTATACTTAATTACTGTTGTAGGATAATAATTATTTTTTCATTAATAGAGTCCTAAATCTTTGAAAGCCTTAAATACTGTATATCTCATTATGTTACACAGTACAAAACCAGTGAAACCCTTTCATTAATTCATTAATGATTAGTTGGAAAAGCAATGTGACAGATTATTATACATGCTACCCAGTACTATTAGTACAGTGATATACACAGCTTAATTTAGAACTTTAATACTAGAGTTTTAGTTCTTCAACCATGGAAATTGAGTAGAAAATGACTATGAAGATAAATTTTCGTTTGATAGTTTTTCTTCAACTGCATTTTCTACCATGTACTTCTTCTTTTTTACTATTCAACAATAAGAAAAAAAATAATAAATATGTCTTTAACATGGATGACTACTGAACTCAGCTGAGACACCAGGCAGAAGCACCAAAGCAACTAAATCAAGACTTTGCTTCTGGACTTCTATACTCTCCCAGCACACAAACACCAGGAAAATCAGGTTAAAAGGTTTGTCAAAGGAAGTTAATGAACTTCATCGTATTAGCGCGACAGAGACCAGCGATTCTTGTTCCCTACACACTTCTGTCAAGGGGGTACACCCAGCATATTATGTGTGGTAACACAGCTGCCTGGGATGGGTCAGGCAAAGAACACCCTAAAAGCTCCTTTATCACCCTCGTGACTCAACCCAGCAGATCTACAACTCAGACACAGGCAGCTGCTTGTTTGGGTAGGAACGAATGTTTTCCTGAAAGAGTTGTCAGGGCCTGGAACAGGCTGCCCAGGGAGGGGGCTGAGTCACCTTCCCTGGATGTGTTCAAAAAAAGGGTAGATGAGGTACTTAGGGATCTGGTTTAGCTTAGGATGGGAATGGTTGGACTTGGTGATCTTCAAAGGTCTCTTCCAACTTTGTGATTCTGTGAAAAGCTAGGATGGTGAGCAGTCTGTGAGCCAGACTCTGCTCTGTTACCCCCATGCATACAACCAGACTGTTCTGTCACTGAACTGGAGTTATCACTACGTAGGAACAGCGGATGACTGAAGAAAAAGATGCATGCATTTCTGCCTGAACGCACTCTAGCAACAAATCAAGCCAAGATGAAGTGCACATGCACCGCCACTTTATTTTTCCATAGAATCATAGAATCATAGGGACTGGAAGGGACCTCGAGAGATCATCGGGTCCAACCCCCCGATGAGTTTTGTGAACTCCATATAAGATACGGACTCCAGTTTCTAAATGAAGGTTCTGGAAATGTCTCTTAGCACAGATGATGCACCGCAGGAGTAACTCTGCTTGGTGGAGGGGACTGCTTTTTACTCCTATAACGGGAGAAGAAATGTACAGATCAGCTCCTCTGCTTAAACATTATGGGAAAATGGACTTGGGCAACCTTCGGTGGATACCTGTCAGCCACCAGGCATTTTCTTCCTTTTCTATCCCTGTGTTGTGTTGTGTAGTCTTTGTGGTTGCAGGACTCTACTCAGTTGCACTGACACCAAGTAGAGAGCTCCAACTTTCCAGAAAAATTCTGTCAAAATACAGGCTTTCCTTTCCACGAGAAAATCCAGCATTTTGAAATGTGCTTTGATCACACTGTAACATCATGTCATGGAGCTATTGTTAATACTGTGCCAATTTATTTTTTTTTTAGAAAAAGAAAAGGCATTTTTAAAATATTGCAAGAATTTATTAAAACCTTTCTTAATGTTCCATTCAAATTCTTAACATCAATTTTTAATTCACAAAAGCACTGAAGAAAATGCAATCAGAACTTGATGGGTTAAACAAGTTGAAGACAAAGTTTCAACACATTCACATAGAAAATGCTGTTGATGTTGTGTGCTTGCAAAAAATTTGAAATTTCCTTTAGTCTCCAGTCCAGCAGAAAGGTCTCCCATCAGAAATGTTTTGTATGCATGAAGTTTCAGAGCAAGCAGCTTCACTCTAATGAGCTGACTTAGCCAACAAACAATGTTTTTTCTCCACCCCATACTCAAAAGAATGCAAAATAAATTCATTTATTTGCTTAATTTGTGTCTTTTGGGGACAGTAATATATAGTAAACATTATAAGTGCTTTACATTGACATCTGTCTGTGGAAGAAGGACTCAGAAGTTAGTCTTACCACAGGGTATAAATTATCACTGACCTTCTGAAAATAGAGTCCCAGACGATGGCTGGGAACACCAGGAGTGGGGATGTCCCTGCAGGCCAGCCAGTCTTTGAGAATCTTTTTTTAATGCTCATTGTAAATCCTGAGGATGTACAGAAAACTTCAGTTTCTGTGATGCTTTCTAAACCACAGGAATATATTTAACACATTAATAAAGGGAAAAAAAAGCCAAACAAACCCTAGGAACAATCCAGTTCCTGTCATCTCTCTTGATTTTTCACTTAGTAGACTTCTTTATGGATTAAAAAACTTTTTTCTTCTTCTTCTTCTTGTAAAGAGCATTCATTGAAGCTTGGCCAATAGATGGTATCACTCTTTCCAAAGTCTATGCTATGGGAGGCCTATGGAAGCATATCTGCTCAAGGCATTCATGCAAATTATTACTTACTGCCCTATATGCTCATAAATTAATAGCTTCTCTGTGGATGAAAAACAGAAATTAGACAACCATTAAGGTTGAACAATGTATAAAGAATATTAAATATTAATATATGAAATGAAAAAATATTGCAAGAGATATGAATAGATATGCCAGGAGCATAACAAGCCAAACCTAGGAATGTAAATAATAAAAACATGTTTTCAGCTAGATATTCTGGATGGTTTAGTATTCAAATTAAAGTTTGTTTTCCCATTCAATAAAAACAAAACAAAAAGTATTTACCGTTGTTGCCTTATTTGCATGAGAGTTCATTTTCCTCCTGTGAACAGAAACAGATCTTTAAGCGGAGGCAAATCAGGATGGAAAGGCCACTTTCTCATCGGTGTGTTTTTCAAGGAGCATTTCAGTGAGGTGTGGATGGCAGCTCGGCAAGTTCAAGAGCAAGAATACCCCCCTCACAATTTTAAGTGTTATTTGAATGAATAATTGCGAAGCCAGCTTGTGCATTTTAATGACTTGTGTCGGCAGCAACTATAAAATTGAAATGGAAATTGGATGAAGAGTTTACTTAATAGTAGGATAAGGTTGCCTGTTGCTAAAGCACTGCGGCTGACTGCATGTGTCATTTGTCTCTGGCATTGATGACTCTCATTAGAGCCCCATCGCAGCTACAGAACCTATCATTTCGCACGGTGCAGCAGCCGTAAACAATCATGTTAAAAAGACCTGTTTTCATTGTGGATCCAAGTTCATTTTTTAAACCCATCACACTCTGTCCAGCTTCAGCTTATTTCCCCTAATTCTGTGTTAAATGCTCCCATTCTGCGTCCCTGTGAGAATTATCACAAAGGTGCTCTGTAGGCATTTTGACCTTGACTGTAGATTGCTTCAGCCAGACTAGTCCTGGATTCAGCCTCCTGTTAGGTCCCGAGGAGAGACCAGTGCACCCACCGGGTTGGACCCAATGATCTCTTGAGGTCCCTTCCAACCCCTACGATTCTGTGATTATAAATACATGCCTAGTGAAACACCAGACAAAGCATGCTCTTGTTCCCATAGGCACCATTTTATACAGTTCCATTTAACCATTATGATGTTCGTTTCCAGGAGCTCAGGCTGGAGTGTACCACGGGATACTTTCCAAGAACTCTACACCCACTTGTATCATGGGATACTTTCCAAGAACTCTACACCCACTCGTGCCCAAAGCCTCGGTGTGAATCCTACCAAGACAGAACAGCACCTCACTTTTAAATCGTGTAGGTAGGCTTGTGTGGCCTTCGCTTTAGCTTAGCTAGGGTCCTGGGTCTGGGTTGTTCCCAGGCCGTGGGCAGTTTTGTGAGAGGCACAGAAATGAGAAAACCATAAGAAGGAATTGAGTATGTTTGGAGAAGGCAGAAATTGTTTCTCAGGGTAGTCCCCAAACGGTCTAATGAACGTAGATATCAGAGGATTTCAGATCCAGATACTTGGTTTAACCAAGACATACCACACATGCACACACATACACACTCACTTGTTCAAATAGGACTAACCTCATAGCACACCCTGGTTCAGAAAATTATTACTTGCCAAAGCTTTTTATTAATACCTATCATGGAAAAAACCCAACGTGCATCTGAGGAAGGAAAGCTCTTGGTTCTGCCGGCAGTTAGGAAAAAAATCTGAATCCTGACTACTCTTCAATGCCTGGAGGGAAACTCTTTCAAAATTACTACGGTGGGTTTTTATAAAAGGCAAGATACCAACCCTTCTAAAGGCACACAAGAGTAAAGTCTAGCTGTCATAGCGCTTGGGGCTGTGCCCAACGTTGAGAAAATCCAAAATAACATTGCGCAACTGTACTAGCAGACATAAGGTCAATCAGGTTCAGCTCCAAAGGAGGTGGCATCTGTTACCTACCTCATGTTTTAGTAAATAGTCTGTTTTTTATGTGACAAGTGCAAACACAGATACAAATTAATGGGAAAAGAAAAGCCCCAATTGTCCATTTGTGTCACATTGCAAACTGCTGGGTGAAAAACAGCCCAGCATCATTTAATCATCCTGTTTTCCCTTTCCTTTTTCACTCATTACATTCATTACTGGTCACAAAAGACTGCTCACAAAACAGCTAGTGATTTTAATTTAATGCATCCTTTCTAAAACCTGCAGGGAAATTAAAGGAGGGAGCAACCTGGAGAGGGCTGGGGAGCAGGAGGGGGAAACGGGGCTTGGCACATCTGAAGCTTTAAATGCTAATAGTCAAACATTTCCCAAATAGATCTGAGCTGACCCTAAACACATTGGGAGGGCTTAACTCATTACTTTGCAAATTGAGTCAAATTGACACAAGGAGTTTCCTAGCAGTGCCTTTAAATCTCTGATGGAGGCTGGTGAATGACCTCTCAATCTGACAGGCCAACAGTTGCCAAACCATCTCAATATCACAAAATCCAATAAAACAAACTACCCAGACAGATCACCAGCGGCTGGCACAGGCTTTTTTTTCCCCCCCCACATGGTGAAAAAGGTTGCTGTTGCCACTTCCACCTAAATTTATAGTCATTGTTGGTTTACAAAGGGATAACTAAATAGAGTAGCAACCAGCAAATCTAATCAGGACAGGGTGTGATATTTAGGAAGCCGGGCAATAAGTGGTTGGCAACATAGAAAGCCCACAGAGCACATCTCACCTAGGGGGCACTGCTCTAGCAGGCAGCACCCTTCCAAATTGTTCCATGCTAGCCAGAATGGGGGCTTTACTGGTAGATTTGCTCTTTCAAGTCCTGTTTCCATGTCTGCTGAAATAGATAGAAAGTCTCCCACTGACACAAGCAAGGTGAGAATAGCAAAGCACACACAGTGAGGGAGACTGAAAGGGGCTGTACTGGCACGAGCCCAGCTTGGGGTGGGATGCAGCTCGCTGCAGCTGGAGGAATGGGATTTTTCTCCAAATCAAAGTGTGCACACCAAGGCTCTGCTCAGACAGAGGTGCCTGCCCACTCTGAGCTCCCTCGGCCCCTCTGACCAGATCTCCAGCAGCTGCCATCAGAGCCTTGGCACCCCATTCACCCCAGGCTCCCGCACAATCATCTGCCTGAACCCAGACATCCCGGGCAGCAAAATACAGCTTTCAGCTTTGCCAGCCCCCTCCATGAGCTATCTGCCTCCTCTCATGGAAAAAGGTGCTGCAATCATCAGCCTCCTGCTTCTGGCTAGAAGTGATGGGGGAAGAAATGCCCTGCTGCCCCAGACAAGTTCCAAAAGACCTTGATGGCTCCAGTAACTACCACTGCAAAAAGCTCTCGGTGCCTGATTTTGACAGCAGGCTGTCAAGGAGGCATCACAACAAAAGTGCAAGAACTTTACTTAGTTTTCAGAAATAATATCACAGGCACCTGAGGGAAAACCAAACAAAACCCAAACCAAGTGGAGTGCTGCAGTCTGAAAGGGCTGTTTAAGTATGAGTTTAATAAGGCAGATTTGTCCAAAGGATGCAAAGTAAAATTCCTCCAACACACCACTGTATGCATCCTTCTGAGGATGTAGTCCAAAGTGTTGACTCAACTTCCAGGTCACTTGGCTTGGAAATCAGTCTCAGTGCTGTATTTTCATCCTGTTCATTTTCGAAGCATGGTTCTGGTGTTTTGCTAAAGGTTCTCCAAAAGTTTGCATCTGTATTCTCTCACTTTCTACTCCTTTCTGCCAGAAATGTCTTTGCTGAGATGCCCTAGACAATTAACTCATGAGTTACCAGTTAAATGCTCACTTGTAACCATAATCAAGGAATGAAGACTAACAGCCTTGGGATGCCAATTAAGCCACGCAGTTCTTTTGACAGACCATCTCCTCAAGTACAGCCTGATGAACACAACAAGGGAAAACACGTCCTTTGGAAATACTCCTCTACATCCTAGCGCTAAGGATATGGATTCAGGAACTTATGACTGCCAGCTAGCTGAAGTGTGAACGTGCCTCAAAGCTGGCTCACTTAAATTGCTCCTCTCCCCACAGAAAATTCTCCCTCTTTAGGCTGGCTGTTTACCCCTCATTTACCTGCCGAGGGGGAAGTTCTCCCGCATGTATCCCATGGGAAGAACTGGTGCACTGGCAGTTATTGGAGGACAGCTGACTTATGCGAAGTTCACACCTTCTCCTCCACCACAGTATCTTGTATGACCAGCCCATAAACCTAGAAAATTAACACACCAGCAAAAATAAGGGCAGTGAACTAGGTCTAATAAAGGACTTCAGCACTTCCACGCTTAACTTCCTACTCGGTGTGGAGATCAGAGCCCAGATTAGGAGTCCAAAATCTCTTTTCAGAGTCACCATCATATCCAACAGCAGGTTCGCCCTGTTGGTAGCTCAGCATTGCCCTGTGGGTAATCCCTTCAGTGCTGCAGCATGACCTGCATCCCCTTTAGGATGGGTATTTACCCAACAGAAATATTCTGCAATGCCACATGATTTTGGTATCCTGGCTGCAGGCCCTGTTCCCTCCTAAAAAATTAATTTTGATAAATAACTGGGCCCAGTTTGCATTTTTTGGAAAAGGGGGCTGAGGGAAAGGGAGAGAAGGCTGTATGTGATATTGAAGACTTCAGTCTGCTCTGCATCGCTTGCTTAGTTGCTCTTCTTTGCCTTTTACTAATGGGTGCTTCACTTCCCTTTATTCTCCTTTTATTTCTGTCCTGTAGAAGATCCCCTTATGTCCCTTGCTAGTTGAAATGCATTTTGTGTCTCAGCTTTTTTGATTCTATCTCTGTCATATAAACCTCAGTTTGGTGGGAGAATTTTAACAAGGGGGTTTCCAAGAGGCTTTGCAGCTTCTCCTGCCAATGCAGCAAACCATTGTGTTGTAAACACATCCAGGGCTGCCTGACTATTGTGGGTTATTGTGTTCTTCACACTAATTACCCTCTATAGGGAGAGAGTGTGCAGAAACACCGCAAAAACCTTGTCTTCTTTTTCTCTGGCTTTCTGTTCCATTCTTGCATCCTCAGCGTCCAGCTTTTTGCTGCTCCTCAGCATCTCTAGCATTGCACGGACCTTTTTGTCTGTCTCCCCTTTGGCAACGAATGCAGCGCCTGTTCCCTTAACCTCCCTTTCCTGCTGAAACACCTGAGGCCTCCTCTCATACTTGCTGCTCTTTTCTGCTCTGTTTCTACTGCTCTGATGCCTGTCTTGTAAAACAGCACCTGGTATAAACACACCATTTCAGGTGTGGTCTCGTGCTTTTCCAGCTGCTGCTGGGCAAGAACTTTTGTTTCCAAGTTCAAAACTGCTCAGCTCTGGTCTTGGATCACATTCAATGGAGCAGCAGCTCTGTTCGGGATCTTCACCCTGGTCATCCATGAAAAGTCCCCTTGTCTGTGCAAGGAAGTATCTGCAACCAGGTACCTTTTGCACTCTCTTATTTGTATTTACCTTTTCAGACTCCAGGCATTTTTTTTGGATAAGAACTATTCACCCCGTCTTTCTGCATTAGCATCCCTCACATTATGGCTGCTGCTGTAAGATATAATAATAACAACTGTTAATCTGCTGAGTGCCTGAACTCAAAGAGCTGCCTTGCTTGTGTGGCTGAGAGAAGCTCTCTCAGTGTTTGAAAACCCACTTCTTCACATGGATAAAATGAAACCTCTGTGGGAAGAAGCTTTTATACGAGCTTTTAAAATTGTAGACCTCTGTGATACATCAAGAGTTCAGCCCTGAAGGCTCTTTTTGAGACAACCTCCCAGTAATTTGACAAAAGAGTAACCTGTGCCGAGGACACCAAATGAAACCCCATCTAGTTTTTAATGGCTACTTCAGCCCCTGGTAGCATCACCCAGCACTCCCACGGGTATAGCAACGTGCCTGAGTTGTGGCCCGGTGCCACTCCAGGTGAGACCCGGTCATTTCTCCCCATCCTACTGTTCTCCTTTGCCCCTGCCCAGCTCTGGGGGATGACTTTTGTGGCATCCCACTGCCTCAAAGAGCCATCGTAACCCTAGGTGAGTTGATGCCTGAAGCCCTTACTTAAATCAGGATGAACACAAATGCTCTTGCTGCAGAGGAGGGTTTTTTGCTCCCTATCCTGGATTGCAGGGTCCAGGGGCCTGCAGGTTTGCCTTCTGCCTCACTGGAGAGAGGTGAACTTTGTCAGGTGTTTAAATGGTGGAGTTTGGTTCACAGACATTATTACCTTCACCAGAGGAAACATCCTGCTGAGGTAAAACATCCTGCTGAACGGTGGTAGGGATACTTGATTTTTAATTGGGTATTTTTTTACACGCAGGAGAATGGAAAGTGTGAATGTAACATGGAAGAACAACTCCCACTTCTCATTATTTGTGGCAGGTATTTTAAAATCAACAAAACTTTGAAAAAAAAATACACATTTAACATCTGTTATCTCTTTTCTAATCCTCTAAATCCCTTAATTTACTCTGAAGTTGTTTAAACTGTTATCAACCTCTTTTGAGGGCTCTACATCTTAATCACAACTATACGACAAATATTTAATGATACAGTATGTATTTGGCAAATACTTAGGAATGAAATGATAATACCAAAATAGAGGTTTCATATGATTACAGAGACTAAGGGATTAGAAATTAGATTTAAATGGGTCCAAGGGGCAAATTCAAAGACTTCAAACATCTTCTTAAAAACAAGATGCCATGGTTTGAAAAAAAAAAAAAATGAAATTCTAAAATGAATTTGCTGATGATCTCTCCTCCAGAAAAATTCTATCACTTCATCAAGCTTATTTATTTATTTAAACTGCCTTTGAAGCTCTTTTATTTCAAGGAGAAAAAAAAAATTAGTTCAACTACATACATTACACACACGGGGGGGGGGGGGGGGGGGGAAATAACACCCATGTAAAACCTCAGTGGGAACTTTCTCTTCTTCTGTTTCATGAGGAATAGACATTTCCCCAGAGCTGCTTTTGAGTTTCGTGGTAAACTGAGCCTCCAGGTCCATCCTTCTGAGAGAAGATGAAGCACTGAGAAATGACACACAGTGACAAGGTGTATGTGGGAAGATGATTTCCAGACAGAGGCAGGGAGTTTGAGGAGCATCCAGGGGAGCATCCACACCGTGGCTGACTCTTGGCGTGTCTGATCCCAGTGCTCAGTGTGGTTGTCTGCACATGGATGGGCTGTGCCATCCAACATCTCTGGCATTATTCAACATGTCCCCACAGAGCTGGCAGCTTCACAGGACTTCAGGGAGAGCTATGACCTGATAGAGCCTTGTTAGGCCAGACAGTACCAGGTTAGAATTATGGATTTGACCTCCCTTCAGGAGGGATTACCAGACTAAAGCACTGTGCTGGTGAAACCATACCACTGCCATTTCCAGAGCAGCTCTTCCTGGGGCCCGTTTCAGCACCCCTGCACCATGCTAAAGGATATACTATGGACTCACCAAATCAGGGAATCACTGTTTTGGGTTAGCACATCTCATCTACCTTTTTTCCAGGACGAGATAAGGTTGGGTCTGAACTTGTGGGATGCTCATTATCTCCAAGAGCTGCTGAGCACCTTTAGGATCAGGTTCTGCAACAGTTTTAAGCTTCCATTCACCTTTTTTTTTTTTTTTTAAATCCCAAGCTAAACTTCAGCTAGTCTTGTGCCTGGAGCTAGCTCACTGGAGGTTTGGATGAGCACAGGTGCCAGAAGAAGGGAGGGGAAAGGAATGTAAAGCCCAGGATGGGGGAGAGAGGGTGGATCACTGTGTCCTGAGCCACCCTGCAGGAGTTCCCTCCAAGTATGAAGGGTGCAAAACATCCTACAGAAAATTTTTTAGCATTATGGATGCTCCAGAACACCATCAGTGAGTGACCCTCATAGATCCCAGACCCACAGGGAATCCTGCAGAAGGGATGGGAGGAATCCAAAGAGAGGGACTATCACACTAGATAGTACAGTACTTTTCCAGGTGGATTTCTGGTTGGACTGGGTCTAGAGGAGGGGTATGACCACTGCCCTTGCCCCAGCTCAACCCACCGCACCTTTTCCACTCCAAAAGCCTGGCAATGTAGTCCTCACTTGAAGGATACTGGGCAGCTACAACTCGCTAGGATTTTTAGTGGTGTTTTTTCTCCTTTTCTGCTTTGATGTCTTTGCAAAAGCCCTTGAAAGGGAGAGTCAGCGCATAGTACCAAGAACACAAGGAGTACCGCTACCTGTAGATGAAATAACACCCAGTACAACAGCCATCTGAAAGAGCATTATGGAAATTACATTTTATCAGCACTGAAACTTCGGTCTTACAAAAGGGGAAAACCAGTCTTTGCTGGGTGTGTGCTCTGAGTGGGAAAGTCAGGAGTTTATGGATTCAAAAGGCTCTTTTCTTAATGCTTTGACCAATATATATGAAAAAAAAATAGAAATCTCATGAGTAAAAGACAGGCTTTGGCTTTCATTCTTGCTCACAAACCTTCCATCATCTCCAAACAAGCTCAGCTCAGGTGACTTGGCCTACCATAAACTTCAGAGGCAAAGTTTAAGAAACAAGCAGAATCCAAAAGAGTTTGTGTTGTCAGCTACAAGAGTAAAAAGAAGTGTTATCAGCTGTTTAAGCACTGCTGACTAATGTATATTCAAAAGCAAATCAACACAGTCGCACCCACTCTTCAAGCATCAAGGAAACCAGATGAGACCAGTGTCTCAGAGATATGGTGTCAAAAGATTTATTTTATTTATTTATTTTTATATTTATTTCTTTTTTAGACAGTGGATGGAAGGGAAGAATCACATTAAAATGTAATGTTTGTCAATGGCAGCGATAAAAAAAGGCAAACTTCCCCGGCCATTGCTGGCTGCGGCGCGCAGCAATCTGAATACATTGGTAATGTGAGGGACTGATTAGTCCTGTAAGGCTGCCTACAGGTTAGCAGGCCTCATTTCAAATCTCTGACAGCAATATGTGTCGTTTCATGCTTCATCCTCATTCCCCATGTTCAACACAAACCGGGGTCACTCTATATATGGAAATCACTGTCTTCAGGGCAAAAAAATTAAAAAAGGTGAGATTGCCGCTTTAACCTCACTGGCCTCAGAAAATATGTTTTAGTCTGATACATTATACTAGTAGGAATTATTTATCAAGAAGATACAAGCTCGATATTTCAGAAATAATGAGATGTTCTGGTTTTGCAGCTGAAATTTTATGGTCCAGAGAGCATCAGCTATGAATCCAGAGAATGAAGTAAACTCGCAATGAATGATACACAGCATGCAGCTGAAGTAAAATGGCTGTGCAAAGGGTAATATGAAAGTTATAACACAGTGCAAAGCTCACTATGTCTAAAGTGCCTTTGTTGCCAGAGACAGATGTGTCGAAGACAGAGCAGGCATGCGATGCTCACAGCATTTATTTGAGGGAAGTTTTGCCCAGGAAAGGAATTGCCCGATGAGAAAGTTTGGTTGGTAACCCTCAAATCCCACAGCTTAGCAGAAGAATTCATAGAAAAATAATTTGAGAGCAGAAATGCGATGTTCAAGAACTTGGTGTGGAGAGATTAGTTAGGCTGCAGTGAAGGCTACGTGTTCTCTCCCAGTGTGGGGTGCATTTCCACTCCTACCTTCATTTTGCTAGAACAACAGCAGGCGTATAGATCTGCAAGTGTCATTTCACACCTCTGCTTCCCAATGGCCACAATTTCAACGAGAAGGTGAGGGAGTTATGTATGAGTTCAATATACTTTCGTCTGACTTTTTGTTCAGCTGGCTTTCTTGTCTGATCAAACAAGTGGGGCGAGGAACTTCCACTTCGTCTTCTGTTGGGTTTGGGTTAGGGTTCGGCAGAAGTATTCAGGTGTCGGATGCAGAATCGGTTACCGCAGTAATACTGCGGCCCAAAGTAATTAATCCGTTTGGCGTGGCTTGTGGGGATTACAAATTCCATGTGATCTGACGTGGATGGAAGCATAGCCACAAGGAGCCACAGTCAGGTCTTGCAGCTGCTCATAGCCCAACAAGCTCAACGCGTGGGTGCTTTGTAGCTCAGACCAGGGACTTACCCCCTGGCAGTGACATAGAGTCCTGTTCCCAGCCCTCTCCCAAACCTGCTTCCCTTTCTACTAGCACAGGCTGGGTACCACTTTATGACCTCCTTTTGAGTGTTTTTCCACCTTTAAAATTAAAACTTTTAAGAAAAATAAACTTTCATAGGATGAGACTGGCCACTGTTCAAGCCATTTTTTTACCTCACAGTGCTGGGCAGCGAATCTGAAAAACGAGAAGGGGTATGATACAAAAAACTAGGATCACTGCAATCTGAAGCCTGGTGACCTTAGGAAAAAAACACAGTCTCTTTCTTTTCCCATTTCAGGCTGTGCAAGAGCCCGTCCAACCAGCTCTTGGGTGCAGGAAAAAGCTATTATACTTACGCTGGAGATGGGAGAATAAGTCACTCTCTGAGCACATAGGACCCTCTCAGTCCCCAGAGGTTTTGGGCTTCCTGAGTCCTCACTGCGTGTCCTGGTGAACACCTGGGAGCAGCACTACCCACGCAGCATGCCTTCCTCCGTGACAGGGTTTTCCCCGGGCACCTCAGGTCTCTGGGGAGAGGATGGTGAGGAGAGGGTGGTGATGAAAAGGATGGTGAACATGGATGCTGCCTAAACCCCAGACTTCAGGTAGATTGCTAACATCAGCCACCAAAATGAGAAAGTTTAGGAAGAAAGAACTAACTAGGAAAGGAGCAGTAAACCAAATATTCTACGTTGTTTGTTCTGCAAAATGTGATCAGCTTGTCAGTGTTAACTGGTCTAACCCCCTCAGAAAGGCTCCCTTTGCCAACACATGGCCTATGGTACAGTGCTGACACGGAGATGTCAATCAGTGATGTATAAGCAATGGTGCTTTGGGCCTCCAGCTGTGTCTCCAGGAGAGCGCCTGTCTCCCTTTAGTCCTGTGCTTTCTCCTCCAGTCTGTGCATGGATCCACAGGGCATTTCACAGGCATCAAATCTTTCACTGAAGAAAGCGATGTGTGCTGTGGCTTAACTCTCTCACATCTTCAGGCCTTTTTATTCAGCATAATTATTTAGGGGCTCTTAACTCCATGCAAAGATCTGCACATAACAGACATGGGACACCGTAGCCATGATGAGGTATTTCAAATCATCAAGTTGCAGTGCACATGTTGCACAGATCTGTTTTAGAGTTACAACTGCCCATGTCCAAGCCCGGAGTGGCAGGCAGTCCTCATATGTGTTCTTGGCCTCTGGGGTGACAAACCTGGAAGCATCTGTTTCTCCTGTCTTTGGACTCCCTCAATTTCTAACAGTGTCTCTAAGCCAGGTTCCTTTCCATAGAAATTTGGAAATCAAGCAGTCAGGGCAGTTTTTCTAAGAGGGTAAAGGGTATTGGGTCTGGGACCTTTCAAATATTGAGACTTTGTTTATTTTAGCTCAGCCAAGGGACGTGGCTTCTTGGAACTGTTCTAGAAACTATTCTCATCTACACAGAGCTCGGACTTGGAGATACTAATGAATAAAAAGAAAGAGCAGAGCTCAGAGTAATGACAAATTGCTAAGTATAATTAAAAACTACTTCATGCTTTTTTATGACATAATCCAGGGTAAAATACAGATCAAGAAGCACATCTCCACTTTGTTTCCACCTCCAATGCACTCATAGTAAGCAGCAATGCAAATCTGGGGTGACTGCTGAAATTCTAATTAACTCTGTAAGGTGGGTTCAAGACATACTTTTGAGCATCACCTAAGAAAAATCTGCATCTCTTTTCACTCAATGGCTGAGGGACAATAGGGGGGATGGTGTGACAGAGAACAGCCCTGTGGAAAAGGACTTGGGGGTACTGATGGATGAAAAGGTAAGCCAACAATGTGCGCTCACACCCCAAAAAGCCAATTGTATCCTGGGTTGCATCAAAAGAAGTGTGGCCAGCAGATAAAGAGAAATGATTCCCCTCATCTACTCACCTCTCATGAGACCCCACCTGGAGTACTGCATCCGGACCTGGGGTCTCCAGTACAAGAAAGACAGGGACCTGTTAGAGCGAGTCTAGGGGAGGACCACAAAGATGATCAGGGGGCTGGAGCACTTCTCCTATGAAGACAGGTGGCGAGAGTTGGGCTTGTTCAGCCTGGAGAAGAGAAAGCTCTTGGGACACCTTAGAGCAGCCTTCCAGTACCCGAAGGGGCCTACAGGAGAGCTGGGGAGGGACTATTTGTAAGGTCATGGAGTGACAAGATGAGGGGCAATGCATTTAAACTAGAGCAGGTTATGTTTAGATTAGATATTAGGAAGAAGTTCTTCACTATGTGGGTGGTGTGACACCAGAACAGGTTGCCCAGAGAGGTGGTGGAGGCTCCATCCTTGGAGACTTTCAAGGCCGGGATTGATGAAGCTCTGAGTAACCTGATCTACTTAAAGGTGGACTAGATGACCTTGAAAGGTCCCTTCCAGCCTAACACATTCTATGATACAATGGTTATGATGAGCTCTGATTTATCCTATATAAAGCAGTGAGTTGAGTAATGGGCCAGTATCATTCAGGACGGGGTAGTTCATTACAGAGGACAAGGCCTCTGAATCACAGCAATGCACAGAATCACACACCAGCAGCTCCAGCTCTGGAAAGAGGTTTTGTTACTGCTCTGGCTTTCACACTGATGACTTCTTTGGACAACAGGTGTTCTTCCTGAAGAAGAGTTTCAGGTCTGTGAGTGTCTTGGGCCTGAAAGATCTGGTGTAAAGTAGCCTAACATGGTGATAATAAAGCATTTCTTGTCCTGGACTTGCTTCTGGATTTCTTGTTTCTAAACCTGTACCCTGAGTGCAGAGGTGGAACCATTTCCTGAGTAAACTGACATAACTCGGGCATTCCATTGTATGAACAGCTGGGATGCTCGGAGTGCAATGCAGGACTTACAGTGTTATTTAAAATGGGTATTTCTGTTTCAGATTCATCCTGGGTTTTTTTAGGCACTTAACAGTTCACTCAAGTCAGGAATCCAAATGCCATGAGTCAAAGGCGGCGGAGGAGAGACTTCCAGAGAGGAGATTCAGCCTGTTCAGCATTCTAGCCTGGCTGTCTCCACTCCCTGGACGACCTCAGGAGATGTGAGCACGGGTCCCCTCCTCTCTGCAGAGCCTGACAACAACTGGCTGACCGCAGCTCTACCCAAGTACTCTGCTTGTTGTTCAAACCCATCCAGCACTGAGCAATGCCGAGGTGATACCACCTGTTAAGTATGAATGGAGGAACCACGTGGGTCTAAAAGGAAATTGCTTAGTATTACAGTCACGAGCTTGTCCAGCTACAGTCAAAGGCGACATTCCAATTGCTGGTAACTTACCAGGGGATTTGGCCCTAATCATTGAAGCAAGTAAGCACAAAGTTGATTTTGATGCTGAAAGAATTAAAAAGAAAATTAACATACAAAACTGTCAAGAAAAAGGAAAGAAGAAGAGTTCATGTGAAGGTGACTGCTGTTTCAGAGCTGTTCGTTGTTCTTCGGGTCAGACTTGTGTATTAGTTAGCATGACTGATTTCCCTCCTTCTTTACATTTTCTTCTTATTTTGAGTCTGGATTCTGTGCAACTTATCTGCAGAAAAAAATGCATTTGTGAAATGCTGATTTTCTGCAATTAGTTTCTGATTTTTCAAATTTGTCCTTCACTCCAAGGCTTTTGAGCCTCCATCAAGCAGCATTTTTGAGAGACTATGGGAAAAAAAATCCTTACAAAACAAAAACAGTATTTTCAGAATTCCACTCTACTGCTTTCAGACTATTTCCATCAACCCTCTTATTCATTTTGATTTATTTCCATCCATAAGCAGACTAACGCTTTTCTATGCTTTTATTGTTCTTCAAGAATAGGCCTTCTATTGGAGAAAAATAATGTCTCTACGACCACCACTTTGCTCAATGCAGATCTTCATTAATCTGCAGCCACAGTACAGGCTTTTAGCAGCAAGCACTTTTGATGGGAATTGAATTTGATACTGCATTATGGTTGTAGGGCTTCTCACAATAGACTGTGTTCTTTTCTGTGTCTGTGCACAATCAGAGAGACCCAATTAAATAATTTGGTGCAATAATGGAGAACAAAAGAGTATGAGGGCTTAAAGTGAGGGCTTCAGCATTTGTATTCTCCCTTTTCTGTATCATGTTAATTAATTTGCCTGAAAACCAAAAGAAAGAACATAATGTGAAAAGCATAGCTCATCTACAACATGGAGGTACTTTAAATGCAGATACCATACCAAATCAACATGTAACAAAGGAACATTCTTTGCATTTCCATAAGAAAAAAAATAAAATAAAGTTGCCAGCTAATGTTGAGTGGTCCTGGTTGTGGACACTGGAAATAACAGTAGCTATTTTGGGGGGTGGAGTGGGGGGAGGAAACAAGTATTAAGGGCAGGGTAATACTTTGTGCCTCTGTGATAACATCCACAAATAAATACGCACTTTTGAAGACTGTTCATTGGTGAAAAATGACTGGACTCAACAGAGACAGAAATCCCAGTCATTCTGGGCCTTCAACATTTATTTTTATTATCTTCTGGGCTCGATTCTAGTCTTTTCTTGCTGTAAAATAGCTCAAAGCAGGTGCTTCCAGTTCTCTGCTCCTCTGAGAACTGCTTCCAGTTCTCTGCCCAGCCCCTGCTCCTCCGATTTAGAAACTCCAGCAGGATTTCAGTGGGCACTGGGGCAGTCCCTGCTCTGCTGTCACTCCAGCCTGCAACTGAGTTTATCCAGCAGAGAAGATCCATTTACCCCCTACCGAAATAAATACTGTGGCCCTGTGGCCGCACAGTCCTGATTTGCTCCCCGGAGCCTGGAAGCCGAGGTCAGCGAGCGGGGATTATTTGCAGCTCGGATGAGAGGAGCTATGCTGCACTCTGCAGTACTCTCTCTCTCTCCCCTTCCAAAGGTGAACCACTGAGATCTGTTAAAAAAAAAAAAAAAAAAAAAAGGCAGACTCACATTTTTTTTCCTGTAATAAATCATTTAAGCTGTTAATTGTTTGAAGTCGGAAAAGATGCAAACCTAAGGATTATTCTATTGTATCGTGTTCATTAGCAAGCAGAAGGAGGATGTTTGCAGAGCGGCAATCCAATTGCTGGCATTATTATTACCTGTTAAACACTACTTTAGGGATATTAGGGGGAACAATTTACCTAAAGGTTATGAATCTTATTTCACAGTATATTAATAAAAAGCATCACATCTAGGTAAAAATATGTTCACAAATTGGGGCTTCGATCCGGTTTCGAATTTTACACGATTACTTCTTTTTAAAACAGAAAGACATACGTCTTAGCTAGCTATAACTACTTTCTTTCTAGCTGGAAAAGCTAGAAAGCTGCCTAGCATCAGCCCTGTTGTATCCCCCCTGCCTCCACAGAGAACTGTTTAGTTTGGATATGAGCTATACTTCTTAACTGCAGCTGTCAGGCTACCTGCACGTCACACATCCTATTAGAAGCACTGAAAATGATCACCACATCACCTCTCACCAAGGTGCATCACATACCTTTGCTGCTATGGTGCAGTGGTTCCCAGCAGAGATGCCTCTTTATATCAACATTCCTCCCGAGTACTACTTGTGTTGACAAGTTACTAGAATGCAACCTGAGTGGGAGGATCTGGAGGTATCACAAATGGCAAAGATATTTGCGGCTTTTAATCATTGCAATTATCTTTGCATTTTCAAACAACTCTTATTTTTCATTTTTCTTTAAGAAGCAAGGGCTCCTGCCTTCCTCCCTTCTTCTTAAGCTTATTAAATATATCACAACAGCAGCGTGCTGCTTTCTTAACCACCACTGATTCTCGAGATCAACTTTTCCGGGAAACACCACCGCGCCAGCAAACCCGGATCAACTACAGCACGGGAGGCTGCAGCCCTACTTATCAGCCTATTTGGTAATGTGTGTGAGTTATCATGACAAGTGCTGTTCATTTCACCAGGTCTTCAGCCCATAATTAAAATATATGAGGCTTACAGTTGCTACGTTTCTCCTTCCAGTGTAAGGACATGAAAACAGAATGTCCTCCTTGGATCTCAGCAAGTTACTTCTGATCCAACATCTTAAAAAAAAAAAAAAAAAAAAAAAAGAAAGAAAGAAAGAAAGAAGGCAGCATTTCTTCATATTCTCAGCTAATTCAGTCTAAAAGTGTCACACTTATTCAGCAGCAGTTAAAATAGGCTGTGATGAGAGCATGACAATTTCCAGCTAAACTAGAGGATAATTAGAAATGCCCCGTAGCAGGCAAGTCAGTGCTTCAATTTATTTGCTGTTTATTACCAAGTCCCTGCCCCTTGGGTGTAATGACTGTAAAGCAGCACCTGCAGCTTCCCAGTGTTTGATTTAGTGCTGTAAATGGTGCTCAGAGAGTAGATTAAGCTGGAATGTGATCAAACCTTATTTGCAATCCGATTATACAAACTGCTCCTTGCACTGACCAGATTGAAGTAATTTCCCTATAGAAACGTTACACTCACTTTGGTGTAAAAATGATTAACATTTGCTGACTGTAGGTCAGCCTTTCACTTCCAGTGTAATTCTTTATCAGGCAGGATGCCCATCTTTTTTCTTGTGTTTGCCACGTTTGTGTACCGCGCGGTATTTAACCAATGGATATAATCAACACCCTCTCCCCCCCCTCCTTTTTTTTTCAGGTCTTGTTGATGAATGATTGTAATAAATAAGCACTCCAGCATAAGCAGATTAAACCATTTCCCCCCCCCCATTTGATTGTTCAGCAGTATTGACATGCTTAATGATCTAACAGAGAACGGCTACAGAATGAAGGAATTTCCATATTTTACTGAAAACAGCTATTGAGGTATTTATAAACAAACAGCCAGTGCACACACAGTGCTTTAACTCCAGCAGCGTTGGGTAGGATTCCTGGGCACCCACATCAATCCAAGAACTAACCTACATTTCTTTCAAAAAGTGCCTAAATACTCGCTGGCACTACTAATCCTTTCACTCTTAAATAATCAGCAACATAAGGCTTCTTGGTTCCCAGTAGCCTTTTTTGCCTCCCCCCCCCACTCCACACACACACACCCCATCCCCCCCACTCCCACCTCCCCTGCACCGTATCAGGAATTCTGGATGTGAAAACTGTTTCTCAGACAATTAGCCTCTGGTAATGAAATGCAACCAAATATATTCTGCACACTGAAAGCAAACACTTGGCTCTCCACATATTTCTGTGACAATCAAAGAAATATTTTAGCCTGAAATGCATTATCAAGCCCGACTCAAATACCAGCAATAACATGTTTTGTTGTATAACATTTGAAAGCTGATTTTCTACAGACATTTTAGCTGTAACCCTTTAGACCCCACGGTCCTGAAAGCTCACGGATCACCACGTTTACACCCAGTCTCCTTGGCTGATCGCTGGGAGAGTATGACTCTTGTCCAGGTCAACGGCTTTCAGAAGGAGATTCCCAAAGCGTTTTGCAATGTGTACCAAGCAGAGTCATGCAGGCACCATCTCGGGATCCCCAAACACACCGTGCAATCTTTCTCTGTCAAACAACTGTGCTCGCCAGGTCACAGCCAGCAACTGGATCTCACTCGGCTCCCGCGCTAAGGCTGCGCTGAGGCAGCCAAGCATTTGCCCCAGCACAGCTCGAGGGGCTGCACACGGGCTTCTCTGACACATATATCATATCTTCCGGCTGTTCTTTTTTTATGATACCTGAAAGATTAGAATTAAGTCATGACAAAAATATCTGGTTAGCTTCAGCATTTTTAAGCTACCTGTACAACAAGTGTCGAGGAAATTCACATCTGCAAGACAGCGGGCTGAGTTATGGGTTTATTTATACACCTTTAATTTCACTCCTGGGCTGGAAAAGAGAAAATTGTGGTCTGATGGATCTCTCAGTCAAAGTCAATTTTACCCCAGTCACCCTGAAAAGAAGTGGGATCCTTCCACCCATTGCAGAGGGTGTCAGATCAGCCCGTTGCCCTGCAAACAGAAGGTTTTTCCTTCACCTTGTTTTCTGAAGCCCACAGCAATCACCTCTGACAGAACACAAGAGCTGAGTTCCATGAGAACAATTGGTCACGACAAAACACTTTGTGATACAATTGTTCTTTGGTTCTATGGCAGCAATGCAGTTTCTTCGGACAGAGCCGTGACGTGTAGGTATATGAGGATGCTGCACCACGTATTTGGTTCTTAAAGACAGCTCCTCATCTTCCTCCTCATCACAAAGCTGAGCACAAGCACTTTGTTGGCCCTGACACAAAAACAGAGACCCAGTGACACCTTGATTCCCCAAGTCTTACTGAAAAATTAGGCAATGGCAACGTAAAGCGTGCCCTACGCAAAGCAGGACAGAGGTGACAGGGCTCTTCTGCAGAGCGGCGCAACGGGACCAGCATCAGGATAAGCAGAAGATGGCTGGGTATTTAAGTGCCTGTAGCAACAATGCAGAGCTGCGTGGCGTACAAGTTCTTGTAGCTCAAATAGATTGGAAAAATGTGTTTTAAGAGACTCCTGCAGACCATTTATAGGTTGAATGACTCCCTAAGAATAGGAGATACATTTTCTGCTTTTGCTGTTTCTTTATCTTAATTCTTTCTCCAACCTTTTATTTCAGTTAATAAAATGATATCGCTCATGGGGTTTTCTTTATCATGATGCACACGCAGTTTTGAGTTAATATCGATGAGAAGTTTAGGCTGGCTTTCAAAATGATCATGCTGGGAGCTGTTTGATGTCAATAGGAATTTGTATGTCTGTGTGGGGACAGGAGGTAAGAGTGCAAGCATCTGGACCTGGCAGGCCTCGCTCAGGGAAAATGGGGCTTCTGTTTCGGTGGGAGTAGGTCTGAAAAAGGATCTCAGCAATTGTCCCTAATTCTGGCAAACTATTCCTTTTTTTTTTTTTTTTTTGAGGGAAGGTAGGCTGTCATTGGGAATGCTAGCTTTTTCCACATTTGACATTTATTATGGAAAAAAAAATCTTGCACTCTTATGGCACAGCAATTCAGACTGCCACGCTAAATTTTCCTGTGCCTGACATCCTGCTCTTGAAGCCATTTTCTACGTGTTTCGTCTTTATTTATTTAGGCCAGCGGGAAAGATTTTGCAGCTCTAACAACAATCCCCAGGGCCTTGTTACAACCAAGGAAAAGCTTGTCTTTAATTTGTACCTGCCTTTCCAAAGGGTTTTGGGAAAGCCTCCGAAGGCCATGTCGGTGGGAGGGAGCTGCTTGTCCCAGGAGACTGCCCCTTCCATTACCCTCTTGCTCACCCCGGCGAGGGTGGAAAGGGAGGCGACAGCTAAACAGTCCCTGCAGTGACTTGACATAAGCTGATGGACCATTTCTTCAGCAGCGAGTGGAATACACCGAGTTATATGTTTAACAGGGCAGTTATCTGTACACCGGCTGTCGTCGTGTCTGCAGTTGTTATCTTGCCTCTGTTTTTTCCAAGCTAATTGGAGGTTGCCCTGTGTTTATAAGTGGAGCATATGGTGAGTGCTGAGGTATTTAAGTACTTCAGGTAAATGAAGACCAATGTCATGGGGAAGGTTTACAGGTGTGGCTGGAGGCCGAGGAGACATAGTGATCTGGGGATGGGCTGCTCTTCTGTCTTCCAAAAGTTGGTCTCACCTGAAGCTACACACATCAGCCAACTTGATGCTAATTTTGGCAGACCAGATTAAATCTTAGTTTGAGAAATTAAAAGCTTATATTCGGTTACCATGAGCACCACTAGGCTTTACTGTTCCTGGTGGGATCCTCAATTCCCCACCCACTGGCGTGACATGGCTGGCTGTGGTGTCCCTGCAGCACCCTGCTCCTCATCTCGTTGCTCTGGAAGCAAGCTCAGGGTGTCCTGGGCTGAGCCAAAACAGGCCTTGGGTGCTCATGACCAGGGCAGTGGGTGGGTGTCCCAGGGGAATTCTGAGCCCTGACAACAGCAACGGCTCACACAGCACTTCTGCCAGTGGTGAACTGTGTTTTTACATCCTCTTCTGTTAGATTTTGGTGTCTGAATCTGCTGATTGTGGGCGGTTAGGAAGTCTACATAAGGACAAAACCGCATGAGCTCACATATAGAGACCTGCCTACAAAACCTCTGCTGTTTCAGACCAGCCATGCTTCTCTGGGGCAGTCACCACCAGCTCCCAAACTGCACTGTACATTTTGGGATGCACAAAATGCAGAGCAGTCCTCATGATGGAAAAGCAAGAGGTGGGCACTGCCAAACTAATTTTTGATTCTTGTTTAAGCCAAGATTTGGACCCAGATGGCCACAGTTTTAGAAATATAATTAAAATCCCTATGACATATATACCCTGTGTGCCTTATATGCATTGAGAACAAAGTTACTTGATTGAGAAGGTCACTGGCTGTATTTTAACATTTGCACTTCCCTCTCATGGCCAATATTTTGGATACTTACAGCTACAAATGGCCCTGGCTGATGCATGGTCACATGATCCCATGATAAAAATTAAACCACTTCAGTCCAGTGTGGTGGCAACGTCACAGCTGCTGAGAATTCAAATGCTGTCAAGCAGCCTCCAGTTCTTGCTGCAACCCTTCTGTGGTACTCAGCTCATGTAAGTGATCGGTTTTGTACCAGCACCCTTCATTATGGTGCTACTCTTGGGTGAGTCCAAGTGTTGGTAGAGAGGTGGTTATCAGTTGCTAGCAAAGTATCTGGACTTGCAGCCTGATACAGATTAATTGCAGAAGGATCTGCAGAGGTTCAGTCTCACTGCACAATCCAAGGGGAGCATCAAGAGAATGAAAAGCTGCCTTACAGTTCGCTGCTAACCCAGAGAATCTGGTCCTCTGCATCTGCTCATAGCTTGATATACTAAAACCTCTTCCCCTCTTCATATGGAAAAAGTGGGAATGCAGTAGCAGTCCTGGGAAGTTGTTTCCTTTAGCTATGCTTTCCTCTGAATCCAGGGCTGAATTTTCCAGCTCTGTGAGCCCCAGGACCCATAGGAAGAGGAAACACCTGCCCTAGGGTGCAGACAGACCTTCAAGAAAGGCTGATGTACTATTTCCTCAACTTCTTCTTCTTCCTAGGTTGGGCCCAGGCTGCTACATACACCCAGCAGTGCAAAATGCAGAAAAGATCAATCTTGAAAGAATTTAATTATTGTAGGAATTACATCAGGTCAGCACCATCTGAAGTTGATTTTTGGCCTCATTAGGCAGTATCATTAATAGGGAGGATGAGTGGGATATCCTGCAAAAACAAAACGGGTGACTTGGTGCCGGAGTCCGATGAAAAACACAGAAATAGACGATGCAACAGTGGGAGCTGGGAGATTACTCACCAGAGTTTCTGCTGTCAGCTTGGAGATTCCTATTTGGAAGTAAGCGAGGAGGGGAAAGACTTGGGTATGTCAGCTGGTCGGAGCTTCACAACTGAGCTGCCAGCTGTGAAGCAGCCAAGAAAAAAACAGGGGGAGGAAGGGGGGAAAGCAAAAAAAAAGCCAAGAAAAAGCTCAAAGGCACCAGCCAAGGTATTGACAGTAAATGCAGAGAAATACTAAAGCCAGAACAGTAAAAGAGCAAGGAAAGACGTGCCAAATGGGGACAAATAAACTCACGCTGTTGCAGCTGCTGCCATTGCTGCCATGCAGGCGGTCGGGCTGCTGGTCGCCTGGACTGCGGGCAGAGGGGCTGGTGAGAGGGGGGCAGCAGTGGCTGGGAACGAGTACAGAGGGAGGGCTCTCGGGTGACTGGGGAAATGAAGAACTTTTAAAAGAAGATTTTACAAGTGCCTGTCTTGCCTGGCCCAGCTAAACAAAGCTGAGGCGGGATGTGTCTGCTCTCTGTAAATACATCGGGGGAGTAACGCGTCGGGCGGGAGAATAGTGGTTTAAAGGACAATGTTGGCACAAGAATAAATAGGGTTGAGCAGATCCTTGCTAATTTGCAGCTAAAAGTCAAAGGATTTTGACAGTTATGAAGTTCTGGAATAGCTATCGGATGTGGAAAAATGAGCCACTTCTCAATAAGGAGCCAAAGATGCTTGTGGCAGAGGAAGTCCTTGTGCACGTTGTTTACCAGGATACCCCCAAAGATATCTGCTGTGTAACTCACAAGCAGAGCTGGGGGGCTTTGCAGCCCATTTTTTTCCCCCTTCTTGAAATACATTAGCCCAAACATACGCTGATGAGTGCCTGAGAGTCCCTGCCCAAGCAGGGCAACAACGGGTGCTCAGCAGAGAACAGATGAGACCTGGTACTTCCCAAGGGCTATCCTCCAGCTAGAGGCAAAGTCTGAATGGGAGAGTGGCGTTTCTTAGGTAGCTTGGCTTTCTTCACAGGCTTTTTTCTCATCCAGGTGGTCTCTGGGCAGTAAAAGCAATGGTGGGGTCTTAAGAAAACAATAATGCAGATTTCCACACAACAAGCTCAAGAGAACCAACCTACATTAGTTATGTTTCAGAGTGCTGTTGTAGTTTTGTGTGGCCAGATTCTGGTGGAGGAGGGAGGCTGCAGGGGTGGCTGCTGCAAGAAGCAGCCAGAAGCTCTCTGCAGGCCCCACACAGCAAACACTGGCCATCTCAAGGCTGGAGTCATTGCTGACCAAGGCTGAGCCCATCAGCAACGGTCACAGCACCTCTGGGAATCACATTTAGGAGAGAAAAATGCCAGCAGCCACTTTTTGCCTCCAGAGAAGGGAGTGAGAAGGTGTAAGAAAGTGTGCAGACACCAAAGCCAGTGAAGGGGGTGGAGGAGGTGTTCTAGGTGCTGCAGAGAAAGATGCCCCTGCAGCCCATGGAGAAACCCATGGTGGAGCAGATGTCCAACTGCAGCCCATGGAAAAGGCCAAGACCCCACCTACAGCCCGTGGAGAGGCTCCATGCTGGAGCAGGGGGAGGCATACAGACACACTGTGACCTGCGTTGGAGCAAGCCTCTGCCAGAACTTGCAGCCTGTTAAGACAGACAGAGACACAGAGATGAGCTAGAGAGAGAGACCCACGCTGGAACAGGTTTGCTGGAGGCTGGGGGGGCTTGTGGCTCCGTGGGAGACCAGGCTGGAGCAGTCTGGGCCTGAGAGACAATCTGTGATTTATGACTGCACCCCATAGCAGTGACCCACACTGGGGCAGCTGGTGAAGAGCTGAAGCCCCGTGGGAAAGGACTCATGTTGGAGAAGTTTGGGAGGGCTGTGTCCCATGGGTGGGACCACATGGTGCAACAGGGGAAGTATGTGAGGAATGTGTGTGTGTCCCCCCCCTAGCTAAGAAGGAAAACAGCTCATGAGGTGCTGACTGAAACCCCCATTCCCCCATTCCCTGCCCCTCCCCGTGCCACAATTGGGGTGAAGAAGGGAGTGAAATAATGACTAAAGTGAAGTCCGCTAAGAAGGGAGGGGTGGGGGGAGGTGCTTTAAGATCTGGTCACATTTATTACCCGACTCTGGTGTCACTGGGTGTGCAGTGCAGGGTAATAAATTAGAGAGTTTTCTTTGCTTTATTCTGTGCTGAGTCTGTTTTGCCCGTGACGCTGATTGCGGGATGATCTCTCCCTGTCCTTATCTCGACTCCCAAGCCTCTCAATATGCATTTTCTCCCCTGTCCAGCTGGAAATGGGAGTGATAGTGTGGCTTTGGTGAGCATCTGGCCTCAATCCATGGTCAAACCACTGCAAGTACTGAGGCAAACACCAACTGCAGGCGTACAGATGCTTCCACTACCAAACTATTCTCCCGCGCTGCCAAAGTCCTGTCCCAGCATGCGCGGCACATAACTCGGAAAGCATGGACTGGGAACAGCCTGTTCTTCCGATGTTCCCAAGTGGTAGTCAGCAATCTGGAGGCGCTTCCCAGGATGACACAGTGTTAACGAGCCCAGAGTGAAAGACAGGTCGTATTGTCATACATAATAAAATTAAGGAAAGGTGGAGCACAAGATTCATTTGTAGTAGCTACAATGGTAAATTGTTACTTGCCCAGGCTATGTGAGCTTTTAAATGTGAGTTAAATCATTTTTTTCTAACACTTTAAAAAAAAAGTATCTTTTGACCTCATCTGGGCAAGTTTATTGACACTAATGCAATGCCTGTTCTGATGAGTTTACAGGCTAAGAAACTGCTGTTAAAACCAGCTTATGAATACCATCACCAAATTTCACAATAATATTAATGCATGTTGTCTGATGTCTAACCTATTGCAGTCAGAGATGTAGCTGGAAGCCTGTAAAGACTCCATCACAAATCTAGCTTTAAATCACAGTATCACAGAATGTTAAGGTGTTGGAAGGGACCTCGAAAGATCATCTAGTCCAACCCCCCCACCAGAGCAGGATCACTTAGATTAGGTCACACAAGAACATGTCCAGGCAGGTTTTGAATGTCTCCAGAGAAGGAGGCTCCATAACCTCTCTGGGCAGCCTGTGCCAGTGCTCTGTCACCCTCACAGTGAAAGTTTTTCCTTATGTTCATATGGAACTTTCTGTGCTCCAGCTTGCACTCATTGCCCCTTGTCCTATCGCTGGCCATCACTCAGAAGACCTTGGCTCCTGACACTCACCCTTTACGTATTTATAGACATTAATGAGGTCACCCCTCAGTCTCCTCTTCTCCTCGCTAAAGAGACCCAGCTCCCTCAGCCTCTCCTCATGAGGAAGATGTTCCACTCCCTTAATCATCTTGGTGGCCCTGCGTTGAACTCTAAGTAGTTCCCTGTCCTTATTGAATTGAGGGGCCCAGAACTGGACACAATATTCCAGATGTGGTCTCACCAGGGCAGAGGAGAAGAACCTCTCTTGACCTATGGGATCCCAGTAGGGTTTCAATAACTGTCACATATTTTCCTCCCATCAGAACACTGAAATGGCTTCATGGTGGAAATGACATAGAGTATCATACCCATCCTAAGTATGAGGCAATCCCTGACCACTGAGTAGGATGGTCACAAGACAGTGCCAGCCCTTGTACTGCCCAGTAGGAGACTATCTCACAGCAGTTTCAGAGTGTGATGCATTTCATGGCTTTGACCAAAAATGTTTAGTTTTCCATGCTATTCTCAATTTCAGGCAGCTTCCTTTCAGAGGTCTCGTTCCTAAGAGCCACCTCAACCTTCTGCGAGGCAAGTGGCTAACCTTCTCCATTAACACCCAGGACACAGCATAAGGACAGTGAACATTTTCACTGTGACCCAATGTCTGTGGTTGTTTCATACAAATGGATTTTCATACGACACTAGAAAGGGGGAAAGGGTAGAAGGTCACTACTAACACTGTCTGGTAAGAGACACCATTTATGTGTCTGGAAAAAAACAATAAAGGGACTAGCAAGGTGAGGACTGCCAGGATGAAGAACATGAAGAGGAACATGACAGGGCTAAAAAAAGACTGAGGTCCAGGAAAGTCAGCGTGAGAAATTTCCACTTAATTTTGTTAGAAGCTGAGGTCAAAGGAAAAGACTTGGTAAATGGCATGAAATGATCTGTCCAAGGAGACGGCTTTGGGTTTTGGGGTTGTTTTTTTTTTCCTAACAGCAGTAGTGCTCAGATAGAGATGGAGTGGTGTAATGCAGGTTTCAAAGAACAATGCAGAAATTAGGAGATATTTTAGGACTGTGGATGAAAATTAGGAGATATTTTAGGACCTTGGCTACTGGAAGGAACCTAGCACATTGTTGAAAAGAGAAACCATCGAACATGGAGGCAGTGTAGGTATGGCAGAAGGCAGAGAGGGAAAAGTGAAGGATGTCTCTGTGTCTCTGGGTCCTGATAATGAAACAGAAGGGGATATTTTCAACCAAAAAGGGAGCAAGTGGTGTAGTTGGGGAAAAAAAAAAAGATTACAAGATGAAGTTATCGTGATAATTGTGAGCTGCTGTGCAGTACAGTGGAGTTTACCCCAGTGAAGTGGGGAAGCATAGAGGACTGGAAAGAGGAAAGGTCCTTGCATCTGAACTGGTAGCTGAGTCCATGGAAATGGAAGGCATCTCTCAGCATGAGATCTTCAGAAGGCAAGGAGGAATCCAGGGACTGTACCGACTAGGGGTGGGCTTCAGCCGTCTAATTTAGGCAATTGGAGCATCCATTCAGCTGCCACTCCCAGTATCCAGAAATCTTAGTCATACCTGCCAGCACTATGAAGATATCTCAGATATCATCAGGCTCGAAGGACACTAGATGTTCGTGTCTATGTAATGATATCCATGATCTCCACTGACCGCAATGGAGATCTCAAACACCCAGCCTACATTAGACATCAACACTATAGACTTCAGATGGTTGCAGTTAGTTGAGATGAAGGGAGCAAGCAGGGATACCCTTCTATGTGCGGAATTGTAAAGTCAACTGCCTTCAAATCCTTAAAAATGTGAAACTGGTTGAAAAAGGATAAAGGCATTTGTTTTTTAATATTTTTAATGTTTTTTTCTTTTTTTTTTTTAGAAAAGGAAAGGCCAGTTTGGGAATGGATTGATGTTTGGCCAACCTGCTCCCTCTCATCACTAACTCATAATATTGTTATCTGAAACCAGCTATAATGTATGCCTTTTCAAATCCCGATTTACGAATTTCATGGTTTGAAGCAAGTATGACAACTCTGGCATGTACATATAAATAAGATATTGTAAGATTTGCAGTCTGTGGGGCTATTTGTTAGAGGATTGTTGGTTTCAGTGCAATTCTTATTTGATAGGTGTCTAGAGTGTAAAAGTTAAGTGACAACATGATTCTATTATCTCTCCTGGTGAACTGTTTCAGACAATGCCTCAGTTGTCTTTACCTTCCCCTGCCTATGATGAAGTCAGCTGACTCAATCTAGATGGGGAAACATCTTGCCCTCTCATGTTGCAGGCATGCTCTGTGCCATTACAAGTGACAGGAAAAAAGGGGTACCCTGAGTACCTTCCACTGATGGAATAAAATTTCGAGATATTTGAGCACCATGGCTTACTGCAGAACATTGCTGGCTGCTTACTCAGACCCCTGGGCACTGCTTACTCAGACCCCTGGGCACTGAGGCCATCATGTATCATCCAACAGCATCTCCTTATTTCTCCTCTGAATCACCTGACTTCTTACAAGCAAGAGAGAAAAAGCAAGAAGGAAACAAACCGTGGAAAACAGGAACAAGGAAGGTGATAAAAAAACATGCTGGAATAAAGGACAGGTAGGGACCAGTCATTCAGTTCAGTCATCTGCTATTGCAAGCCTCATAATGTATTTAATAAGCTCACAGAGCTCCCTTTCAAGTGCTGCAAGCATTTTGCCTACCCTCTTCCAAATAAAAAGTTGATCCAAACCCTCTGCCATCTGACAGCAGAGAACCCTCTTTCCCAGGCAAAGTTTACCTGTTTAAGTCTATTTGTTCTTTTGCCAACCTTCTCTTCAGGTGAAGCAACTCTGCTCTGTAAACATATCGGAGGGGTAAACATCAACAGTGGAGATCAATCACGTTGTGTTACAAGCAGCTAATGAAGCCAGTCTCTTCTAGGTCCTTAGATAAGAACAGAATCGCTTTTTCCTAATGATTCTCTGGCTGCAGGGGACTGAATTGTCATGATCGTTATGCCTAAAACAGTACATTCAAAATGAGGTGTTACCAAAGTCCTTTCTTCTTCCCATCGCTGTAAATACCTTGGCATATTCAATACTGGAAGTGGGTAAGCTGAAGTCAGAACCCAGAGCCAACCTAAAGATCTTAACTAAAGTCACCTGGAAACCTTTCTTGTACAGAGCTGTCCTACAGAAGTAGGATGTGCAAGTGTGGCTCCTGTAGAAGCTCTCCTTTCTTTGCCCTATTTTGAGTGTCTTCTTCCTGGATATGCTTCCATTACCAGTTCTCGGGAAGCACCTGTAATTTAGCTGAAGAGAGTTTGCACGCAATCTAGTGAAGAGTCAACTACAAAGACAGGCAAGACATGTTATGAAAGGCATGTCACACCTGCTGTGTCATCAGCAAATACTTCTGAAACTGAAGAGTCATCTGCTTTACACCTTGTGAAAGTCAGGATAACTTACAAGAAATGATGGTGGCTTGTTAAAGACCTATAAATGTTAGAGATAAATATTCTGCCCTTACGGTGATTTCCTTACTCCACACTTTTGACTCAGCTCATTAATTATTAAAAAGTGGAGACAGCCCTTCTTATAAGTGGAAAACAGAATAGTATCTCTTTTCATAAGTGCAGTCTGGTCATTTCACACTTCCTTGTTGAGCGACTCTTAAAACTCTAATGAAAATCCTGAGTATCTGTAGAGACAGGCCATGGACTTGAGGGTACAGTCAGTAGTTAAAGAAATCCATTAAACAAAGAGGCAATTTATGTCTCTTTCTGCTTCTCAGTAGCAACCTCTTGAACTGGAGGTGAAAGATAACCCAGCTAAAAATATAGATAGCTCAGCAAAACAAAGAGTCGTGCAACTACACATCATAATAAAATACATCTTGCAGACAGTGGTCATTCAAAATTAAAGACTGGGTGAAATATGCTTACAGGGCTTTTTCCTACATCAAGAGACCCGTGTTTCTTCATTTATAGATCCATGGGTTGGTGACACAACAAACCACTTACCTTTCACTTTTACTCTTGCAGCTCACAAGGCCAATGGTATCCTGGGCTCCATCAGGAGAGGGGTGGCCAGCAGAGACAGGGAGGTGATTGTCCCTCTCTACTCTGCCCTCGTGAGGCCCCATATGCAGTACTGTGTCCAGGTCTGGGGCCCCCAATATAAGAAAGATGTTGAAGTGTTGGAGAAGGTTCAGAGGAGGGCCACGAAGATGATTAGAGGGCTGGAGCAGCTCCCCTACGAAGAGAGGCTGAGGGAGCTGGGCTTGTTGAGCCTGGAGAAGAGAAGGCTGCGGGGGGACCTCATTGCAGCCTTCCAGTACCTGAAGGGAGCATACAAACAGGAGGGGAATCAACTTTTTTAAAGGGTAGACAATGGCAGGATAAGGGGGAATGGATTAAAGCTAAAGGAAGGAAGATTTAAATTAGATACTAGAGAGAAGTTTTTTACAGAGAGAGTGGTGAGGTGCTGGAACAGGCTGCCCAGAGAGGTGGTGGATGCCCCGTCCCTGGCAGTGTTCAAGGCCAGGTTGGATGGGTCCCTGGGCAACCTTGTGTAGATCCAGGCCTGGAGGTTGGTGTCCCTGTCTGTGGCAGGGGGGTTGGAGCTCTATGATCCTTGGGGTCTCTTCCAACCCAGGCCATTCTATGATTCTATGATTCACTCTCATTGGTGGGGCTGCCTGGGATAATTTTGCACTCTCCCGAGCTCTGTAAGAGAAACTAGGGTGTTAAAGGATTTTACATAAATATATTCTGAAAAATAGCTAGATTTCATCAAGATGAGGAAACATGCAAGAAAGGTTCTTAGGGATCACTATCCCCATTAAAGTAGAAACAGGGAAATTCTGAATAAATGACGTAGTTTGGGCTAGCAAAACCTATAACGCCGCCATTCACAAAGCTAAAATAGGTGTCTTGCTATAATTATCTTGCCACTTGTCCTTCATAATCCCAGAATTGTTTTCTCTTCATCTCAGATGATATCTCACCAAGCAGAAGTGGAATGAATGGGCCAACCTACTTTTCTTTAGGATGGTGTGTACCAAATGAAATGGAATTGCCTTGCTGAGTAATGAGCGTAAGGGAATGTGTTGGAGCATATTTACAAATAGCTGCAGGTCACCTTTAATTTGCATGTAAACAGACTTTCCACACTCCTTTTTATAACTGTAAGATTTTCCTGACATAACTTACTTGTACTGAAAACGCACGAGAGAAATACAATGGCACGTAGCTGGCTTGGCTCTCACTGAAATATCTATAAAAACCAAAGTCAAATTCCCATCACTGATCATATAACAGGCTGCTCACCTTGATAAGAGAAAAACCCCAAAACATCACCAAAAATCCATTGCAGCAGTGTAAACACCCTATTTGCATCTTTGTACACAGGAGTGACCGTGCTTCACATACTATTTGTACTTAGGCAGCATGAAGGCTCCCGGGCAGTGTTCCTGGACCTCCTGGTGTTCTCATCAGTTCCTCCAGCATTTGTAACCCCAGAGGCTTTGTAAAGGAGAGTCAGCTGAACCTCCCTACACACTCTGTCAGCCATAAAAGGTAATGACCACCTTCTGATGGCCTGGTGGGTACAAAGGTGAGGGAAAAACCAGCAATTAATGACTTTGAGCAGCCCCTAACCTTCCCTGGCCCATAAGGAAACACGTACAATATTGTACTTGTTCCTCTTGGCTTCAGCTCTCTCTTTTTAAATTCCTTGTAGCTCAGTAAAAATTTGCTGTGAGGGCTGTGGAACTATTTCTCTGACCTCCATTATTCTGAGGTACAGAAAATATGGATCCGCAAAGAAGAGATAAATTATAATACAATTTTGAGTGACAAACAATTCCTGCAGATCTTTAAAAAAAAAGTGGTGAGTCACAGACCAGGAGGAGGAAGTAACTTTTGTAATCTGTTGTTCACAAAAAAAAGAGAATGCTGCCTGGGAGACATGTAATATCCAGCCCTGATAAATGTTCTCCACTCTTCCCAGTTAGGAATGTGTGCCTTTCCAGTGGATAAAGACAAGTTTCACCTTCCTGTATTTGGCTAGATGCTATAATGAGAGGGTATTTGTTTGACTTCTCAGTGTGGATTAGTTTGGGTTGGCTATTTTGATTGGTTGTTTATGAGTGTTCAGCACATATATGTTTTCTGGAGGAGACGGTACAGGAATGGATTTGGCCAGACACAGGCTGTCCAACTGCAATCCACAAACATTAAAAACACATTGTCCCAGGGTTATGCACTTTATGCTCCTAATTGGCCGAGTGTTTACCCTGTGACATTTTAATAGTAAATATCTGAGCACCTTCATTTGAAATTCCAGTCTCTTTGTGGTTTGCCTCCACAGCTAGCCTCTAGAGAGGCAGAACAGATTATGGGTCTTATAAGCTTCATTTAAACCAAAGGGATAAATGTTTACGACAGAGGACTAGGGAAAGAGGAATTTAGCTGGACTATGGCTGGATATAGAGTAGTTTGACTTTCACGAAATGAACAACCACCTTTTGGGCACAGGTTTCATGTTAGATGACATCTCCACCAGGTATTTTGAGTGCAAAATACCCTTGACTGTGGCATCCTGAGGTATACTTATTTCTCTCTTTCCAAACATTGAGAAGAGTATCACTTACCACAGTAGCAGGCAAGCCAAAATTGTCACATTGGATAGGTCCCAAGCTTCACCTTGTCCAGGAACACATACCCAACAGCAGTAGGTACTCAAAACCCTGAAGATGCGTGTACAAACCCCCAGAGGGCAAATACAGAATAAAGCCCCTTGCATCAAGTCTCATTTGATAGCTAGAGATCATCTTTAAGATGCAAAGCATGACATTTAAGTATTAAAGGAAAGTGGAAATGCAAGCCCTGGGTGGTCTTTGTATTTCTTAGAGAGCACCCAGCACCCAGAAACAGAATCACAGAACGTTAGGATCAGCTAGTCCAACCCCCCTGCCAGGCCAAGATCACCAATGAACACATGGAATGGGATGGTCCCAGGGCCACTCCTGTGAAGAAAGGACCTTCCATTTGCTGTCCACGGACTTGGGATTGGCTTTGACATTAATGTTTTGGATATTTAGAGCAGGGCGCAGGCCAGTGCTCAAGCAAGGGGGACAGATTGTCAGCTGTGCTCTACCTCCGTGTGTGTGTGCTTCTATTATAGAGGTGTGCTGTAGGTGTTAATTAATGCAGCTGACCGATGATTTAAGGAGGCATAAGTGATGATATTTATTAGTATGTACATATTCAAATCCCTTCTCTTGGTTAGATTTATAATCAGAAGTGCCTGGACAACTACTGTGGTTTCATTCATCTATGTGAGGTATTTACAGCATATTTACAGTAGCCATTTATAGTTCATGAGCTTTTTTTTCCTTGCAAACTTTAATTTAATAACTCCTAATATCCTCAGTCGCTTTCACACACACAGTGTGCTTACTGAACTAAAGCCTTCTATTTCCTTCTGAATAGAAACCACTCCTGCCCAGACCTTGTGCAGCTAGGGATTTGAGTGCAGTAGACAATTTCAAAGACTGCTCTTTCTATTTAACAATCAGTGCATTAGGCTAAAATATTCACACAGATGCACTAGCAATTGAAAGGGTGTGCGGTGTAGTGACAAGGTCCTTCTGTTACCTGGAACTGTAGAATGATGAATGAGCATTAGTGGAATATTCTTTTGGCCTTTAGGTTTACCTTGATCTTCTCACAGAATGCAAATTGACATTATACCCACATTTCTATAGTATTTATTACTGTGGTCATGATGTGAGGGCTTTTTTCAATATGAATAGTGTAAAAGGGGAAACATATTACTGCAAAGAGGCATTATTGTGCTGGGAATGTATAAACAGCTGAGAAGAATAGAGCGACATGCTCATAATGGAAACTGAAAGCTCTTCATTTTGTCCTGATTGTCTACCCTTCCTTTTTAAACAACCTTCCTTTTTCCTAGCTATCAATACAAAGTTCTTTTTGGTAAAATGAAGTGCATTCATGCTGCCTGAAAGAAGCTTTTAAAGTTGATCTGTGCCCACACAAAAGGGAGGCAGTGTTTGAGCACATCAAGTTGAGGAAGCAAACTTGGTCAATGTTCATTACTCATGGCTTGACACTCTGAGCCTCCATATCATTTTGTAAAGAATCAGATAAACTTTCCTTGTGATAAACAACTGAAATAATTTTTCTTAGCTGTCAAGTCCTTTTCTCCCATTTCCAGCCTGTTCTCACACTCTTCCCAGCTCGTAAAAGCAACCGAGCACAGCTCTTTGGGCTGATAAATGGGCTCCTTTCAATTGGTGGCAGGCTTCAGGAAAAAGAGATAATCCTGGATAATGTGGACACAGTTTTCATTTCATGTCACCCAATTAAACTGCAATTATCCGGAGTGCAACAGCAGAAAAACTGGAAAGAATGGTTGGAGAATGAGGAGCCCTGGCTCCCTGGGACTCTTTATACTACACACATTAGCCTAGATTTGTTCTATTCTGATAATAAAGTGCCAGTCTAAGCACTTAGCAGCACACAGTGAGAGACAGACCAGCTGCAACCTGTAGCTCAGAATGAAATACTATTGGGAGCGCTCTGGGAAATAGCAGTTCGATCCAGAGTAACTTTCTGGGAGATGATTTGCATCAGGAATCCAAGGCGCTGTGCGCCCCGGTTAATTACATCCAGGGCAATATGGTCAGGAGGTGTTCTGAACAATGCAGGGAGGTTGGGATTACAGGTAAAACAAGGACAAAATAAGAAGGAAAGGAAAAAAAATAAGCAGCCTTTTCTTAACATGACTCACCGTAGCACTGGGAGCCAAAACGAAGCAGATACCAACCATTTTATTATGAAGGCAAACTGCACTAACACATCTTATCTCTTCAGCATTTTGGCTGAGATCTAGGGCGGGATGAATTTAATATGTTAATATCTCTTATTAAGTTACCGCTCTCGCAGTAAAATAAACCGGATAATCTGACAGATCTGTTTTATCTCTAATTACCATGATCCCGGTAAACTGCAATTAAATAAACAGATGGGAGTTTTTTAAGCTTGTGGCCCGGCGCATGGGAACATTTTAGTAATTGAAATGCACGTATTTGTTGTTATTGCTTTATTTCATTTATCCTGCATTTACAGGTGTGCTGTGGGCACCGGCTCTAAATACCAAGGGTGACAATAAAGAGTCTCCGACAACTCAAAAGCTTTGTTCCTGGAAGTCCTTACTCTTTGCTCACCTTGTTTCTTAATTAATTAACTAATTAATTAATTAATTTACTCCTACATGGAGGACCAGGCAGGGCTACCCCAGGCTGTGAGACAAGTGAGGCAATTCGGCTTATGGTCCATTTCTCGAGAAGTAAGATGGACTTTAGGTTGTTACATTACAATACATCATGAACATACAGAGGATTCCTGTTGTTTGGGGTCCCTTCACACACTGAGAAGCAGCAGCAGAATGGAGAACCACCCTCTTCAGTGGCAACACCTGAGGGTGCATGCAAGTTCCCATGCCAGGCAGTACATCTTGGGGAAGTCCCACACAGGGGCCTCCAGCCTTGGTACAGTTCATCAGATGCATCTGCCCTATATAACGGTGCCAAGGGGGTAACAAAGGGGCAGAAATTCCTAGATCAGAGTCAGAGCTCTCCACCATGACCATGGGACACTCAGGTACCACTTAAGCTACCAGGCACCAGACTTCATGGTTTTGTGTAAGCTGGTATCAAGCTATAAACTATTTTTGCAATATTTTTTGGTTAGCAAGGCATGTAACAGAAAAGCATATGGTAGTCACAAGAAAGGCAAAGCAAAATCTAGAACTGTGATAGTGCTGAAGCAATTATTCCCAAACAAAGCACAGGTATATCATGAGCATGAGCAGGTTTTCAGACTAGAAAGATTCTGTTTTACCTGAATTTTTCACTTTGGCCCTACATCCAGGTATGGAAAAATGCATTTCCCCATCCCACCTGGGAAAATCCCAGGTGCAGAAAGATTTGGGTTCCTTGGAGTTGTTAATAAAATTGGGATTTCCCTGTTTCCAAAATAATACCATGCCTCCCACGCTCTTTATTCCATCCCTTCGCATTCCTACCTGAAGCAGGTTCTGGGATGCTTTGAAGATTGCTTTTCTGTTTAAAACTTGAAAGCTGCCTTGTTCCTCATGGAGCCTATTTAAATAGCAAAAAGCTGCGCCTTGATGTGAGCAGGAGCTGCAGAGAGGAAAGAGGAGCTGCAGCAGGGGTGCGGGGACTCACACATGGTGTTAATGGAGCACTTGGGTTCCTCCACAAATGGGGGAGATTTATGCCAATGGAGTTACACATTTTAAAGTGTGGCAACTTTCTTTTAACTATTTTCTGTTTTCAAGGAGCCTTTAAGCAACTGTCACATGAAGGAGGGCAGTCAAAAGAGCCATAACTGTGAGTTTACTGGCAGAAATAGAAGTAGCGTGATTTTAAGGTACACATTTTCCTTAGTTCACTGGTGATTTGCTCCTCTGAGAAGCTGAATGAGAAGCTGACACCCTTTTCAAAAGCCAGTCCTAACATTTCAAAGGTAGGCAGGACTGAAGAAGCAAGGGGAACCTACAGGAGGTGCCAAAGACTGATGAGCATACATAAGTAAAGAAAGGTGATTGTATTTGATTGAGGGAGCAAAGGTTGGGCAACAAAGGAAAATAAATCAATCTCTGATGGTTTTAGGAAGAAGAAGGGCAAGTTCTTGAGCAATGTTAATCACTTGTCATGCCTGAGATCTGTCCTGATGAGACATTGATCTCACTAAGTGACATTCATCTATGTAGAAACAGAAATGAGTGCGTAACACAGTACAGTGCATCAGTCTGTTAGCGGAGTGTACAGAGTATATTAACACTGTGCATTAACAGCATAGACTGCAGTGTAATGGGGAATGACGCTGCACAGGCTCGTTACACTGATTATGCCAGGCAGCCTGCACACGGTAAGAGAAGGTGCCTTACCAAGCAGGTCTGCAGTCCAAATAGGTGGGGGAGGCAAACTCGTGCACAGCACCTTGGCTTGCTGGGCACAGAACCTGGGCTTTCCAGCTCTTAGCTCGGTTACCTCCCAGGAACTAGACGATGCTGGGTTAGAGATCTGCGTATCAGTCACGTAACTGTTTTATCATCTGTTTTCTTATCTTAGAAATACAAGAAGAATATAAGAATATCCAAGCCAGATGTTGACTTCATCAACAGCTAGGGAGAAAGGAGAGTCACACCTTCATATGAGTCTCTATTTCCTCATTTCTTTCTCCAAAGAGAAATGCTGCCATGTCCTAATCTGCAGGAGAGGTTACCAGATGACGTTTGTAAAATCCTCTAAAGATAGATGTATACTCTTTAAATATATATATTAAAAATGCATATATGAGGCTGTAAAACATCATCATGAATGATTTTTCAATTCAGTGTGAAAAAGACACAGTCATGCATTATAAGACACTGGATTTTAAAGGACTGTAATGTCTGTGCTATCCTTCTCTCCATTTCTACCCATTTGCAACTTCTCAGTTGCAAGAGAAACTTTGGGATGGTTGTAATTTACCTCCTGGTCTGCTGTGCCCCATAAAGTTGTTCTGGGAGGAGAAATACTAACTCCTGCGGATGTAGCTTTACCAAAATATCAATGTGTACTTTTCATAAGAGCTTCGTTAGCTGATGGCATTTTGCTTGACTACCAGCAGTCATTGTTTCCCTCAAAAAGGAGCAGTGTCAGATAATTTCACCCCCTGCTTTCTCTTTGGTTGCACGGTGGCCAGAAACAGGAATTAGAGACCCCCAAACCAAGTGGAGGCCAGGGCTCTGAATGGAGCAGCTCTGTCTGAATCTCATGCTAATGAGATCAGGAAGGGAGGAAATGTTGAACTCCAACCCTGGGCTGCCAAGCAGCTCGCCCCTGCCTCTGTGGAGGGCAGAGCCAGCTGGGCGCAGGGAGTCTCCCGAGGTACCCAGGGGATAAGGATGCTACTCAGCTGGCAGGAAAGGGAGCAAGAGTTTTGCTTATCTTAATAGCTCCTTTTGTTCAGGAATCACAGTGGCGGCCCTTATTTGCAAACTTGAATAAGTATAATGCACTCTGAGCTCTTGCACAGGTGCTGGGCGCGAGTGGTGGCTTTCCTCCGTGCCTGCACAATGGCTGCTTTGCTTTTTCTTTTTCCAGGGCTGCAGGAAGGAACTGGAAAGGCTCATTCAGACAAAAGTGCTGGCTGCACATTTGGGCAAAGCGCTGACTGGCTTTTGTCGCTGTGTACGTGGTGCCATCCCTGCGCCCGGCGATGGTGACCCAAAAGGTGATCTGACAATAAATGTTTCTTTTGGAGAATGTCTCAACTGCTGTAGAAGCTCACACATTTGATTCAATGAGGCATCACATTCATAATGAGACCAACTGGTTCCGACGGGTAATTGCCTGGCAGTCTCTCTTGATAGCTGGCTAGATAAACAGTGTATTTTCTTCCCTTCCTTCAAAAACTTCACAAGGGAGGCAAAAACAGCGCCTTGAGCATCTGCAGGGATGAAGTGAAACAAGACTAAATCCAAGTAAGATGGAGTACTGAAGCAAAGCAGACAGGGTGTTGTTGAGCCATTTTTCTAAGTTACACCCAGTGAGGAGCTGTCTTTCTGGATTTAGATGGGTTTATACCACCTCAATGCAACTTTGTGGACTTGCTTTCCAAATACACAAGAGCTGGTGATTGATGCTGCTGTATTGTGGCTCTTGGATGTAATAGTGTCCAGTTTGTGATTAACATCCTTCCCTTCCTAAAGCCCTGCTGTCCTCCAAGTTCACTAGATGCTGAGGGACTGTGAAATTGAATAGTCCAAATACCTGAGAATGGACACTTACAAAAAAGCCCATAAAGTACTTACCTCACCAAAATGGGCTAAGATCATATTACATGCTCATGGATTAACACTTTGAGGAACCTTACAGCATGTGGCTTTGTAATGTACTGCTGCTTTTACCCAGGCTTTCGTCTGTCTTTCTGTGCTAACCTCTGCTGCAGCATAGAAGGAACAGCCCATCAGATTCAGGAAGAAGTTAGCCCACCATTAGAATACTTGAAACTGAGTTTATTTTCCTACATGAATATATTCCCTCTTGCTAAGATTTCTAGAAAGCTAAAAGGATGCTCAGGGTAAAAAATCCTCACTGTTAATGAGCACATCTTTTCCCAATAAATACGGAAGAAGGGTTCAATACATCCTTAAGTCCTTTGCTGTCTGTCTGCTTTGTTGTGATTAGTAACCTTTTTTTGGTGTAAGATGACTCTCTCTTTATGCATCGGGCTGTCACCATAATAATAATTCTCAAACATTTAAACTGAGGTAAATTCAAATACCCTTGATCAGTACCAGACACCTGTTGCACTAGAAACGTATACATAAACGTATTTTCTGGCATCATCCACTATAGATTATATGATTTTTACTTCATTATTTTAAGTTATAGTGTTACTGTGTGCTTGTAATATAGATTATTTAAAGAGCCTTTTTTTTTCTCTCTCTTTGGAACCATTAATGAAAACCTCATTTGCATTAAATTCTGTTTCATCGGGTTTTGCTCCTTGAGAAAATGTCAACAAGGTAACAACTTTCTTACTAGACAAAGCAGAAAGCCAAATATATTTCTTCAGTCATTGTGTAAGTGTGAGAGGTAATGTAGTGGTCTGTAACATTCTCTAACCAAGTTGTAACATTTAGTTACAAGAAAATTAACCAAAGAGTAACTCTGTGAAAGAAAAGTATTTAGAGAGGATGGGAGATGCTATTCCCATTTTCTTTGCAAGAAAGATGAGAGTGTAAGGTACTCAGCCCAATGACTCATGGTGGCTTTAGTCCATAGATTATCATTTTTAACTCTGTTGGGATCTAGAAGACCAAATTTAATTTTATTTCCTGCTTCAAGATTTGAGACATCACAGAATCACAGAATTGTAGGGGTTGGAAGGAACCTCGAGAGATCATCGGGTTCAACCCCCCTGCCAAAGCAGGCTCCCTAGCTCATATTGCACAGATTTCACAAGGATACCTCAGTACTTCAATTTATGAAATACAGAGAAAGGTTCTCACTCTTTCCCTTGGATACCTTCTTCAAAATACTTTAAATAAATATATGGAAACAAGGACAAGACATTGTCCCACAGTGGCCTCTCTTCACCTGAGCTAGGATGAAGCACTCTGGATAGGATCTTCCTTTCAACTCCCACCACAGTTACTCAGCTGGTAAAAAGCTTAACCAGTCGCTGAGTGTGCGAGTAAGGAGGGCTCTGTGACAGGTGAATCGGTGGGGATCTGGGAATCAAAAAAATCAACTGCAGCCTTAATTAAGATCCTGTTACGACACTGGGACATAGAGGACTGTCCACCCACAGATTCTAAGTTCATCTGTCCCGGCAAACCCAGAGACCACAGAGGTGCATCATCCTGCCTTGAGCATCAAATCGAATGTCGGCCCTGAAGAGTGCCCCTCCTGCCCGCTACCTGACGGCTGCCTGTGCTGGGCACTGGTGCTGTAGGCAGCAGCAGCAGCCACAGGACACTCTGCATGGAGCTGTGGCATATATGGGAATGAATGGTAACTAGGGCTGCTGCTGCTGTTTTTATTTTGGCTAGTTGGCAGACATCTCACTATTCTTTAGCTTTTGAATTAGGATGATGTAAGAGGCCCTAGCGCAATGCTAACACTCCACTACAAGGTTTATCAGAAAAGGCTGTCAGTCTTGCAACAGTCACCCAGAATCACAGAGAACTAGGAACAAATTTCATGCGTAGTCAACAAATCCGTGGGCTGAAGAGGTGTGTCAGTCCCTAATCCTCTGTTACTCCAGGTGACTGGTCTTCTGTGGGCAGACCACACTACACATCTGTGGGAAGCCAACTGGGTGCTTACTCTGTGCGGACCTGTCCACAGCCCCAAAGGCCACGTAGTACACACCTGCACCCATGTACAGCCTCCTCTCTGGGCTCCCTGTCCCAGGAATATCTAGCACCCCTTGTTAAATCCATATGCTTGAACTGTCAGGCAGATGCATCACCCCCATATGACCCCGACTTTTTGTAAAGCAGGAGGAGGAAGCCTTTTTGGGTGAATGTATCGGAAACAGAGGAGGTCAAGTGCTGGTTGTTATTAACATACCTCACTGAAAACACACGCTGCCTCAGCCTTAAGCCTTCCAAGATACCAGGTCTGTCACGGTGGTTGATAACTCCCTTTCTTTGAGGTCATTCCCTGGGTCTCATGCTGACTTCCTGCATGACTTCAGTTGCTAAGTGTCTGCATCATTTCCTAAAACAATTCTGAGGTCCTTTTGAAAATATGAAACTTGATAATGCAGGGACAAATTCAAAGCACCTCAAAGTCAGTGAAAGTCTTCCTACAACCACTGGTCACAGGAGACAGGAGGGGTCCCTCCCGTAGTTCAGAGGTCTTGACTCCTACTCCTAAGGGTAGCTCTAATTAGCTTTTGCCACATCACCCAGCCTCAGGCTGAAGCCTATTTCAGCCCAGCCTGGCCAGAAGACTGCTTAATTTTGTTTGATCCAGACTTCCAGTTGCCTGGCGTGCTAGCACTGGCCATCAGCTCCTCTCTGCCGCTGTTCGCTGCCGGTGCGCAGGGCTGTGTGCCGCAGATGGAGTTCCTCGGGAGATTAATGATGTGCTGAACAATGCGTCATACTTGATACCCTCATGAACTCTGACACCTGACACGGCACACCTTCAGCTGTTAGAGTCAAGGGTTCAGCAAGTGAGCAAATTCTGGATAGACACCAATTTCCCTCGAAACATCTGAGAATAATATCGCTTATTTGACCTATTTGTCACAGGTAGCTTTGCCTTTACTGGTTTTTCTCATAAATGCTGGAGAAAATGGCATCTGTATGGTTATACAGTACTTGGAAAAAGTATTTTGAAATCTGCCAGCCTGTGTCTCTGGCCCATTTCCCTTAGAGGTAGGAGGAGAAGCAGGTAATTAAAGTATTTGTATAACAGTTTGTTGCAACAGTAGTTGACAATACAGACAAAAAGCACCCGTTCCCCTTTATCTTTTAGCAGGAGCTCCCCATGTCAGCCAGCGTGTCAGCTGTCCCGCCTGAGGACATGTGTTAAAGCAGTTATCAATGCCCTGAGACCCAAGGCGGAGAGGCTCAAGACGTTAGTCCCGCTCAAGTGGCATCATCGTGTGTTTGCGCTTTCCCTCCCTCGGCCAGCCCTCCCTGTTCGTCAGCCTGCTGCCCTTTTGTGACACGAACCCCGCGGTCGGGAAGGCGCTGGGTATTGTTAGCACTGCTCCCTACAGTAGATTGGCAGCCAGGAGTGCCGGGGAATGACAGGTCCCATAATGCACCCTCATCGCGAAGATGGAGAGCGTCACCTCTGTAACATTCCCAGCTTTCATTAGCCTGGGTGCAATTGTGCTAGGTTTAATTTTTGGAGTGTTTGCAGTTTTTCCAGCAAATAGCTGTTTGAACACAGTGTCCCCATTATATCACCACAGTCAAAGAGGGGAAAGATAAAGGCATTGTGCAAAGTTTCTGTGGCTTTGCAGACAAGGATTTATGTACTGGAGAACTCTCATCTGGCAGTCAATTTGCCTTTGTCTTTCAAAGTAGTGGAAGTATCAAGGGAGTATGCCCAAGAGTTTTATTTGCTATTTACCAGATTACTGAAGTATCGGGCATCTTTAGATCTGTTGTGAAGAAAAATGCTTTCAAAACGATTTTGCAAACTTCTGCTGAGACTGAGGGGAGAGGCGAGCGAAACCCTTGAAATGTTACCCTTTGAACTGCTAGAGGAGCGCATGATTGAGGAAAGGACTCGAGACTATACAGTGGAATGAGTTTAAAATGCGATCCCTCGTAAGGGTCTGTCCAGCAGAGAGAAAAAGGAAAAATGCATCTGCCACTATCTGCTTTGGAGGAGTAACCATGTTAGTGGAAACAGTTCCCTTCTGGAAAATTCTAGTCCCTGGTTAACGCATACAAGGTTAAACCAAGTTTTTAAAAAAAATTAAATAAATAAAATCGACATTTTCTAAACAGGCAAGGGTGAGATTCATGTGTAGCTCTGCTTAGTTTGCAGCTCAGCTTACAACAGGGAAGAAGTATTGAAGTTAATGGGATTGGTCCCGGCTAACATCTTTCCCCTCAGTCTTTCCCTAATATTTGATTCTGACTGACACAGTTAAAATTGTAGTGAAGGCAGAGCCTGTAAGACCAGGCTTTATTGTCTGAAAGCAGAACTGAATGGCATTCATCCAACACTCCTGAAGGTGGGTGAGAACTGAGGGGAAAGCTGCTTACAAAAATGTATAATTTAGCATTAAAATCAACTACTGTACTGGAGAGCCTGCGTTATAAATACCTTGGCCGCTACAGATGATCCTGGGATTTGGGGAAAGGTTAGCTTTGCTAACGTGATAATTAACAGGGATAAGTTATAAAACAAAGCGGTTCACATGATGTTGCAGAAACTAATATGAACACAACCTGTTGGGGGGGCGGGGGGGGGAAGGTCTTTATGCCAGAGTAAAATATGACCTGCTGACTTTGGGTTATCAATAGGGACCAGTAAATACATTGGAATGTCTTACTAGCTTGAAACTTTACCAATGCCTGAAGCCAGCATTTACAAAGTTCCAAAAAAAATACCTACCTGACTGCCTGGCATCCACAAGTTCTTGTAATTTCTGATTCCAGGTAAAATATTATGTGAAAGGCCTCTTTCTGTAGATAGCCTTGATAAACCCAAGAGCTGTGAGGTATCTTCTTAAACAATGCTCATCTCCCATGGAAGATGGGAGGCTAAGCTTCTGCTGTGTTGTCGTTATCTCATTTTAGGGGAAGTTTCCTAGCCTCTTCTTTCGCAGCTATAGGTGCTGTCTGTGTTCGTTTCTGAGGAACTGGTTTCTGGCCAGACTGCTGCACTAGCCTCAGGCCCCAATCCACAGTGCAGAACATGACCTCTTTTAATAAGTTTTAAAGATTTTCCTTTGGCCAGCCAGGCTCTCCTTCATGTAACGTGAACCTTTCTCCTCCTAGCACTAGCAAGGAACAGCCCAATGTCCTGCTCTAGAAAAGAGCAATGGTCCTTCTGGGAGGAGCACCTTTTTGATCCACCACAGGCTCCATTTCAGCCAGATGTGAGGCAGGCACCATGAAGGCATGCCAAAGGCTGGTATTATGCCAGTGCCACCATTTTTTTGGTCATACACCTGGTGTATATTGTTGTTTTAAGGGTCTGAGGCATCCTTTCTTCTGGGAAAGGGGTGGATGGGAGGACCAACACCATCTGCTGCCATATTTTTCCTTATGTGTCTTGGAAAATTCTGCTGCTGTATCTAGAGTGTTTTCCACTGGATCAGTACAACAGTCATCGAACCAATCTATGGACATATTCAAAACATGAGCAGTAGGTCTAAGAGGGGCCAGGAAACAAACCAAGAATGTTTTTTGTAGAAGGTACCGGTCTGAGGCCTAGGAGATGTGGGACATCCATTCCTGCCTGGGCGACATATCTTCATTGTTGATTCACCCTCAGCATTACATTATTGCTCTGTAGTTCTTCCTGTGTCCTCTGCTCACATTGCCTGTTTGTTTTTTTCCTCTTTAGGATATGTGTGCCATGAGGCACTGATTGAATCTCTCTCTGTGGCTGTACAGTTCTTGGTGCTGTGTTGGATCAGTCTGGATACTCCCAGTAACAGCAAACAATAAAAAACCCCTGTGATAGCTTATTGTTATTTTGCACGTGATTTTGAGAAGAGAGACATGTAAAAGATATTCTAAAAAAAATCTCATCTTCTTCCTTACAAACTCTGCAATATTACTGGTAACAAGTCTCTTCTTCCAGAGCGCTTCCTAGGTTCTCCTAAGCACTGCACTCCACGTACTTTATGGTAATAATAGCAATAACTTTTCACTCCTGTGAAAGATGCCATTAATGTCAATTTTTTAAATGTATTTTGGACCAAATACTTTAGCTAACCATCATTTGCACAGAGCTGTCTCTGTGGTGTAAGATAATTAATACTGTAGAATTATCCCTTTACCTGGGCCTTGGTTGCCCACATTTCTACCTGGAAAATGTGGTGCTTTGACAAAATTAAATTGTGGAATCATAGCATAGACATGTTTACAAAGACCTAGATCAGTATATGACACTAAACCTGCATTTCTCGTTCCAAAACTTTATAATAAAAAATATTAATCTGTCATTCTAAAAAATGATTGAAAAGTACTTGACTTTTTCTACAAAACAAGCAAAGGTATTTCAGGGAACTTTTATATATACATAGCCATATATGCATGCATGAATATATAAAAAGCCCATTCTGTGATGGGCTCAGAAATGCAAAGAATATTACACAAATGGGCAGACTGATTTATTCTTTCTGGAGCAACTTTAAGGCACCCTGGATTTCCTCTCCTGTATAGAAACAATGCCAAACAAAAGGTTCAAGAAAATCTATAATAAACTTCACTTATTGATTTGTTTCCCCTCTGGACTTGACCCAGGTTGAATGTATCTTACACAATTCCATCATTTTAAGACCTTACACCCTGGTGCATACAAATGGTTGTCCCCTCTATCAGGCCCAGAAGTGAACAGCGTATGAGGCTCAGGCTTAAATTTCAGCATGTATGAAGTGCTTTGCTGAATGGGGCTTTTCTCAAGCACAGGCTCAATCCCTTCTGTTCACTGGACCTTTAGATAAAAGCAGTGCAAACAAGAATCATCACAGGATCACAGAATGCCAGGGGTTGGAAGTGACCTCTGGAGATCATCTAGTCCAAACCCCTCGCCAGAGCAGGATCACCTCAATTAGGTCACACAGGAACACATCCAGGCAGGTTTTGAATGTCTTCAGAGAAGAAGACTCCCCAACCTCTCTGAGCAGCCTGTGTCAGGGCTCTGCCACCCTCACAGTGAAAAAGTTTTTCCTTATGTACACATGGAACCTCCTGTGCTTCAGCTTGCACCCATTGCCCCCTGTCCTGTCCTTGGACATCACTGAGAAGAGCCTGGCTCTGTCCTCTTGACACAAATTTCTTCCACGCCCTGATTATCTAGGTAAGTACAAGATTTATCTCACCAGATTTATTTCCACCAGAATCAAGAGCAAAGTTGTAAGCTTGAGGATGCAGTGGTGTCAGTGACATGGGCACTGGGCCTTAGGCAGGGACCCTAGAAAGATCAAGCCTCACACATGTGAGGTTGACTAGGTATTTGTGACTTGCTCTCAATTTATGGCGATTCATAGTCTGCAGCTGTGAATCTTCACAGTTTCTACAGCCTTGTACCCACACCTGTCTTTGGGAAGGTTCCTCTGACCTGCTAAAGGGCTGCTGGCAGAACCTCTGCTCTTTGAATGGGAATGAGAAATTGTCCTTGAAGCAGATCACAGTGCTCTGCAGCTGGAAGTGGAGACCTTCTGGGGTTAATGTTGCATGGGTTGGGCGAGCCCAGCCACAGAGCACATCTGTGGAGTTGGAAAGTGAAGCTCCCTTCCCTGCCCCTCCGTGAATCTGGAGAGGGTGCACAAGCCAGCTCCTCCATTTCCACAGAGCACTTTTCTGATCCCACATAGCCAAGACTTTGCTTGACAATGACAGATCAAGCCAGACCTCTTTCCATCGGGAAAATCACAGTCCTGCTCTCCATGCACAGAAGTGAGGGGAAGTATCAATCTACTCCACACAATTAGCTCACCCTGACAAACATGCAATACAGAGGCCTGACCTACAAACTTCTTGGGGTCTTTTGCAGTAATCAGCAAGTAGGAAAAGGCAAATATCCTGCTGCTGAGATCCTGAAGAGTTTTGCCTTGGGAGAGAAGGAGAAGGAACGCACTACCTCTTGGGCTTGCCTTCCTTGAAAGGAATAATATGTGGTGCTAGCTGGGGGAGCAGCCAGATCTGGAAGGCCATATGCTGGTTTTGGCTCACTGAAGAAAGCCAGCATCTGGTTCGGCTCTGTTTCAAAGTTAAAATTTCTTAAATGGAGCCAAATATTTAAATAATATTAATAATTTTATTTCCTGAATGTTAACTACGGTGTATGGTGAAATGACTGCTGTACCTGCAATAAAGGGCTTTCAGGGCTGGTGAGCTGCTCAGTTTCTCTGTCAGGATTTACAGAGTCACGCAAGCCAGCTATTCACTGCATGGCACACGATTTCAACTACACACTGGCTGCTTAATTAAAAGTACTGCTTTTAAAAGAGCAATAGATTTTGGGTTTGGTTTGGTGGGTTTGGGTTTTTTTTTTTTTAGTAACTGCCATCATAATCTCTGTGCTAACATGCAGAGTGCTAAGAATTAATAAAAATTTATGAAATGCATGCAAACTCAATAAAATATAGTTGAAAAATCATGACATACTGTGTCATTTTGTGTCAGGATGCACACAAACACTGTTTGGAGCAGTTTGGGGCAGGGAGAGAGAGAAAAACTCTATTACACTTTGTGGAGTCAACATTCAATGCCAATTTCCACTAATTATATGGTATTCTTTTTTTTTTCAAGTGGGTGGGAGCTTTGTGAAACCTTTTCAGGCTTCTCTTGTATTGGTGAACACCCCAAGTTTCAAGCTGCCTGAATTTCTCTGGAGGGTGTGGTATATGTGTAATGTTTGGAAGGTGAATAGAGGACCCAGTGGGATCCTGGTGTTTATCTCACAGAGGGCATCTCAGGCAATCATCTCCTCCAGAACGTCTTCAAGAACCCCTTTCACTCTGCAGTGCCAGGATGGTGCAGTTAGCCTAAGTGGTTCTGGTAATGAGAGCAGGTCTCAAAGCATTCATCCCAGAACAAGGAAGTTTTGTGATTTTGCCATTTACAAATAAGGAAATGAGAAGCACACAGGTCAGGACACGGAAGTTTTAATACAGATTTATTAAATAAAAATTCAGTGATTGGGTTGCTTACTTTCAGACTTCTCCAAATCACCTGTGATGACTGATGGCAGGGCTTTCACCCCGCCAGAGGTCATCCTGAGCACAGGGCTGTTGATAGCATCAACAGAAGATGGAGGAGGGAAGTTTCTCTTTCCAGATAGGACTGCCCTGGATGAAGCCCCCAGCCCCCCAGCAGTGATGTTGCACAACAGAAGCCCACAGACAGTCACATGTCTCTGGCCAGGAAGAAGTGACCTTGCAGAGCAGAAGCTCTGCCATACCTTCATCCTCAAAATTTACCACTGACTAGCTCTGTCAATGCTCTTCACTTTCTGTTTTCTCCGAGTCCCATCCATAGGTTCCTTGTTCTCCCTATGTACTTACACAGTCAACTCCCAGTTACCCGTGGGTGGTTTATCCAGGTGGCTGATAAACCATGGATGTTGGGATGCAGCGACAGCTCAAAGCCAGGCAAGTATGCAGTGTTGCTCTCCTACTGTTTAGGCCATCTGAGATTCAGGGATTCAGGGGACCTCTGTAGCAGGAAGATTCCAGCCTATGGCACCTGGATATCCATGGAGCCATCATCCAGCAGGGCTAACCCTGCCTTGCCTTTCCAGCCTTGGGAGCAGTGGGGATGCAAGCAGAGATACACAGTCCCTCCCTCACGGAGACAGCATCACACATGACCCAAGCTGCTGAGGCTGACTGGTCCTGAGTAAATTCTTGAGGAGTTCCCAAGGCGCCTTGGTGCTGGGAGCCCGGTGGGTTTTTGCTACGCCTGTGCTGATTTTGTTCACGGTGACTCATTTTAAGCATTTACATTGGCAAATGCCGCCGTGAGTCACTTGCCCAAGGTTGCAGAGCACATCAGTGGCACAGCCTGTGTTCAGGCCGCAGGCCCCACGACCTGGGTAACATGGGTGAGAATCTCCCACACGAACTAGGAGCTCTGTGTGTCGCCCCATGTGTGCGCTGGGATGGGATTCAGCTGGAAGCATTGCTGCTACTGTTGCTGTACTGTGAACGTGATTGGAAAATTTTGGGGGAAAAAAGAATATTTTTCAACTCTCATTTATTCTCTGTTTTCCCATTTCCTGCATTTTATTTCTCTTTGAAGGGCAGGAAGCTTGTGTCGCTCCTAAAGCAAAATGCCAGTTTAAGATAACCAGAGACAGGCATGCAGGCCAGAGCAGATGCCAGCTGCTCGTAGAGCAATTGCATGTGGATACATTTAATATTATGTCCTCACACTTTTATGCTCAGTTTTTACGCTTGTCAGCAGATTACTTATTCCCCAAACGTGGTACTTCTGGATTGGACCTGACAGTCGTGGCACAGTGCATGAAATCTACTTTGAGAGCATGGGATGCTCAAGCCATGTGACCCACAAGTCAGCCTCTTGGTGTGATATAACCAAAAAATATGCACAAAATGCAGGTCTTTCACATTACATATCCAGGGAAAGCATAGGTCTGTTTTTATCAATGAGTCTCTGGGCTGCCTTCTGCCTGGATGGCTTAGAAATTTTCTATTTCATCTCGGTGCCCAACAGTGACCTCAGTGTTTTCAAGAAGAACAGAACAAATAGCTGATAGAAAAAGGAGTTAAAGTAGCCTTCCTGAACAAATAAATTGGCAAGTGTATCTAATAATTGCATGGGTTCAGCATTTTTCTGCGATAAATGAGTAAACTTTAAATGTATCTCTGAGATGTACTATCACAGGCATTGCCATGGGCAAGTTTTATCCAATGATGAAACAGCAAGGCCTTGTGAGATAAAGATGATAGAAGGGGTACTATCAGGTGGCAGCTGGGTAATTACAACTCTCTATTTGGGCTCTGTAGTGATGCTGCATGTGATAAGTGGAGAATAATGAAGAAAAAGGAGTAGTGATAATACAGGAGCTAAATGGTAGAAAATAGCCTATCATAGCCCACAGCCCTCTGAGTGCCTATGGGGACTTTGAACTATCTTCTTCAGTTTTCAACCACAGAAAAAATACTCTCTCTTTCTTCTTCCTTTGCTAAATTTATGTCTGGTGGGACAAAAGGGAAAACTGAAAGGAAATCAAGGGTATGTGAAGAGAATATGACCTTTGCAAATAACACTGAAGGTCACTGTGTAATTATTCTAAAATAAAAGTATCCTGTAATCTTGTCTGTACCCACAAAAGATGTAAGACCATTTTTTAATGTGATTCGGAACAATTTTGTTGGGGATCACGGTTTATGAAAGGTCAGCTAAAGTATTTCTAATTATATCTTGTCTAGCTCTTTGCTCAGAAGAACACAAATGCCACTCGTTACAATGGAGTCAAACTCCCATTAAAGAGAAAGACTGTCAAAAGACACGTAAACAAAAATACTACTTCCTGAGTGAAGATTGGCTTTTGTCGCTTTTTGTGATTCTCTTAGTAATTCTTTCACCTCCTCTGAGTAAGCTAATAGTTCAACAGCAATTCTTTCCCTTAGGAGTCTGGTACCTAAATGCCGGTTACACGGGAGATGACACTGCGTGGGTGCGAGCGTGTTTGCGTTCGTACGTGGGGGAACTGCCCATAAAATGTCTGCTCTTTAAATATGAGCCACAAATTGGTTTATTTTGCTTTTTTTTTTTTTTTTTTGCTTTTTTTGCTTTTTAATACCACAGACCTGATGTCCCGGAAGGCGAGGCTGCATCAGCACATTGCTGGGATGTGGAGCAAGTCTCTTCGGAAGAGCAAGATTCAAAATGTGACATTTCTTGGTGTGGCAAATGGTGATGTCTATTGACCTAGACCTTAGTGAAACCAGTAGCAACACCAAGGAAATTTTATGTAGTGCCTGGATTTGGGAGGTTTGTAGCTTGTTAGTAAAAGTGAGAAAATCATACTCAGTTTCCGGGGGCGGGGGGGGAAAGAAATGAACTGCATTCTTGTTCTCATCATGACAGGACCTGACTGGAAGCATGACAAAAGCATTTATGCGTTACAGAAATGAATGGCATGTAATAAAATATTTACAACTGAGCAAAATGGCTGTTTATAGGCTGTAATACCACAACTGTATAAACAAGGAAATTTACACACACATAAAAAAGAAGCTTTTCAAAGTACCTACCTGGTTGTGATGATTCCTATTATATGATTAAATTATAATGTCCGTTTCAAATTTTTTAAAATAATAAATCATTACTATGTTTGAGGAGGCACTGAGATGATGCACACCAAGTACAACCCTTCCTCTGATTTAAGATGAAGGTCCCTGTAAAAAATGCATATATATCACAAATCTGAAGTTCACGGTAGAAAGAATTATTAGGCCTTCTCAGTCAGCAAGCACAGTTTCTTATTATTGACTAACTCCTGCTCCCCTGGAGTAATGGAGTTTTGTCACTGACCCATGAGGCCTTTTTTAGGTACTTAGCGCTTTGGCCGTGTAAGTGAAACACAACTTTGACCATATGGCTCTGCAGTGGTACCCAAGCAGTGAGATTCCCTGGGCCAGGGTTCATCTCACCTGCTTTTACACACCTAAAACTTAGGTGTCTGAGTTAGCCACCCTGCTTAATTGTTTTTTGCTTTTCAGTCAGTGGGGAGAAACCAGCACCTTCTGAAAGAAAATTATGTGACCCACGTTGGACATCCACCTTCAGGAGGGATCAATCACCCTCTGGAAATGCCTATTTCTCCTGACTTAATGCAAAGGGAGCCTGGGGTGGCTGGCTTAGACATTTAACTTTTAGATTACTGAAGACAGGTAAAATGAATTGCATCCTGACTTTAAAGGAGATTTGTGTCCAGTGAGATCAAGACAGGTCTCTATATTTGGACATTTCTTCCATTTTAAATCATGTTAAAAGCTTCCCAAACCACAGTGATGAATAACCAAGTTGTTGCTCATCTCAGGCTGTCTGGCTTGCATTTCACTCATTTTTGGCTACACAAAGCTTACACAGAGCATTTCTGGTGGCCGTGATGTCTTAGGCCATCCCCTGCTCCCTCTCCTAAACCCCATCCTCCAGTGGTCATGTGTAAAAAAAAAAAAAACCTTGTAGGTTTTTTCCCTCATCACCCACACTGTTCATCCTCTCTTGTCTGCCCTGAAAAACCTGGGTGGTCTCCCTCACCCTACCACCTCCTCAAGCAATCTCCTTGCTTTGAGGGCAGCAGAAAAACTATGGAAGAACCAAGGACTGTTTGCCAGTCCTATGCCTGAGACAGATGTTTGTTGGCAGAGTGCATCATTTTCCAAGACTGAAAATCCACAACTTTTCTCTCACTTGTGATGATGGCAGAATGACTGACCCTGCATTCACTCTGGCTATTTTGGTCTGCTCTTGCCCTTTGGTGTCTGGATCAAGTTCACAGTTCATAAACAAGTAGGTCAGCAAAACTGAAGGAGCAAGCAGCAACTGGGAAGGGAGAGTAGAATGGGAAATCCTTAAATGAAAATGCTGACTGCAAAAAATATACAGTCCAGCTCTAAAAATCCAGGAGTTTAAAAGGAAGAACTGCTCACAGGTTGAAGCTAGTGTTGGTTAGGGAAATTATTTCATTTTGGGTAATCAGGTTCAAGGCTTAATATCAAATTGGCCCCTGGCATTGCCTGATGAAATGGTGTACGGAGCGAAACTTGTCACTTTCTCGACCAAGCAAGAAATCAACATTTTAGTTCAAATCCAGACTGCATTTCCCAAGTGGATTTCCTTCTTGTCCTTGTTTGTTGGGCCTTGGTTCACACCACACCTTGGCATGCGTTGGTTGCGTTCCTGTTGGGTGAATCTAGCCCCAAAGATGTGCTCCAGAAGGACACATACAGTGCTCCCACCACTTGTAGGCATTCAGTCCCTAGGCCCGTGCTGCAGCTTCTCTAGATTTGCTCTCTCTGGAATGCACAGAGTGTAGATATGGGATCCTCAGCACCAACGGATTTTACCCATCAGTCTGCTCCTGCTGATTCAAATGACTGTGCCAATGGAGATGTATCCTATACATTAAAATGTATAATTTCTTTCTATTTCATATTTGCCCTCCTTCCAAGGCCTTGAAACAAAGTCAGAAACCAGCTGCCACTTTTGTAAAATGGAACTGAAACCATAACCAGCCTTGGAGGCAGATGACCAAGACCCACTAATAAGTTTTAGCTTTGTGGCCCTGACACGATCCCTGTCAAAAATCAGGAGGTTTAATTGTACTCTTATTCATTGATTTCTAGACTCTTAGTCCATAAAATGTACATCCCTTATACATCACTTTTACACCTGCATATAGCAGTTTAAAGATATGAAATCCTATGCCTATACGCTTGCTCTGTACTGCTTCCTGACTTCTTTTTTTGCCAAGTCTCCTTTTACCTCCTGAAATTACAAGGCCTATACCAGGGAAAACGAAGTCAGAAATTTTCATAATTTTAAGTGTATTCATAAAAGGCAGGGAATAATCTGTTCTCCATGTCTCTGGTAGATAGGACAAGAATTGATGAGCTTAAATTTCTGCAAAGGGGATTTAGGATAGTCATTAGGAAGAACTTTGTAGTTAAGTCTTGGAATAGATTGCCTAGGGAGGCTGTAGGATACCTATCAATGGGTTTTTTTTTAAAGAAAAAATTAGACAAGTGTCTGTCTGGAATGTCATCCATATAGTTTAACTTGCCTTGGGAGGGCGGACGGAATAGATGACCTCTCAAAGTATCATCCATACTTGGAAATTTTACATGCCATCCAACCTGAATTTCAAATGTTAGTCAAGATGAAAAGCCTATCAATAACACCAGTAAGACCAACTAGCTTTCTTGTACCACTGATTTTTTTGATAAAACACTTCATCAGCCAGCTGTTCTTTAAAACTGACAGACTTCAAATGTCAAGCTCTGTTTTCCTATTAGATGCTCAAGTGTAGCAGATGACATGATGATATTACACCCAAGAAAATCATGCTGACATTACACTGCAGACAGAAGGATGTTCATTAACAGCACAAACCCCTGAAACATTGGAAAGAAAACAGAATGTGATGGGTTTGTACACTAACATTGTATTATGATACAGTGGTCTCCTCTTACCCATTTCCCTGTGTTGATGCAACAGGCTATTTCCTTACTATTTCTTCCTCCTTCCCATTTCCTTCCTGGCTACTGTTCCTTGCCTCGCTGTTTGGCCTTGCCTTGGGTAAGACATGAAATCAGACCCATGAACTTGACAGTAGCCCAAATTGGATGACAAGGAAAGTTGTCCAAAGCCATCTGTTGAGGATGCAGCCCTCCACTGGAAATGCAGAGGTCTATGGCACTAAAGAGCTTCTGACCCACATAGCACTAACTGAGCAGTTAACCCAAAGCCACCATCCTTGTTTTGTGTCTGGCTCTGGTGCCTGACTTGTTCAAGGGTTTCTCTCAAGTCAAAACTTTTGGTTATGTTCTGCCATGTGATAGGGTAGGACTCGATGAGGAGAGCTGCTCTCCACATCTCTGAGAGATATCTCATATCTTGTTTGAAAGCTGATATACCCTCCAACTCTGCCGAAGCATTTCTAGTTAAGCTACAACAACTCAATTGGCTAAATCCTTGCTAGTGATATGTAGTTAGAGATCACCCAGAGCTGATACTGGGACTGTGGATCTTGTCCTCAAGAAACTTTAAGATCTTTATTATTTTCTCTGAAATGTCAGTAGAAAGTATAATAATAACTAAGGATGGGCAGGGACTGATTTGTCAGCAATTACATCAATTCAAATGTACATCAAAACGCATGGTCTGACAGAGATGAATGACAAAAACACAGCTCTCCCACAAAAATTCTCATTCTTGCTGTACAACAGGCGATTATTTCGCTTAATCAAATTTTCAATTAAGCTGCCTACAGTGTCAGGAAGCCACAAAGTCATTTAATAGACAGCAGTTAGAATGGGATGGAGAGAAAACATTTAAACTGAACTGATCCTCATGGGATTTCTCAGGCTAAGGAAATTCTCACATAGAGGACATTATGGAAAGGAAATTAGTTGCCTTTTAAAGGACCAAATTTGTATGTTTTTTTCTAGATTTGAAAGTCTGAGCTGAAATCAGCATGTTATTTGTTGCTTTTGCAATATACACATTTCACACATTTACAAATGGGTAGAGCTTTGGTAATTGCTACCTAAAAACTAATCCCCTTTATTATATTAGGATACCAATCTACCAACCTATGGTTCATAGATTTACAGAATCATAGAGGTTGGAAGTGACCTCAAGAGATCATCTGATCCAATCCCTCTGCCAAAGCAGGTTCCCTAGGACAGGTCGCGCAGGGAGGCATCCAAACGGGTCTTGAATATTTCCAGTGAAGGAGACTCCACAACCCCCCTGGGCAGCCTGTGCCATGGCTCTGTCACCCTCACCAGGAAAAGGTTCTTTTACATGTTGGTGTGGAACCTCCTGTGCTCTAACTTGAAGCCATTATCTCTTGTCCTGTCCCCACACACCACTGAAAAGGGGCTGGCCATTTCCCCCTGTGTCCCACACTTCAGATATTTATAAACATTGATCAGATCCCCTCTCAGTCTTATTTTCTCTAGGCTGAACAGCCCCAGTTCACTCAGCCTTTCCTCATAAGGGAGATGCTCCAGGCCCTTAATCATCATTCTAATCCTAACAAAGGTCTCTGGTTCTTCTCAGAAATGTTCCTCTGTGTTGGACAGAAAGAAGGTGTCCATGCGATTACATGGTAACAGCTAGTTGAATAAGACATATTTTTGAAAAGTAGACATGAAAGCAAATGAACCACCTCTCAAAACACTTGCTTTCAAATTCTTGCCCTTGAATATCAGTAGGTATCGAGTCCATGAACAATCGGATGGCAATTAAGCTTTCTAAACATAAAGCCTTATGGTTTACTGCCCAGCCTCCAGCTCTGCTCTGGCAACTCATGTGTCTCCTGTAGGTCCTGCCTGCATCTGCCAGCGCCATGCAGGTATTTTGGATACCTTCAGAAGTTTACAATGGCAGTAGATGTTTATATTTATGATTGGGAATTGCACCCTTGATTTGTATGTGCTCCAGTTTCCAGTCTATAAAATTATAAAATAAGCCTTGCTTTCTCCCAGCTTCAGCCTGTGCCAGTGTTTGCAGAGCTGACACAAACATTTGGAGTGCTGAGAATGCCAAAGATGTTACCAGTTGTCCTGGTTTTGGTCAGGATGGAGTTAATTTCATTTGTAACAGCAGATGAATGCTGTGTTTGAGAGTAAAATGGGAGTACTGCTGATAACACCCTGATGTTTCTAGTTGCTGTCAGACAGTCAAGGACTTTCTCAGCAATTCATGAGAAAGGAGGGGCGAAGCCAGGACAGGTGACCCAACTGACCAAAGAGAGTATTCCACGCCAGTTACGTCCTGCCCAGGATATCGGGGGCTGACGGGAGGAAGGCCTGGGGCGGCTCCGGGACGCGCGGTTCTGGGGGACGGTCGGGTTCTGGGACGGCTCTGGTTGGCACGGCCTGAGTTGTGTGGTTTGGTGAGAAACTGCATTGTGTATCAACAGCTTCATATATTTTTGCTTTGAAGTCCTGTTAGTATTGTTACATTGTATCTTTCTGTTATCTTAGTAAACTATCCTTATCCCAACCCACGGGCCTCTTAATTTCTTGATTTTGGGGTTATTTGCCCCTTTCTCTTCCTTTTCCCTTCCCTTACTTCTCACCCCCCTTCCCCTTCCCTTTAACCTGCTCTTTTCCTTAAAGGAGCAGGCAGCTGCGTGGATCTTGGCCCTCAGCCGGGTGAAACCACGACACCAGTGCAAAAACCTCACAGATTAGGTTGAGGTCTGTGGGCAGAACTTGTCATGAAATCCTGTACAGGAAGGACCATCTGCCTGTTTGCATTTTGTGGATGGCTAATTTCTTCTCCTGAGGCATCTTTCAGAGCTTGATCATGGGATACATGACCAGGACGGGCACCCTGGCAATCTGTGCTGATGTCTCACCAACAGAAGTTGCAAACCCTCCAGAAAGAGGTTTTTTTCCTATTACACGTACACACAGGGGAGCCCGCAGCAGCCTTGGATAAAGCCTCTCATCGTTCTGTGATGGGAATAAACCGTACCAGCTCCCACTCATTAATTGCACGCTGAAGATACTTGTGTGGAATAGCACTGTTGGCCAATGATACAAAGCTATTCTCTGCTCGACATCCAAACAAATAGGAAATTCTGCTAAGAGTCTATTTTTTTGTTCTGGAAAGAAATTCAAGAAGGTATTTTTCATTTTAAAAAGTCAGTCTTCTCCTTTTTTTAAAGTTATTAAGCAGCATTTCAGATGCTTCAGGCTCTCTGATCATCAGAGATCAAGAATATCACCCACCGTCCTTCTTTGGAACTGGGATTTGGGACAACCCGTGGTAAGTGCCCTGGAACAGGAAAATATTCCACAGATAATTTAACTGCACCGAATTATTTTGGAAAGTATTTATTTAAGAGAACTTTGCACTTCAGTGATACATTTATTGATTTGATATAAAAAGAAAGTATTCATTTTCTGGTTATATTATTTTGTCATGTTAGCTTTCTATTGAATTTTACTTTTTGTTGCACATGGAATTTGTTCTCAAAACAAAATGTATTAGGTACTCAATTTGAAATGGTTTTATTGAATTTCTGGTCATGTTTTTCCCTCCAGCTGACTTCCACTTAATACATCTATCCTTTTGATTTAAATATTTCCCCATGGAGGAATGGACTGCTAGGAAGGACTACAGCATCAGGGTACCTACCACTCCATCCATTTTTAAACATTTCCCCCCAAGTAATTAGATCAATCACTGTAGGACTTCAGTAAAAAAAGTTCATATGCCTCCAGACCTGATTTCTCAGAATTATCGACATTCACCGTTTCTTGGGTAAGCTGGGATCGAGAGGGGCAAAAGCAAACCTAGCTATCCTGAAACAGAGGAGCTGCTCAGTGGTCTCAGATTAGTGACGTCGCTTCAGTGGGAGCTCAGAAAGTGTTTCAAACCCTGTGCCTCACACTTGCTAGTTAACAAACGAAATAGAGCCAAGAAAACAGCCAACCCTGGCACAGGGTTGGTGTCAGTGGAGGAGCACTGATAGGAATCCAGGTTCCAGACAGTGCTGCTGGGATCTTGGGAACAAATCTGAAAATCACAGGCTTCTGGATGACTAAGATGCTAAGAAGCAGCAAGGCTATGAGTAACTGTAGAAGAAGTAAGACAGATGAGACATGTAAATGGAAAGATCCATATTGTACAAAGTTACTGCTTTGTCACAGTGCCACAGCCATTTTCCTCTTGAAACTGAGATGTGAAGCACAGAAATATCAAAGAATTTCTAAATGGTTTAATTTCTATTAATACCTTGTCTTTGGAGAAAGTCCTGAGCATCAAGTATGAGAAATCTGACGTACTATAAATTGCATCAGCCGCTCATCTCCTGACAATAGGCACTGGGTACTTTGGGCGTCACCTGAAGATACCGAAGTCAAGAATATGACTCAGATTTACCTACATGTGTTTCAATCACTTCTCTAATTACAAAGTAGATAATCTCTGTTAGTATTCTCAGGGGAAAAGTTAATTTACCTGCCAATCAGTTTGTAGCTTAACCTTCCAGCTCTGCCATGAACTTATCCCGAGGAATACCTCTACTGCTCCACAACCTAAAAGCATTTGATGTTCACACCGCCATTGTCGAATGAACCTTGCCAGCGTGCAGTGAATGTGTTGCATTAGGCTCATGTGGTAGTTTTAGTAATATCACAGAATCATAAAATGGTCTGGGTTGGAAGGGACCCCAAGGACCATAGATTTCCAACCCCCCCTGTCACAGGCAGGGCCACCAACCTCCAGGCCTGGAGCTACACAAGGTTGCCCAGGGCCCCATCCAACCTGGCCTTGAACACCTCCAGGGACGGGGCATCCACCACCTCTCTGGGCAACCTGTTCCAGCACCTCACCACTCTCTCTGTAAAGAACTTCCCTCTAATATCTAATCTAAACCTTCCCTCCTTTAGCTGCAATCCATTCCCCCTTGTCCTGCCATTATCCTGCATATACCTAATATATACTGTTAATAATATATACTATTTAATAATAACCCGCACATACTACCAATACCGCAGTGTTGGTACGCGTGCTGTACGTACAGAGGTTGTACCTTTTCCGCCTTCAGGTGTAGTCATAATAACTGAGCTGTGGCCAGGCTCCAGCTGGGGTCACTAGGGGTGAAGTAATCTCCAGGACTTTCTCACATGCAGACCTGGATGGAGAAAGAGGTCTTGAACCACAATTCACGTCCGCTTGACTTGGACACAGCTGGAGTGTTTCTCCCACATTTTACTGAAGATAGGGAGACCTCTGTGGTTCTGCAATACATTTTCTGGTCTTGTAAAAGCATATGCAGACGTTCCCAAGCAAAATTCATACATCTTATGCCATCATAACATACCTAGGAATTACCCTATGAGAGGTCTCCACATACTGGACACCTAAATTTATTTATGTAGCTTTATGTAACTAACTGCTAAGAATTTTTAAAAGATCATTGGTGTCACCACTGCTTTCAGCTGAGCTACATGATGGGGCAGTCTAAATAAGCAGCTGAAATATGAAATGAGTACATACAGATGAATTCACACTGACAAAAGGAAGCAAGGTGCCTCACTCAAGTTCAGCACTGGGTCTTGTGAGCAAAGAGTCCTGAGAGTGTAGTTTGTTCAAAATCAGAACCTCTGAGTGCCTCAGTTTCCTTTTCATTTTATTCAATGGGATGAAAACTTCCTTAAAGGGATCAGGGATATTCTGAGGGGTGGTGGCCAAATTTTATGGGATGCTGCAGCACATATATTGTTTAGAGAACTGATGACTTTTGGAATCTGAAGGGTGCTTGTGCAGCTAATTGGGAGGATAGAGAGGACAATGCCCATACATGTGACCTGATGGAGAACTAGGAATTTAGAGGTGATGGAGGAATCTGTTATCAAATACAGCAAACTCCATGTTCCTAAGAAATATTCTCTCACAGGAACTGTCTGGAAATGACAAACCTGGGTTGTTAGATTTATACATTTAAATGCACGTGTATGCATTTAGTTTCCACTGCCAAAATGGGCTATTAGATCATAAAATTTGATCTGCAGTACGTTAGAGCTATTACTTCATCACTCAATTAATTCTGTATGGGGCTCAATAACTTCTGTTTGATGAAAGGATAATTTGTGTTTGACTAACGCATAACTTCCAGCAGAATATCTGGTCTTGATCTGACAATAGCTGGAGACAGGAAATCTATTGCATGGTAGCTAGTTTGAATGGTTAATCCCTCTCAGTGTTAAAAAAATTATATCTGACTGCTGTCCTGGAATGACTTAGCTTCAGATTCCAACCACAGTTTTGTTTTCTACTAAATTGAAGATCACTTCAGCACTCAATGTTTTCTCCCAGGAAAGGGATTTATATACTCTAATCAAATCCCTTCTCAGTTTTCTTTTTGATAAGATACTTTTTTTATTTTTTTTTAAATCCAGTTCTTAATTCACTTACTGTATTTTTTTTCAGCACTTTTTCCATATTTTCACTGGGTTTGGAAGGGATACCAAAACAGAACCCTATACTGTAGCTGTTGTCTTGGCAGAAAAGCATATGCAAGTGCTATCACCCCTCTACTCCTATTCATTACTTCCACATTTGTACAATGTCCCTTACAACACAGTATTACATGGGAAGGGTTGATTGCATTCCTAGTTCACTAAGACCACACTTTGTAGGACAGTATCAACTATTAGTGCTTGTCTTATATTTGGCAAACCAAAGGAAGCATCTCCTGTTCCTGAGGTGTTAGCTTCCTTGTTCTGCACCTGATGATTCAGCTTCCTCAGTCTTCCAAGAGCCCACAGCATGCCATGGGACTTCCTAGACCTGCTCCATCCTGCACTGCCACTCAGCACATCAGTTTGGATTTCCCACATTAATGCCATTCCTAGGTACCACGGAGCTCTCTATGGATAAAGCTTTTCTACTTTACCTAGGAGGACTTTACGCTTCCCAGTTTCTCCTGCATGCACCCTGATTCTACATGACATGAACCTACACAGAGGCCAATACCCTCCTACTGCTGTCCCACTGTTTTCTACCCCAAGAGCTGGGCTGTGCTGGCTGGAGTGTCTCTACAGTCCTGCAAGCATCTAAGCTGAGTCAGCAAAGAGAAAAATGCCTGAAGTAGAAGGTGGCAGCTGAAATCTGTACTGAGAATAACAAACTATTGATAAACCAGAGGGAGGAATGATGCAACGAATGGGTATTGCTGTTAGCCAAGGGGAGATGTGAGAGATGCTGAAGGGAAGAATTCTATCTGTTATGGGAACACAGATAATTGAACACACAAAGACTAACAACAGTAGAGGCCAGGAACAGAGACAACAGTCTGGCTATATGGACTGTTCCCACTCCTCTCAGTTTACACCAGAGAATCCATAGGGAGAGACTGTTTATACCTTCTGAAAACTCTATTCAGAAAACTCTAGATCCACCTCTGAGCTTTATGTCTTGGGCCATAACTTTGCTCTACTATCAGGCCTGGGATCCCTGAAACACCAAGTTGCAGCCATCTCAAGGCATTTTTTCACTGGAGAGTTATTTTAGTTGGTAGCAGATGCCAGTCAGAGCTATACTGCCTTCCCATACTTTTCTGAACTCAGCTTTAAGGAGAATTTTAGGTGACTGGGAGGGATTCACCAAGGAAATAATCTTATTTGAAAACTAAATAACTTGTTCTCAACTGATTGGTGGAGTTACTCAGAAGAATGGGTACTGTAATGCTTCTGTAGCCTTTAGCCAGCAGAGAAGGTCAATATTTGACTCTCGCACTGCTCAGTGTAGGCCAGCAATTTAGTTACATGACTGAAAGAGAAAAAGTGAAAGCCAAAAAATCACTGCCAAGGACAGTAGGTCCCTGTGATGAGAGAGAGAATCTCCTCCAGCAGAGCAGTAATATTTTATAAGCTCACAAGCACTTGTGGTACTAGCCAAATGTTAGGAAGCAGCTGTGAAACAGATTAAAGAATGGACACCAGCTACAAGTTGAAGGAATGCAGAAGGTTTCTTTTTTGAACTGATGAGCTCCAAAGAGGGCCAAAGCCCGCTGATGAAGGACCATTCTGAGTTCCAGGAGAGTGCGACCAGCTGCTGATGCTCAGCTCCAGCAGACAGAAAGCAAGGGATCCTTGGCTTGGTCAGGAACAGAACTTTTTGTTGATTGGTTTGGTTTGGTTTGTTTTCTAAAAACCCACAGTGTAACAGTATCCCCAAACTGCCAGATGATAATCAAAAGTTTAAGATATATGCAATTTGTCTCCTTGGAGTACTTCACAATATTAGCTTTAGGTTTCAGAGTGTTGAATGTTAAATTACTCATCACAAACAAAAGAACCACTGCAGGATAGGTGTTGATAATAATGCCTGATAGCTGTTCATAATGTTTTGATTGGCAGAAGGTAGTCTGACTACTACAGGAAGCAATTGGGCAGAGGATCTTGTTGAGGCATAAATAGTCAGAAAGCAAAAACTGTACACGAGAGAAAAATTTGCATAGAGAAATATGGAGTTCTGTCTACTAATTCCCTACCAAAGAAGAAAGAGCTTTTCCCTTACCAGTGGATTTCTCTCCTATGCAAAGCAAAGAGAAATATGAGACTCTAAAGGCAGAGATGGGCCTTTTCATGCAAAACAGTGGTGCTTTGATAAGTTTTTGCCCTATGGTCATCAGAGGGTAAATGGGAACTTATACTGACGAAAGACTTCTCATTAAGGTAAAATGTGAAATAAACAGTGCATATAGAAGACTTAGAAATTGCAGTAACACTCAAGGAAATGTACCTAATCCTAAACTGTAAAAAAACCCATTATGTCCTTAGTCTGACCATGAAGGCACTGACATGACATGATTAGAGGGACAAGGGACTAAGACAACTAACATTTCATGGGAAGTATTTTCCAGTGGACAAGGATGTTCCCATCGGAAGATGAGATGGAAAAGGCCCTTCTTCTGTCTTCCTGGTCTGAAGTTCCCTTTCCCTTAAAACCCAGAGCAAAAGAAGAGCTGGATATTCTGTTCTCTTTGGGAATCAGTGGTTATAGAAGAAAACATACGAGACACTTCACTGTGCAAGGAGCCAAGAGAATTAAAGAAATATGCATAACATGGCTGTTTCCTACTGTCAACAAGGGGAGAAACTCAGTGTGAGATTGCTGATGCCAAACATTTTTCAACGCTTGATGTGTCAGCAAGGTTCTGGCAGGTGTCCTTAGGAAAACAGAGCACTCGCCTGAGCACGTTCAATAACACCCCCTTGGGAAACACTCTTCTCACACTGTGTGAAGCACTCATACAACTTTTTTCATAGCAGATAAACCCCTGAGATTTACCCATTGGAGGTATGGATGTAAAAACAAATACATCTATTAATAACAAGAGAGCAGAGCTTTGCTGCTCTGAGTAGATTTGGGGGAAAACATCACTTATGTGCTAAACTTCAGCAAAAATGCAGGCTCTGTGGAAGGGAAATAGCCTGCTGCAGCTGGTCAGGACACAGCATACATGAGTACAGTAGAGTGTGGCTCAGGCTGTCACATCTCTGACAGCAGACAGAGGGACACAAGGACTGGACTGTGGATGGAACACCTATGTGGTGCGGGTGCATGACCAGCACCCTAGCAGCAATTGCGTGCAAAGACAGGCAAGGGACACAGGATACAAACTGTAGTAAAGAGAAACTGCAAGTTTTAAAAGAATCCCTGCTCTGGAGTAAAGACTTCTGAGGGTGAGCTCAAACTAAGTGGTCTCCAGGTGCTTTTGGGAAGGTCTGGGCACAGATCTGCACCATCATATCCAAGACCGGGGTTTACGCATCCCACTTGCTAACAAGTGGAGTGTTAATATACTCAAGAAGAGCAGGAGGAGCATCAGACTTAGCGTGTGGGTGTTTAAAAGTTTCATATTTTTTATTTATGGGAGGCCAAGGTTAGCCTAAATTACCATAAACCACTTTTTGCCACTGCCAAAAGGGACCTGTCAACTTTCCCACTTCCGCCCATAGGAACAGAGCTTATTTTTCCAGCTACATGTGTATCATTTGCAAATTAAATATAAATGAGGAGGCATTTGATCATTCAGCCACAATCTTGATGGCATCTAACAAAAGAGGAATGTCCATGTTAGATTATGTGGTTGACAACTTGAATTTTTACACAGAACCCCCCTGAATGTTTTGGTATTAGTTGAAAGCTGATTAATTAATCTTAATTAATTACATTACATTAATTACTTAAGACCAGCAACACAGTCACAGCCCTTATTATCAAGGTCTCTAAGAACTGCCAAAATTTAGTGGTCATAAGTACAAGGAATTTTCAGGAAAATTCAGGTTTAAACATGCAACTGGTAGTCCCACCTATCCCAAACCTGACAGTTTTTTAAAAATAACATATGTCATTAAAGAAATAAAATCATGGACTCATACTCTGAATGGCATTATGGACTGTTAAGCACCAGGATAGCACTGAGAAAAGCCAAATGTCTCTTCTGGGAATAACTGAAGTTAGTAGAGAACTTATAAGTGTAGTCATGATTAGAAAGCAACAGCAAGGTACACATCTGACCATGGATATAGGACAAGTAAACTGAAGCAAACTCAAGTCAGTCAAGTCCATGGTCCTGAGAGCTCTTAGCACTCTTCCTGAGAACGACAGTGCAATTATTTCTGCCCAAACACATGATGTTGAATCCTGAGGTCAAAACGGGTATCACAGTGTCAATGGAAGGCAGAGACACTGTGGGGCACCGAATTGCCCATTTTGCCCAGAGAAGTCCAAAAGTGGAAGCTGCTGCATCGCCTTGAGATTTCTGATTCCTAAACATTAAAAGTTTGGGACAAATGAAGTTTCCACTGCCCAGTAACACAAGGAAGACTGCTTGCAAGGATATCACAGAGACTTACTCTACAAACCAATAGATTTGTCATAAGTAGTTTGGATTCTGATGTCTATTGCTAATTTCTGATTTCCTTATGCTTAGTTGGGAAAGGAAGATGAGGGAATTATATCTCTAAAAGGTACAGCAAGAGTTACTTGAAGCCAATTGTTACATTCTTCACCAGTTCACAGTGTGTGATATCACCAAACTAAAACTCACATGTTGAGTGGAGCAGATGTCTGCCAGATTGTTTGGCTCAGCCATTGCTCAGACATACATACCTCTCCTATAGCAAACCTAAGCCAGACTACTGTTTTCACTCTCTTTGACATTGTCTGTATCAGCTGCTCGAATTTAGGAGCTTTCTCTTTGGAGAACTTGCTGCAGAGCACACAAATGGGTTTTCAGTAGAGACAGCATCTTTCCCTGTTACATTTCTTTTATGGAGAGACTGGGGTCTTCCAAATCTTCCTGTTACAGCTCTCTCAACAGAAAACTTCTCGTACACTCATTAGGGATCTCCCTTTCATTTTCTTTAACACTTACATCCATTTAGGCAGAATTAACTCTGGTTATATTCTTTCTTCTCTCATTCTACTTTTAGACTACTTTTAAATACTCAGCGGTTGTTAATTATTACAAGCTAGAGCTACACCACAGTTGCATCTCTGGCTGCTTTACTGTTGTGTTTCATTAATTTTTTCAAGCCATTTTTCAAAATTTTTAATGGCCCTTTTTGTTTCCTGAGTAATTCCAGTTTGGGCTTTACCATCACCTTGCTTCTCCTTTTGTATCTTAGCTACAGTTGCTTTCTTCACAATCTCTCATTCAGTGACTATCAACCTGCATCCTAAGCAAAGCCCCAAAAGATACTCCCAGTCTAGTCTGCACCTAATGTATTTGATGGCATTAACACCTCTGGTGCCAGCTGCTGCCCTGGACATTACATTCTGATATTGAAGGCATTCCCCTGAAGCACCTGAAGCACATCTCTCATGTTTATTGGGCAAGTGCTCCAACCCCTGTGCTATGAGGCAAAGGAAAATAGGGCACTGCACATCCTCTCATGAGAATCAGTCCTGCCCTGGGAGTCCTGGTGGCTGGACTTGATGATCTCTTGAGGTCCCTTCCAACCCCTAAAATTCCATGATTCTGTGGGCACCTGGTTTCAGGAGACAGCTTGGTGGCATGAGTCCCATCAGTAGTCCCCTCTACCTACACTTTCTCCATGGCTGGTTATGGTCTGGACCCTCCTTTTGACCATAGTGTATTTTTTTACCCATAAAAGAAGACCTTTTTTTTTTTTTTTCCCCACCAACTCCCTGTGATAAACCTATTTTATAGATTTTCTTTAATTGTGTTTTTTTTTTTCTCAGGAAAAATCATAGAAAATACATTTTTTAACTGACATCTAAATATTTGTCATAATGTCAGTTAGGATTAACATTGCTATGGGAAGGTTCAGGCCCCTAAAGACCCCACTACCTTCCATTTCAGATATTTGTACTGAGGAAAAATCTGGTATGCTGCACAACTGTTGCTGCTTTCACAAATAATCTAATAATGATATACACTACCCATATATCGTCTGGTTGAAAACAGAATGAAATCTGAAACACAGTGATAGAATTGTGAGGTTAAATATTGCTGAAATTCAGGTTTTTTCAAAACTGTTGTTTGTGTGGCATATCAGAACCACTTGATTTCATCCTGAATTGAAACAATAGCAAATTCTCAGATGTCAGGGGTTTTTACAAAAATGATATTCCATATCTCAGCCAGTCTTGTCTAACAGGATTTTCTCAGTGCTGTTCCCAAGGATTTTCCTCCATAAAAGATAGCATTAATACCTCCATGAAGACTTCTATTTTTCTCTTTTTATTGCATTTCTTTTAGCATGTTGGTGTACACCTATTGACTTAATAATTAGCATTTTTGTGTCGCATATAATGAATTAACCAATGGTGTCTGATTGGAGAATCTGATTCACCCTCTATTCATTTTGTTTTATATTTAAAAGTTTGTTACAAAGTCATCTAGTCCATCTAGTCCTGCTCAAAGCACAGTTAACTTCAAAGCCAGATGGAGTTACCCAGGGCACTAGCATGTAGAGTTCTCAGCATCTCTAAATCGCCTAGGCCTGTGCAATGTGAAAAGTTGTAACAGGCTTGGAGACATGACCTAGGATCATACAATCATAGCCTGCGTTAGGCTGTAAGGGATCTTTCAAAGTCATCTAATCCAACCCCCCTGCAATAAGCAGGGACACCTTTAAGTAGATCAGGTTGCTCTGAGCTTCATCAAGCCTGGCCTTGAATGTCTCCAGAGATGAGGCCTCCACCACCTCTCTGGGCAACCCGTTCCAGTGTCTCAGCATCCTCATAGTGAAGAACTTCTTCCTAATGTCTAATCTAAATTTACCCTGATCTAGTTTAAAACCATCGCCCCTTGTCCTATCACTACATGCCCTAACAAACAGTCCTTGCCCAGCTCTCCTGTAGGCCCCTTCAGGACCTGCATCTCTTATTTACACCACCAGCCCAGTCCTAGTGCCTGCTTTGGCAGGAGGGTTGGACTCAATGATGTCTCGAGGTCCCTTCCAACTCCTATGATTCTATGATTCTCTAATCATTTTGATGTGTAAAGAATGCAAGAATGAGTAGCCTTTCCATAAGAAAAAAGTTCTTGCTTTAACTCCTTGTACGTGACTGAAATACAAAATAAGGGTTGACATCACTGTGCAGAAGGTACAAACATACAAAATTGTACAACCACAGGGTTGGTTAGTATGCACAGAAAGAGGGAAGAAACCCAAAACAAGTGTCCTCACTATACCAGCTTGGTTTTCTCTTGTTCGTTCTGATTATCCCCTAACTCCAAATTCCCTAGGACAGCCACCTTTACCTGCACCCGCCTTTCAGACCCCAGAGACTTTAGATCAGAGCTCATGTGTAGTTTTGTGCATTCTGGCAGGTTAATAAATAAAAAAAAAATAAAGAATATAACTGAAAGACTATTGTCAATATCTCAATAGCCACTGCAATTAGCAAAACACCATTTGTGAGTTAAAAAGTTTTACATAAGTGAAATGTGAAGAATGAAGAGATTATCTCTGTTACTTCATTTTTCCTTCCATTTCCAGTTGCATTCGCTAATAAAACCCTAAACAAGGTACAGGCATGCACTAGTCTGTCATGCTACTGTTACATTGCCAAACAGGTAGCATGCATTTCCCTCAGCAAGCTATAAAAAGTGCAGAAGTCAATGAAGCAGGATTTATGGTTAGAGAAAAAGATTACAGAATGAGACTTATGCACATGCTTAACTGCTTTGCTGAGCTAAGGCGTATATGGGGACACTGATAACTTTAACATTTGCAAAGTCCTTCATGATAGCAAACCACCATTAACCCTCAAATGGTTATATCAAATGACACCATGATGCGAGCAGCTTATTAACAAAGCTTTTCTTCTTAGTGGAAGTGGAGCTGCTTTCTTACTGTATTCCATTTCATATCATGTTGGTTTCTATCATTCTGTTGCATAGGTAATTTTGACTGCTATCGATTTCTGTTGTGACAGCTTATTTCTGCAAGATTGTACCATACTTTTAATCTTAAGGAATAGATAATGAACCCAAATAATGAAGAAAAAATGTGTGTAGGAGTTGAAATTATTTTCTTTTTGAGGACAATAGATGAAATATCAAAAAGAATATACTTAGATAGTAATTCTCTGGAGATGGCATGGGTCATTATTTTTTAGACAGACTATAGATGCAGTATAGAAACAGTTTTTCATACCACAGTTGGTTACAGTTATCATAAGAGAGCAAGTTAAAGTGGGGAAAGTGGTATAATTACACGCATAGCTTTGCAGCTCTAGGTTACTGATTCATATCCAGGTCAGATAACTAATAGCAGGAATTCATCTTCAGGAATTATAACTGATTTTGATACTGTTCAAGACATTTAAATAATAGACAGTGTAGTGTTTATTCAATCCTTTACCTTCATTTAGTACTTTACTTATTGTAAATTATTGTACATGTTGTAGCTTTGGAATAAATCAATCCACTCATCCTCTCATAAATTTGCTCTGAGATAATACATGATAAGAAAGCCTCCAAGAGTCTTTATGTTTTACTCTTTAGTATGATTATTTTAAATATATACTGCCAGACTGTCTCTTGCATCAAGATTCTCTCTCTCACACACACATTCCCTGATCCTCCCTAATCCTTGAGTTGCTCCTCAAGCTGATCTAGTCTTTACGGTGTTGCCTATGGACCTGCAAGACATCAGATCCCAGCAGTGATTGGCAGCTGTACTCCAGCCTACCATGTACATGGCACTTTCCTTCCCAAAGTTCACAGATTTAGGCTGAAACCCTTCACCTTCCCAGCTGGGGACTCCCAGCTATCTGTGACCAGAGTCCTGGGAAATAGGTCTGTTGACCTATGTGTAAGGAAGATCTAGTCATAAAATGCCGCAGTAAAAAGAAAAGGGGGGGGAATTATTTCATGATTGGAGATCTGCTATTGATTTGCCAGCACAGTCTATGTTGTCTGGATATTTAAGTACTCAGTCAAAGCTACTGGCATCCCTTGCTTGAGAGATATGAGACAGATTGCTTCCCTGGGGTATCTCCTCCATTTATTTCAAACGTGCTGTTGATTCATTCAAGAATTGTGCATAAAATCCGCACTAGATAGATAGATAGATAGATAGATAGATAGATAGATATACACAGTCCTTTTCTGCAAGGGCACAAACTTGATCAGAGCACTATTTCATCTGTCTACCTTTCTATCTGGTCAGCCTTTCTTCCAATGTAAAGGACTAAGAAGTGCAAGAAGATGTATGAGAGAATCACAACACGGCTGAGGTGGAAAGGCACGTTAGGAGATCGTCTAACATTCCCTGGGTAAGCAGAAGTACTTACAGCATGTTGCTCAGGACCCTATTCAGTCACGTTTTGAGTACTACCAAAGTTGGAGAGTTGACCTTCCTGAGAAACTAGTTCCAAGTATCTGACCATGTTCACAGTGAAAAAGTTTGCTGCTTTTTTCTCCTGTTTAAAGGGTATTTCCTGTCTTTCAGGTTGTGCCCATTGCCCAGAACCTAACTCTGTCCTCTTTGCACCCTCCCTTTGGGTATTTATGTACATTCGTAAGGTGTCTCTGAGCCTTCTCTCCTCCAGGATGAACAGACTGAGTGCTCAGCCTTTCCTCATAGGAGAGCTGCTGTATCCCCTTCATTCTCCTTCTGGCCCTTTGCTGGACTCTCTCCAGTATGTCCATGTTTCCCTTGTACTGGGAAGCCCAGAGCTGGACACTGGATGTGTCTCACTAGTGCCAAGTGGAGGCAGGATCACCACCTTCAACCTGCTGGTAATGCTTTCCTGCTAGGATGTTGTATCAGATGCTTTCTGTGAGGGCACATGCTCATTGATGATCCACGTAGTGTCCACTGACAATCCTTTTCCAAAAAGCTGCTTTCCAGCTGGACAACCTTCCAGCCTGTCCCTGGTGCATGGGGCTGTTCCTTCCCAGCTGCAGGACTTTGCACCTCCCCTTGTCAAACTTCATGAGGTTCCTGTCAAACCATTTCTCCAGCCTGTCATGGTCTCTCTGAATGGCCGATATTGGGGTGGCTCAAGGATAAGGCAACCAGCCTGACCCTACTGGAGCAGGGGGGTTGGACCAGATGACCTCCAGAGGTCCCTTCCAACCTCAACCATCTTGTCATCCTATGAAATGTGAGTCTTCTTCCAGTTATCTGAAGAAGGCACCTCATCTACTTTTTCCTTCTACTTAGGTGGTCTGTAGCAGACACCCACCACCATGAAACTCATCTTGGTCTGCAATCTAATCCTAATAAGCTCTCAGCTGGCTCACCATCCATCCCCAGGCACAGGTCTGTGCACTCCTGCTGTTCTTTCAAATAGTGGGCTCCCTCTCCTTGCCTTCTTGGCTTGTCCTTCCTAAAGAGCCCATATCTATCCATTGCACTCCAGTCATGTGAGCTATCTCATGTCTCCAATGATGTTGCAGCCCTGCAACGGCACACAGACCTCTAATTCCTCCTGTTTGTTCCCCATGCCACAGAGGTGCTTGAGAGAGGCACCCCATCATGCTGATCTCTCAGAAACAGTGAGACCTTCTTGCTTCCTCCATCTGAGATAATGCTCAACATAATGCCCACTATCTCCTGCAGCTCCTTCACTTGGAAACACAGACACTGCACGAGCCCTTATCTCCCACTGCCCCAGACTCAGTGAAGGGGCCTAGAAACCCCAGAAGCCCCAGACCTGGGTAGCAGCATCCTCCCTCAGGAACTTGGTCTGTGTTGAGGACTTTGACATATTATGGTAGCCACTCCAGCAAGTGCTGGTGTCCATGCCCTGTGACACCACTACTACAGAGCACCATTTCTGGTCCCACTTCCTGCATCTTTGTGCACAAGTGGCTGCCCAAATGGCTGTGCATGCTGGCCACCTCTATTGACTGGGGTCTCAGGTAGGGACAATGAAGGCTTTTTGAAGAAGCCAAAGCTCTCTGGAGCTTTCCATAGGACCATTGTGGACTGCACAGCAGGAGCAATCCTTGTGCCATAGGTTTCTAAGCAAAGAAGAAGAAACAGGGAGAGAGGAAATAACAAGCAATAGGCCAAGGAACAGCAATCCGGAGCTAAGGTTTGGGAAGGGATAACTATGATGCTTCAAAGAGAAGGCAAGGTAGTTTCAAGCCACAGTGTTGGTAGAGGTCAAAGTTACTGTACAAATAAACAAGTGCTGACATTAATGAATGGAGGGATTGTAAAATAATAATTAAAAAAAAAAAAACTTAAAAAAAGCCCCAAACAAACTCTGAAACAAATTCCTAACAGCAGCATTCTCACCAGGAACATGGCAAGAGCTCCCCTTTCTTTCTCAAAGAACTTCTGCACAACATCTGGACAGGCAATCGTATATACCCCCAATGACAATTCGAAGACTGTCACAAAAACAGCAAGAAAAGAGGAGTCGTAAATGGCAGATCTGAAAGATGCTTTCAGCATCCAATGGAGTAGTTTTTTCCCACAAACCACTTGCCAACATCCTGACACATAAACACCTCTATATTTATACAGTATGTGATTTATATCTTGCCAATTGCAATATACGTCTCTTTAGGGATGGCTTCTATCCATACTGGCACCAGCAAAGAGCTCACAATATTTCTGCTCTTCAGAGATTAAAAAGAAAATAACTATGTGATGTGTCAAAGAGAGGTAACAGAAGCTGGATATATGTCAACAGAAGCCTTTTAGCACTAAAATAGAGACGGGGTACCTGATATGCAGATCCTTCTGAAATTCATCACTTGTGCAGATAAAGCACGCAATTAGAAGGTTTTTCTTCTCTTTTATGGGATGATTTATAACGCTACTTTCCTTAATAAGACATTGTGTAAACTTTTTTTTCTTCTTACGGGCTTTTACAGCTAAACCACTGTGAAACTAGTACACACCTATCATTTTCCTGCTCCCCTCGTCAGGTTATCAACCCAGCTGCTGGGTGGAGAATCCTACGTGAGAGGGGCAGTCTGTGCCCACCAAAACATCTTCCAATCAGATGGAGCATCACACGTGCTTATAAAAAAGGAATTACTCTCCCCCTTTCACAGGGAAGTAGAGATGGCCAGGATTTTTTCTTGCCCTTATTGGAAAACACCAACTCATCAAAATCAAACCTACTTTTAGGAAGCATCTTTGAGAGTCTCCTGATTTGGGGCAGATGTTTGATAACACTGGAAGAAGTTATTTTGCTTGGTTAAATTAAATCTTAGCCATATCTTTGTGGACTGCATTCAAAAGGAAAACACATACTGAAAGTTAGGTTACCCAGTAACACCTCCTGTGTTCCACTCCAATGCTATTTAGAGTAACGTGCCCCACATTATTTAAATGCAATCCTTCCTTTTGAAGCCGGGCCACTTTCCAGCAGGAATACAGGAGTCATGGGAGTGGGTGGGAATACTAGCAAGAAGACTAACAGCTCTTGCTCCGAGTGCTCTGGATATGTATTCTGTTTTCTAAAGATACTTTGCTACAGATATGGTTTATTCTGCTAGCTTGCAAAAAGCTGTGGGCTAGTTTCACACCTTCCTTCTCCTGTGTAGAAAACAACCAGCACCAAGAACATTGCAAGATTTGTCAAGAGAAGCCTCGAGTACAGCATCACTGTCTGGGTTCGTGGTTGGATGGATTGACAGAGGAGATCCTTGGGGTTTGTTCCAATCATTGGCCATTTATGTGCTGTACTTGAAACATGCGTTGGATGAAATGCATGACATGAGAAGATGCAAAGATCACTGTTTTCCACTGTTTTTCTCTACCTTTCATGTGTAGGGCAATTTGAGAGTCCTTGTTGTACCCAAGCTGGCCTGAAGCAGTTGTGAATGTGTCGTGGTTTCACCCGGCTGAGGGCCAAGATCCACGCAGCTGCCTGCTCCTTAAAGGAAAAGAGCAGGTTAAAGGGAAGGGGAGGGGGGGGTGAGAAGTAAGGGAAGGGAAAAGGAAGAGAAAGGAGCAAATAACCCCAAGATCAAGAAATTAAGAGGCCCGTGGGTTGGGATAAGGATAGTTTACTAAGATAACAGAAAGATACAATGTAACAATACTAACAGGACTTCAAAGCAAAATATATGAAGCAGTTGATACACAAGGCAGTTTCTCACCAAACCACACAACTCAGGTCGTGCCACCCAGAGCCGTCCCAGAACCCGACCGTCCCCCAAGAACCGCGCGTCCCGGAGCCGCCCCAGGCCTTCCTCCCGTCAGCCCCCGATATCCTGGGCAGGACGTAACTGGCGTGGAATACTCTCTTTGGTCAGCTCGGTCACCTGTCCTGGCTTCGCACCTCCTTTCTCATGAAGAGCTGAGAAAGTCCTTGACTGTCTGACAGCAACTAGAAACATCAGGGTGTTATCAGCAGTACTCCCATTTTACTCTCAAACACAGCATTCATCTGCTGTTACAAATGAAATTAACTCCATCCTGACCAAAACCAGGACAGAATGTTAGCCTAACAATTTAGGACTTCAAGCCTACATTTTACCCAAGTCACATTTTATATTCTGGGGTTTCTTCTGCAATACCACTCATGAGCACCAAGCCAGCCAGTACTGCACTCTGGGATCACACCTCAGAGCTGGTGGAGCTCCTTACAGCTGCAACTAACCAGAAGAGCAATACTTTGTGTTTACCAAGTGCTCTACAATATCTTTACAGCAATTAATCGTCTGTGTAAGCTGCTGGTTACCTGTAAAATACTCTGTGAGCTCAGCAGCAGTGAAGGTATCGCTCCCACACATGGACAGGTTTACTTCAGAGTCCCCTTTCTTCTTATCCCCCTGTCTTCGCTTTCCCTACAGCCAACTTCTTCTGCCTCTCCTGTCTTTTTTTTTTTCTTTTTTGAGGTTATGTGAGGGTAAAGTGTTTTTTCTGAGACTCCTTTTAAAGCACCTGTCTTTCTTAGGATTTCAGACCACATGGATGGCCACACAAATTAAAATACAAGCATAATTAAAATACAGATTTGAAAACATCTTTTCAGGAAATGCTGAATGAAACAGTCGTTTTAACAGTTGTGCTCAGGTTCTCCTAATTGAAAAAGATTTGCTGAAAAAAAAGCTGTAGCATTGTAAAGAACGTCATCTGCCTGAAATCTGTATTTTTGGTGAAATGAAGTTACAATTGGATTTTTGCCCGTGTTTATTAATCACTCCTCATGGAACTACATGAATACTCTCTTATCATCACAGTTTAAAGTGGGGAAACTAAACAGAATGATCTAAGTGGTGTTTCTTGCCGAAGAGAGGACACTCTTAGAGCAAGAACTGCATTTCAGGAAACCTTCAGGCTCCGACAGACAGCTTGTACTGGTATTTAGCAATGGTGCCAGCAGCTTTCTTGTACCTCTGCTTGTGGTTTCCATCTGCAAAGTGACTACTTCAACCTGACACAGCAGGGTGAACATCCACCAGTTAGAGTTTACATTAAAACTCCAGTCTTGAAACCACCAAAGCTGAGAAGCTGATGTGCGTTCACTTCAGCCACCCCTGCTCCACACACAGTAACATCTAGCAAAGGGAAAGGGCAGGTTTGGAATGGATGCTACTGGTTTAAAATCACCAGCAAGATTTCTTCTGACAGTGCCCTTGTCTTTCAAACCACACTTCTTTGTCTCTACATGATTGAGGACTACAACAACTTTTCCAGGACTGAATACTGTTGGGGAAAAAAAAAAAACCAACGAAACCCAAAACCAACCCAAACCAAAAGAAAATGAAAAATGAAAAAAACCCAAAACCCCAAACCAAACCAAAATTCACTCTATATGGAAGGCAACGATGTAACTCAAAACCAAAAAACATCCCTCCAAAACTCAGTTTCCTGAACCCTGTAAACTAACAATTGGAGCCAAATACCCGGAAAAGAGCAAAATAGATCAGAGATTGTCAAAAATTCCCCAAGCACAGATGAAATTTAGTTTGTTGGGGTAAAGCTTGGTGAGCTAGTCCCTGATCCACTCTTTGTGGCACAGGTAAACACAACAAAGAATCCACTTTCACAGGCCATCAGGAGATTCGCCTTCTGTTGCACATCCATGTGTGTGTGTGCACGCCCTACTGAGCACTATTAATATGTAATTACTTCATACAACTGATAAAGTACATTTTCCAAGACCTCTCTAAAGGTCTTCTGGATAACGTAGATAACAAAGGACTGAACCACGCCTGTAGCACTTCCAGGCTAATCTAACCTACTGACTATCAGTAAGACAAAACATACTCTTCAGTCACTACATGTGTGTGTCAAAATTAACACAAAGGATTCTCTCCCCGTATGGGATCAAATATTTTTCTGGCAGTTAATGAAAACCTGTGATTTGGAGCAAATGTTTTCTGCACCGCATCCCGCAAGGGTTGTATTTGATCGGTTTGGATTTGAACAGAAAAAAAAGTGAGAGATGCTTGTATATTCTGGTAAAATGTATTAGGGGATATGAACGTCTGCATAACAGAAATTCGAAACCTGTTATGTACCCTGGTCCAATTTATATTGTTGCTCGAACCTGAAGATATAAAGAGCTCACGTGTAAAAATAACTGCAGACGAGAAAAATAAAAATCGTATACATTATGCAACATTCTAATAGGTAAACAGCAGCTGATTGTGCACAGGCTAAAAACTTACACTCCCAATTTCATATAAGTAGTGTATGTTAAAATAAACAGTGCACCTAGTAGCCCTTTTGATATAGTATTTATATTTAATATGTGTGTTTACATGAGTAAATACAGCCTATGTGTATGTATGTGTATATGCATTCATGCGTGTTACAAATTCTGTTAAAGTGGTGTTCTCTGACATAAATCCACTCCAGTGGATTGATGTATCTGTGGCAGAATGAAGAAACCATCCCATTATACACACACACACATATATATGAAGCCTGTGAGTTCTGGTCTTATTCCTCTTTCCTGCTGAACCTGTTCTGACATTCACCTGGCAGCACTGATCCACACTCTTCACATCTACAAAGGAACTGCCAATGCTGTACATGGACAGCAGGGTTGTTCAGGACCTCAGTTCTATAAATATTTGGGTTGAGGACTGTAGCATCACATATGTTTGTGCAACACAAACACAATAAGAATTGAGCGCTTTGTCAAAGGTCACAAGCAATGTGGTGAGGGCGGCCTGTCCTACGCTACACTCAAGGTAGCAGCTCTGCCGGGTCTGCGGCATTAGAGGCAAAAATGGGAAAGTATTCCTATTTCCAGTGGCCTGCTCAGGGTGAGGTGAGTTGGTACGATGCTCTGGCAGTTTGGGCTGTGGGTCGGAGCATCGCACAGAGACACGAGTCCCACGCCATTTTGTGTGCAGCGTGACCGTCAAATTTAGATCTTCTCTTAAGTCGCAGAACAAGAACAACTTCTTCCTATTTCTACATTTCTGGCCTGGCTGAAGTAGAAAGATTTCACATTCAAGTCGTGCCATGTTCACACCCCAACCTGTAAACAAAAGCCTGAATGTTGAAAAAAAGAGAGGCACGGGACAAAACCACTCCGCAGCTGCCAAATGTGTAAACACAAGAACTGCTCCAACAACATTGGGTTTTTTTTTTTTTAATCTTTTCATAAAAATGAAATTAAAATAAATAAATAAATAAATAAATTGCTATTCATTACTGCCTGGAGTAAGATTTCACGGCGCGTTATTATATTCTGAAGTAGTTACCACTTTGTTACTGATCCGGGTTGGTGAAACAGCACTCCAGCCTTGATTCCCTGGGCTTAGGTAACCGAGCGGTGAGTGGAAACCTGCGAGTCCTCTATTCAGTTTGGTAAACACGGGCTTGTCTGTCACTTCTCATTGTTCCTCTTCAAAGTACAGTCGCCACCTTATCTGGCAACAGCTTTCTTGAAGAGTGCTGCTCATGTGAAATAATCTTTCACCACCGAGGCCAGCATTTCCCTAACACAAGAAGAAACATTTATCTTGCTGTTAATGGTTAATTAATTTTGAAAATGTATATTACAACACAATAAAATTAAAAAAAAAAATTAGGAAAAAAAAAAAAAAGCAAGCCAGGCCGGACAATGGAGCAAAATGTCCCTTCCTCAAATTGACTCCTATTTAGTTCTTCCAATGTCATCCAAAACACAGATAACTTTTCTTTCATGAATTGTTCTCCTGAATGATTTATACATGTTGTGTTATCTGAGGCCCTTTCCAGATCCCCTTGTGGTTTCAGCCAGCCATCAGCTGCATAATTGTTAATTTTAACACTATAAAAGGTTCTGATGCCGAGGAGATAAAGCGTCGGAGGAAGAATTAATTGAAATGTATCTTCCAATCACACTGGTTCCCTACTTCCAGTTCCACAAAAATTATACATTGGATTTGAGGTTAAAATAAATTTACATTTGTGCTACCCATAAAGCTTTCGGACTAGTAGAAAATAGATAAGTTAATTGTTTCTAAAACCTATAAAGGGTTTACCCCGAGAATAATTCAGGGCAGTCTCCCATTCATAGCCCACAGCACCGCGAGCAGCCGGATAGAGGATTCTTCCCAAGCTACTGCAGACATAATTGGTCAGGAGATATGTGACAGGAGTCTTTTACAACAGCAGGTGATAGACTGACAGAAAAGGAGCTCAAGCTCTACCAATATTTAATCTGGATATTAAACACTCTATGCTTCCTAGAGCTACTAATACTTTTTTTTTTCTCCCCCAATGTTTACTCTCTGCCTGTACGCTTCAAGTGAAGTATTATGAGGTAAAGCTACCAGGTTTTGATTCTTTCATTTACATTTTTATTATAAATATATAAATACATACAAAACATGCAAAATTAGTTTTAAAGGCTATGCAAAAGAACACAGTTGGGGCAAATGAATTCGGAGATCATGGGATTTGTATTTAATTTATGGCTAGATGCCTGTAAAAGCCCATCCTCATCTAGCTGAGGACCCCAAAATAGGCTAAGCATACCGGCTGTATTCCCATTGAGCTTTTGTTCAAATGCCATTGCTATTAACCAATGCCTTTTGCTAGATTCTTTAGAAATGGACTGTCACCGCCACACCTTGTATGTTTTCCAGGTGCAGCGGAGAGTAAAAAGAGGCAACGAGGCCTGATGCTTTACTCCTACAATGGCACAGGGTGGGCAGATGTATCAGACCCACCAGCTCCTCACCTGTAAAAACCCTGGTTCAGACCCTGCACAGGATTAAAACTGTGGAGATTTCGCCTCAGAACTCAGCAAACATTCGTCCGTACAATAAAGGCACCACATTTCTGCCGGAAGGAGCCACAGTGTAAAAACAGCAACAAACTGAGATGAAGGGGGACTGGGAGAAGCTGGGAGGGAAAGCTTGCACAGCACCTGCCCACACTGTACTTGGATTTAGTCCATTTCGTGAGTCCTACTTTCACGGATACCAAATTCAACAAATAGCTTGGAAGAAAAGACCAGCATTAGAATCCGCTTTATGCCGAGGCACATTATCACTTGAACAACATTTTACTGCTTAGTAGAACACTCAATATTTTCCCTCACTATTAGGTGCCTCACAGAAAATAATAGCACGTTGGTTGTTTCAAGGCACAGGGCAAATGCAAGGATTATACATCTGTAATTGTTGGGCACAAAGGCACAGAGCCCCAAAGCAAAGAAAGATGCCAACTGAGCCGAGAAGGTACTTAGATATTACACAACATATTGTGTTAAGAACATAAGAGCGTCATCAAAAGCTCTCATCAACAAAGCTCAAGTATGGCATATGGGGACAGAAATGGGCAAAGTTTAGTCATTATGATTCCTGGAAAATAATTCCTGTTTCTCCACAATCCATGTCTTTAATTGCATTTTCTGTATAAGCTGAATGTAAGGTAGGTAGAAATGTAGGCAGAATTACAATGCAGCAACAGAGCACCGATGATTTTCTAAGCCTGGGATATTGGGTATTTAATTTTGCTTTTAAATCCATACTGTGGCGGGCACTTACACACACAATAGAAAAGGAGATATGTCCCAATCAGTTTATAAGATAGCACGAAGAAAACGCATAATAGAGCAACCAGATATATATAAATAGAATAATACAAAGAAATATAATCTACTGCAAAGCTATAATTCAATCCTTCCACAACACAAGTGCAAAGCTAAACTGGCTTACAACTAGCACAAGAATCCATATAGCAGAACTATATAACCTATGTAAAATCAAAAACCTTGAATTGTCATCTTTGTAATTTAAAATAAAATTTAAAAAGGGGAAAAAACCCCTAGTGACTATGTCAAGGAACAAGCATTATTACTTTACAGTTCTGTACTGAGCACATATGAGAAATGATAAGGTTTACATGCTCTCTTCCCACCCTCCCTTTCTTTCCCCCTCCCTATCCCTTTCTTTCTTTTTTTTCCTGTGTGTTTATGTGTTCATGTTAGAGGCGGGGAGAAATGAATATTGAACATGGGAGGCAAACTCCAGCCTGGATTACATCTTGTGCAATTCTCCTGATTTCAGGTCAGCAGGGATTTGTCTCAAAGCTTTTTGACCTGAACACTTAATTGAAGTTCAGGGTCTTGCGAGGTTGGTTTCTTTTCCTTTAGAAAGAGAAATTTCAAATGGAATCAGATCTCTCTGATAAAACCTATTTATTGACAAAGACTTCATGAAGTCCCAGTTCCCTGAGCATGGGAAGATTTGAGTATTTAACCTGAAATCTTCCTTTCTGATGTTTTGGGTTTTTTCTGATGGACAGTCTTAGTATTTTGTTTTGGCTTTCTGTATTTATTCTTGTGGGGCTTTCCTGTCCCACTTCCACACAGACATGGGCACACATCAAAACCAACAGTCAGCCAACCCCCTCTCCTGCCCCATTCAGCCTGCGCAGCCTTATGTATGTGCTGTGGTTTTGAACAGCAACGCGTGCTTTTGTTTGAGGTGGAGGTCGCTATTATTCCACAAAGCGGCTTAACTGTTTCTTCCAGCTGCGTTAAAAGAAGGTGGTGGTTACACCCATAGCTTGAAGGACATCTCACCCAACCCACAGCACAAGGAATGTAACTCAGGATAGGGTATGGTCCAAGATTTGATAGACAAATGAATGCCGTCAGAGATGCAGAACGAGTATTTTTACATAATTGACATAGTGTATGATGGTTTGAAGAGCTAAGCATTTATTCAACATACATGAAGACCATCGTTTGCAAACTGCTTCAGAGATCATTATAAGAAATGTTACATGACGGTGCTCTCTGTCTCCCTGAAGCAGCTGATGGAGAGCTCTGCCTCAACCATTGCCCATTGCTCCACATCTGGTGTAAGAGACGGGCACTGGGACAATTGATGTGTTGGGCCACACCTGGAAGAGCTAGGAGGGATGGCTGCAGATTTGGTCAGGAATAAAGGCATGTGCCTTGTCTATCTGGGGACAGTTGAGAAAAGTGTCTCGGATGAGCTGAGGCTGTAAGATTAATGCACATACATTACACTGCATTAAACCCTCATGAGGATGCCCTCGCTTGTTTTCTAGAAGAAACTGCTATAGAGTTTCACATTGAAGGATTAAGTAGCAGTGAAATCAAGTCATTTCACTTCTAACTCAGAGAACCTGCATGCAAGCTTTAGAAACCTCAGCTCTGTATCTTTGCTTACACAATCCTAATATGAACACATAGCACTTTTTTTGTTGTTGTTTTGTTCTTTTTTTCCTAATTTGTTGAAAGGTTGCATTCAAGATCAAAGTGATTTCTTCATGGACACAAATATGTATCATGGACAGGTTTATCTTGTTGAGGTGGAGATCCTATTTTAATAGTCTGTCCTTGAAAGCTAATGGTTCCAGTTCAGTTTTGGGTGCCACCGATTGTAATGCAGCTTACATATCTGTGCTTCTTAAATTTGTTGTCATTTTTATTGAGGCAAATGATCTTGGAGCACTATTTGTGGTTTCATCAGTGTTAGAGACAATGAGACAAATTGTCAACTAAGATAAACAAATGTGGTGCCAGGGATTTCTCCACAGAAATTTGCCAACTCAGTGGGGATCCGATCCAATCTTTGGACACGTAAGCTATTAATGAAACAATCATTAAGACATGTGAAGCTATAGCAATTTTCTTGCAACAGGTTTCAATGCTGTGGGTAAGTGTGTTCTTCTCTGCTGGGTTTATTTAACTCTGGAAAGGTGTCAGGAGAGTCAGGAGCATCCGGAAGCTCAGCAGTGCTCATGGATCAGAGGGCATGGAAGAGCCCGAGGAGCCTGTGGGGAGAGAGGTGTGGGAAGCCAAGTATCACGAGTTTGGGTGTGACTACAATACGACCAGGAGCCTGGAGCTTTGGAAATGTGTTTGTGAGGAAGGTGAGGAATGACATTAGGAGACCTTCACCCCCCTTGCTCCCATCTGTCCCTGCATATCTAATCGTAAAACCAACCCATCCCCAGAGACTTGTGAGCCAGCAGAGCGAGTGAAAGGTGTTACTTTGGACCTTTTTACCTGTGCCACCACTGCCCCTGCTGGCTAGCTATACTACTACAGTGGTAGCTTTCCTGCCAGAGAGAAAATGGTTAAGGCTGGGATGGACATACAGGTCATACATGGATTTTCCTTCATTGTCTCCAGGTGTAGAAGGCAAGCTTCGGGCTTCATTCATGCCTTGTTGACGCTCCAGGCCAGACCTTATAGAGTGAGAAAGCCTGCTACAGGATGCTCTGTAATGGCCTTACACATTGATAAGCACTGATAAACCAGCTTCAAACACCTTTCTCCAATACTCCGTTGTCATAAGTAAACACGGTATACAATCAAGCTGCCAGTGAAGAAAGGCCTGTGCCAAATCCATCTGGTTTTGAAATACTATGTGTTGGCTGCAGAGCCAAAAAAGGAAAGGCTTAATTCCTCCCAACACAGCCACTGTGAAACTGTGAGCAGCAGGACTGCTGAGGACGGCAAGCAGTGCTGTGAGCTCTTAGTAGTGAGGTTTCTATCTCAAAGGAGAATATAATTTTGTGATAATTTTGACTCCAGCCCAGCATTACCCTCTCTGAGAGGGTAAATGTGGTGCCTTCCCTGTGTGAATTTCAGTAACTGGCATGTAGGATGAGGTTTCACAAGTGGGTTACGCTATTCTCAGACTGTGCTGCTGCTGAAATGCAAGGTCCCACCTTTCTCTTTGCCTTCATCTTCCCACTGCCTCCCATTTACCAGTGTTAGGCATCAAATGGATGTTTGTGGGATTAGTGAAAACTAGTGTTTTCTTTCTTTTTGGAATGGTTAGTCTGTAGCTGGATCATCTGACAGATCTGACCGAAGCTTTCAGTGCTGGTACAGAGCAGGAGGAGATGGGATTCGGAAGGAAGGTTCTGGGAATATGTGTGGGTCCTCAAGCTGTGATATGGGCATCCCTCAGGGATATAATAGATCTTTCCCTGGCAGTGACTTTTTTTTGGAAGGAAGCAAAAAAAAAAAAAAAGAAAAGGGGCAATAAAAAAAAAAAATTAAAAAAGGAGAGCTTCCAGTTTCTATCTCTGTCTCGACACTGAGGTTAGAAACGCTTGCAGTGACATCGGGTGGCATTGCAGTGTGTCTCATATGCACTATTACATTCAGTCAGAAACCTTACCAGTGGCTGCCCAGATCAATGAGGGGCTTGCATGGAGTGCTTGTACGTTCAGACCAGTATCAGACTCAGTTCTAGGAGTCCAGTAAGAAAAAATCCTTTTAGTGGGTGCGTTGGACTCGATTGTCCCTGATTAACTCAGGGGCAGTTGCTCTCTTTGTACTGAAGAGCCTGGGTGAGATACTGTCTAAAAATCCTATGGATAGGTTGGAAGCGAGCCCATTCAGTGAGGCATCCCCACTGATAACACTTTGAAATTCACTTTGCTATTTGCCTCTCCTCCTACCTGCCAGAATTGAGATTTGTTGGTCCTTGCATAACTCGGCAAGGCTTGTTTTTGCAGGCTTTTTCTGGATGAAAAGAAGGAACAAGTAGCACAGTGATGTGGAAAAGTCCTGGCTGGGGCTGGGGGCGGGGAGTGGGAAGGAAGGGGGGTGCAAGGTGAGATGGGGAAACAGGATGAACTCCTGCTCCCATGTTTTCTCCAACCTCTGAAGTTTGTCCATCTGGCCATAGCCTGGGACTGGCACTGTATTTGAATGAGAGAGATTTAAATAAATAATCGTTAAAGAACAGCAATCACCTGAGCCCTGATTCCCGATTAATGCAGAAAGGAGTTTGTTATCTACACAGAACTATCTGGTTGGGTTGTTTGTGTCAGCTGAACATAATGCCTAGCGAGTTCACACCCAGCTATTTACATCTCTATGTTAAGATCCAGGAGTATGTAAACTGCACAGAAATCATGCTTAAATTAACTGTGCTTAGCTTCCGCAACAGAAAGAAATGTAAGGGGGTGGGGGGGAATATAGAGATAAGGCAAGCAAAATTTTCTTGTATAATTTCACTCTAAATAACCCTACAGATCAAGTCCCCAGAGAATTATTTCTGATTTCTTGTTAGAATAACCACATGCGCACAAATACACTAAGGATAAAGTTTTGGTGCATTTTGCATTGTTAGACTTCCCATATCCCGGATTCCCCATCATGTTCAGTCCTGCGCAGATAGTTACAGTAATGATCTTTTATTAACTTGGCTGGAATTACTGCCATGACTCTCAATAATGACATTAGTGTTTAGGTATTTGTATGTCTAAGCACTTACATAAGTAATCATATCACAATGTCGAGTTATTGTACTTATTATTTTGCAAATGTTACAACCGCCACCTCCTGTTAAACACAAAAAGGGAAAGGGGAAAAGAAAAAAAGAAGAAAAACGTCAGAGTGCCTGAAGGAATCCTGCCGGTTTTAATTTATTGTTTTGTCTTAAACCCTCTGTGCTCTGAGCCAAAATAAACTAATTGCACCTACACTCTGAGGTAAAACTCTCCTGTTAAACTCATCTCTGCCTCTAACGAAATCAAAACATCCATGAGCACGGCTGGGTTTGAAGGGACCGCGCTTACACATGCGGCAGGCAAAGAGAAAGGCACCCGTTCTTCTGAAGAAAAAGGATTATGTACTTCCTGTCTTTCCAGCAATGGTAAAATGGAACTGGAAGTTCAACAGAGTCCTTATCTTTAAGATAACCAGCCGTGCCACTACACAAGGAGAGAGATAAACAGGGGATAGGTGACTGGCAACACAGGGGTTTCACGAATGGGACTCTCACCTAGGAAGACCTGAACTCCATGGTGAAGTCACAGAAGAGTTGGCTTGGCCAATTTAATTCACTACCTGCCTCCAATGAGCCTGGGAGGCAGCTTGGGAGAGCCTGTGTAATCCAGCAGGCTTTGAGTGAGGTGTCCAGAGAATAAAGCATACTTTCTGTGTTTGCTTTGTCCAAGGTCACTGGGTTTTTACAGCAAGCAAGTAAACTCTTTTCTTTATTTTCTGTCTACCTGGCACACACCTAAAACTTGGCAGGGGGAACCCACCTCATAGTAATCCTACTCCAGAAAATCTCAACATGAATGTTGATATGGCTTGCACAAAGGTGCTTTCCACTTCACCTGTCCGTGTAACAATCAGGAGAAGAAAGGGACACCAGTTTCACGTTTTTCCTGAGGCAACAGGAATATTTCCAATCATTTTAGTAGGCTGGGGTCATCATAATTTGTCTTTGTGTTTCCACAAGCTCCATTTTTGAGTATGGCTCCACTGGAAGATAATGGCTTTGCTGTGTTTTTTAACAGGACTGCTATTTCAAATGAGTCAAATTAAAGCACATGGGGTTTCATTGGTCCAACACAGGTACTGCTAGTACTTTGCTGTACAGAAGTATTAGCACATCTAATAGGCACACCTGCAGCATTTTTATAGGATTATAGGACTAGAGAAAATTCATTCCTTTTTCGTTCATTCCTTTTTTTCTTCTGGCATTTAAAAACTTTGAGAAACTACTTTTCAAAAAGAAGGGCACTTAGCATGTGCTTTTCTAAACAAAAAAAAAAAAAAAAGAAGAAAGTTTTCTGGGCAAAAAGCAGAGGTAGCATGTGTAGTGGCTAAGATGTGCTTCTTGTCTTTCTGTGCGTTGCAAGAAAAACCCAAACAAATAAAAAACCTATGGTACTCCTGACAATTCAGCAAAAGACCATGGCTGGACCATCCACAAGTTTTCACTTTAGCATCATCTCCAGCTTCTTTCTGTTACACAAAGGTTATATGCACAAAAGTACTCTGAGGTAAACTTGGCCCTAAATTTATGGTAAATTAATCTTCTGCATCACCATTGCAACCACAGATCATCCCACATTCTTAACTTGCACCACATGTGAGGTGGTCTGTACTTTTTGCCTCTGACAAATATTTTCCAGTTATTTTCCTTCCTTTATCCCAAACTTACCTTGCACACAGGCACTTATCACTGAGGAGCTACGTGGGCATGTTCACATACCAGTTTACCTCATGGAAACTTGCTCAGGTAACTCCCAGGCCAGCAGGATTTGCCTCTGTTTGCAAAATGGAGTAAAGATTCTGGTAAATCCAAGAAAAATTGAACTTTATATAGTCTTTGTTATAACCATTGTTTAACTATCCTGCTTGGAAAAGAGTTGAAGCATGAAAAAACTGGAGGGGGTGAACCAGAGACAATGCAGCAATCTGTTTCTATCATAAAGCATAAATGTGCTTTGGGCTGATTCCATTCAGACTATACAGATATTTTCAAGGAATTTAGGGCATAAAATCCCATTGAATCTCCTTGTGGGAATTAAAATAAGTGGAAATTAGGCACCCTTATATTTTAAAAGATCTGTGTGCTTAATTCTTCTTAGTTCTTTTAGAAGATCCAAGACCGAATTATTTACTTTCTGGGTAAATGAGGGTTTTTTTGGCATGACCTTCTCCATATTGTATAAACAGCATCTGATAAACTGCAAGAAAAAAATGATGAAAACCCAAAAGAGCTCCTTCTGGAAATTCTGGTTTTATTTTTACCACTGGACTGCAAAGGTGTCTCCAAGAACTCTGCAGAACTCCTCGCTCTTTTACACATCTATTGCCTAGTGTGTGCTCTGCTCTCTTATCCTTTCTATTGAATAGGCAATAGAAGTCAGATTTTCAGTGGGGAATGCTAATGAAAAATACCTTTATCTTTTGCATCACTGATAATAAGCATCCTCACATGGGACAGAAGAAAATAATATGTCTGTAAAAGGTTACAAACACCTTGCATACGACAGGCGAAGAGAATTGCATGCGCCAGGGGCCAAATTTATCACTGATTCAGTATACCACTGGCAATCGTTTCAATCATTTGCCAATACTCTTGAACAATGATGAGCCTTCCCTCTTTGCATGCTGCATAGCATGATGCAATGTAAATAACTTTCATCAAAATGTTAATGTCAATTATAGAACAATAATTTATAGAACTAAATATTCTCATGGGGAGTGCAGTTGGAAGAGAAACTCAGGTAGAAAAGATGCAGAAAATGTGTTTTCAGCAGAGATTTGAAACAAAATGGTGCTAAGGGGAGGTGAGGGAAAGCAATGCCAGAGCAGGACTTGTCACAGACAGTGGTAAAATGTGCTAAGAAAGAGGAGGCCAGTGGCAACTAAACTGCATAGGAAAACAAAAGCAAAACAAAACAAGTCCTTTGGCATGTCAATAGAAAGCATGCTCATAGGCGAAGATTTTAGGAACAGGGCAGGCTGGCAGCAGTGGTGTTGATCATGCTTATGGGTAGGAGAGGAACACTGAAGATAAGGGATGAACCAGCAGAATACCTGGGCTCTGAAGAGCAAAGAGTATCACAGGAAGAACTATGTTTAAGCTGATTCTTCCCATGCCATAGACCCATACAAAGCCATGCAGAGGAAAACTCCTGTCATAGAATCATAGAATCATACAATTGTAGAATCATAGAATCATAGAATGGTCTGGGTTGGAAGGGACCCCAAGGATCATAGAGTTCCAAACCCCCTGCCACAGGCAGGGCCACCAACCTCCAGGCCTGGATCTACACAAGGCTGCCCAGGGACCCATCCAACCTGGCCTTGAACACTTCCAGGGATGGGGCATCCACCACCTCTCTGGGCAGCCTGTTCCAGCAGCTCACCACTCCCTCTTTAAAGAACTTGCCCCTAATATCTAATCTAAACCTTCCCTCCTTTAGCTGCAATCCATTCCCCCTTGTCCTGCCATTATCTACCCTTTTAAAAAGTTGATTCCCCTCCTGTTTGTATGCTCCCTTCGGGTACTAGAAGGCTGCAATGAGGTCCCCCTGCAGCCTTCTCTTCTCCAGGCTGAACAAGCCCAGTTCCCTCAGCCTCTCTTTGTAGGTCAGGTGCTCCAGCCCTCTAATCATCCTTGTGGCCCTCCTCTGAACCCTCTCCAACAGTTCCACATCCTTCTTGTATTTGGGCCCCCAGACCTGGACACAGTACTCCAGATGGGGCCTCACAAGGGCAGAGTAGAGAGGGACAATCACCTCCCTGTCCCTGCTGGCCACCCTGCTTCTGATGGAGTCTCTTCTGAGCTGCAAGAGCACACTGCTGGCTCATGTTAAGTTTCTATCCTAGGGCTTTGTCACTTTTGCCAAATTAGTTTCATCTGTTCTTAACATCTCTTGGTGTACCCACAGCCTTCCCAGGACAGGGAGGCTCTGTGTATCCAGCCTTATTACTTGCAGCTTACTTTTTCCAGCACTTAACTTGAACTCTCATCTTAAGTTCACTGCCTCTTGTCTATCCATGCAAACACAATTTAATCCCACCATCTTCACATGTACCTTTTATACCCTTAAAGACCATTTTGTCTCCCAAGTCTTTGCCTGTCCAGATGAAGTAACAATATTGCTTTCAATCTTATCTTGTAAATCGTGTTTTTCAGACCTCTGTCTGATCAGTCTTGCTGCATTCTGTCCGATGACTCTGCATCTTTCTTGACTTCTGGACAAAATACTCCATCAGAAGCCTTTATGATGATGCAGATGTGTTCTGTAGGATGTTGTGTTTATGATGATGTTCAGTGTTCTGTAGCTCTAATTAGTAGTAGTAGTCTGTTTGCTTATCGTGACATGATTATACGTACTTATCAAGCATTCATAAGGACAAGTTATTCAAAATAATACATTACTTCTCTTTAAAAGGGAAAAAAAACAGTTATTAAAAATTTTTAAAAATTTATTCAAAAAATTGTTATTGAAACTACACACTTAAGTGAGAAAAAAAAATCTAGCCAGTGTTTATCACAGTAAGATTTAACTATTCAATCCACTTCAGAAAATGAGGAGCATTTCTATCCAGTGCCCGTGCCAAGGGAGGACATTACATATCTAACTGTGGAAAATGAAAGGTCTATTGTGAGGATGATGCAAAGCCTAGCAGAATCCCAAAGGCTGTGCTAAGGATGGACAAGTACGAGCTCCCTGCTCCCTGCTTTTTGACTACCTATGCCAAAAGATGCTCCCAGAGCACCCACAAAGTGGAAGGGCTCTTTTCCCAGCAGAGCATTCATGCAGAGACAGAAGTGTCTTGTCTACCCTCGGTGAGAAAAACTCATCTTGAGGCACGTAAAATAAGTGGATACAAAAAGTGGAATTGTCAGCTATCTGATTCAAGAACATTAAATATTGTCCCTTTTATGCTATCAGGGTCTAGTTGATCTAGGCTGAGCTAGGCTTTTCCTAGACCACATTCCCACTTTGCAGTTGAAGACCATCTTCCAGTTTAGTCTCATCTGAAACTGCTCCTCAGTGGAAACCAAAGCACAGTGAGTGAGCCCAGTGAAGAGATTTGCTAAAATGCAGGTGAATTTTGTAGGTGTGGGGCATAGGTGTAGGCACCCTCTATATTTAACTTGTCTGATCACTAGGACTTGCTCATAACGATTAGCTTTGAACTTTCCTGGGTGACTTGGCATTAAAGAACAGAAATTTTGTTTCTTCCTGACCAAACAGAACCCAGAAATCGGCCATTGTTACACAGAAGCAAGACACCACCCATAAAGACATAAAGGCCATTTATGTCGAGAATGAGACAAGGTTTTCCCACTATGGCACTCCATTCCCTATTTGTTTGTAGTCAATTAAAAATTCATTATAATTAGAAGGTGAACAGTAAAGACTTAGGCTTAGCCTTTTTTTTTTTTTTTTTTTTCAGATGGAATGGCCCAGACATTGGAGAAGGCTCTGGGGGGACCTTATAGCAGTCTTCCAGTACCTGAAGGGTGTCTATAAGTAAGCTGGGGAAGAACTGTTCACAAGGACATGGAGCACTAGGATGAGGGGTAAAGGTTCTAAACTAGAAGAGAGGAGATTTGGTTTGGATATTAGGAAAAAATTCTGCAATATGAGGGTGGTGGATCACTGGAACAGGTTGCCCGGAGAGGCAGTGGAGGCCCCATCCCTGGAGACATTCAAGGCCAGGCTTGATGGGGCTCTGAGCAACCTGATCTAATGAAGATGTCCTTGCTTACTGAAGGGGGGGTGGACTAGGTGACCTCTAAAGGTCCCTTCCAACCTAATACGTTACATGATTCCATGATTCTATTTAACTCTGATCTTCTTTTCAGCCTCCCTGTGCGCACTTACAAATTCTGAAGTGCCTGCCGTAGGTTTTCAAACCATAATCTCTTCCAGTGAAATCAAAGACCTTGTCTTTGACATTGCACAGATTTTTTGGGACCTGTCTAGCACTCATGACTAGCAAAACAACCTAGTGTGGTTTATGGTTATGAATCATCCTTGAACAAAATTAGACTAGTCATTAAATTGTATTTATTCCAGGAAAAAATCCTCTATGTCTGCTGGACAGACCTAAGAAGTGAACCAAAGTATCCATTGTCAATGTAAAATTTCAATTGAATTTAAATGTAAAAAATATTCAGTGATCTCTTTCCCTCTGAAAAGATCTCTTGGCTAAAAAGCTGCATGATCTACTCCAAGAACACTGAATATAATTTACCTTCACACATTGAGGATCCCATTGAGAACCTGCTGGATTAGAGGGCATTCAGCCCTTGTTCCTTCACTGTCCATTGGACAACAGAGAAGGTAAAAGAATGGGTTGGAACATAGGAGAGCACGAGCAGCCTGGGATGAGGGGACATCAGTTAAGGATTCCTGACCCTTGTCCAGGGGCTAGCGATATTTTAAGAGCTTGTAAATACAAAGCAGTCAGTAGTAGAAGACACCAAAAAGCAATGGTCCCCTTTCCTACCACTGAACCATAAAACCACATAATACATTCCATACACAGTGACACCACAGCGTTAAGGTCCATTTCTCTGGGAAAAGGAACCTTGGGCACTGCTCAGCTCCTTTGAGAAAAAGCTAAAGGTGATCGCTCAAACAGGAAAGCTGGACCCTGGACATCCAGCAGCCTCCATCCGTATCAGCTCTGATTTCATCACACGAGGGAGGGAAAGCTTACACATCTGCATTACTTGCTGAGTTTTAGGTAGTAGCTCTTTGCACTTGAGAGTGCACTTTACCTGCTCTTTCTGGGACATCCAAGCCTGCCCAGGAACTCTGTAGCGAGACTAGTTCTCGCCTTCACATCCTGGGACAGGGACTAGTCATCTTAGCAGTCGGGGACGAGCATGTAACCGCCCAACTCCTCCTTTGTTTGCTCTAGGACTTCCTTGTCTGCTGTTCTCATCACTCTTCCCGGGCTACATAACTACTGCAAGGCTAAGAGGATTAAAAAGGAGAAAAAAAAAATTGAGTCATTAAAGTACATTGAAAATAGCTTGGATGACAAGTGGCGTGCATGCAGATGAGAGAAATTTTATCTAGTCTCTTAGCAAATCAGAATAGGCTGCCTTTTAAACTCATCTTCGTGGCTAAGGGTAGTAAGAACCCCTGCTACGGGGTGAGATCTAGGTCTGGTGCTCCTGCAAGAGCAACCCTGGTGCCCAAAGCACAAAGGGTGGGTTATGCTTGCAAAATATTGGCACATTAATTCACCGGTGGGGAGAGGGGGGGAGACCAAAGAATTAAAAAATAAGTCAGAACGTATTCTACCCTTACCGAAATCATAACATTTAATTTTCAAAAAGTACAGGACCTTGCTAAGCTTCCCAAACTAATAAAAAACTTCGTTAATTTTCTTTTAACTTAAAATAGCAAACTCACTAAACCAGTGTTTTTATTATAAAAAGTTTACTCTCCAGCTGAGCATTCGGGTGCCAAGTTCCATCCAAAATCACACTTTCACAGCCAAATTAGAAACTATAAACTTAGAAACCAGTGTTTTACGATAGAATCTTTTGCCAGGCACTTCACTACAGCTCGGGCTACCAGCTGCTCTAATAATAAGCGAATGTTATTGAAAAATAATAATAATACCGTGCGTTTGGAAACGCTCTGTGAAAGCAAACGAGTGAATTTAGCCTATTAGGCACAACAAAGGGCTCAGGGGGGTCAAACTCCCACCCTAGCTACAGGTGTACTCCCGCTCGCAAGAGGGGAAAGGTTTAGGAGCGCCCACAAACCTGCCAAACTCCAAACTCCAGCCGAGGAGGAAAGAAAGAAGTAATTTAGCCTGAGAGAGTGTTGTAAAGATACACGCCAGCGTGCCCGGCAGCTCCCGACGGGTGATAAGGACGTGGAATCGGGGGGCCGGTACGGCAAGAGAAACGCCGGCTTCCGAAATTCAGCGTGCGGGGGAGCCAATGCGGGGCAGCGGTGGGGTTCCTGAGCCCGTGAGCCGGCTTTTCGGCAGGGAGGGGGCACGGCTGTCGGGCTAACCGCTGCTCCTCGCCCGCTTTCTATCTGTCTCTTTGACTCGCCACCCCGATTACTAAACCCGAACAGAAGTTAGGAGGAAAAGGGCTCGCTCCCTCGAAGCTCGCTTTAAGCTCGGCTTTAGAAACCCCAGTAGCGTCTTAAGATGCTGCGCGCACCAGAAACGAAGTGGGGTTCGGTCAGAGTACGAAAAATTGGACAGTATTTGGAGCGGGACGTAATTGCTTACAGTATATGTAAGTAACCTGACAGAATTACCATACAGGTATCAAGAACATAGCCCAACACACCCCCTCCTCTCTCTTCCCCCCCCCCCCCCCCCCCGCCCCCTCCCCATCCTTAATACTTTTAAAAACACTTTGATCTCGCTTGGTGGAATACAGCACTGCATTCTGGAAATTCTTGTTTAGCCTCCGTGTGATAAAGCATCTGCTCGGGTAGTTCCCCAACACCTCCAACCCCCCCACCCCCACTTCCCTCCCCCGATAGCAGAAGGAAAGATTGCGCCCTTGAATTTGCATGCGTCAGGAATTGACAGGTCAAAAGCAAGTAAATCACATTACACAGGATTGTATTGTTATTGTATCGATAACAACACATTATCAGAACAATTAACACACTCGCAGAACTACGCGGAGATCACAGTAGCGGTTTAACAAAAATCCAGATAAGTAACTGAGCTCCGATAAAGCCTTCGCTTGGTGCGTTCGGGGATTTGAAGCCTCTGTGTGCGTGTGTATGTCCGTGCGCTGCGCAGGCAGCCGCGGTTGCGGATCTCCCCGCGGGGAGGCGGGGGCGGGGAGGGGGCGGAAGAGCCTCCTTCCACCGGCCGGGGCTGCCTCAGACTTTTGGGGACTGCGGGAGGACAGTGGGGTGAGGGAGACCTGGGACCCTTCTATCCCTACTCCAACCTTGCTCCAAGCGGAACTGATAAGAGTTTCCATCACTCTGTGCACGCCGTCTCGAAGCGGATGACTAGAGAAGAGCAGAGCTCCTTTAACTGAGAGCATCGCTGAAATAACCGTGTGCGTGAGAGTGTGTGTGTGTGTTTTAGTAGCCAGTGGTTACAGCAAGGGGATGGGGGCGGAGGGGGGAGTACTATACCTTCGAGTATAGTATTTCATTTGCAACTAGAAAAATATACTTGAGCCAGTATAGAGCCACGTACGGATTTCTGTCTCTGAAAGATTCGTATACGTTAATTTATGACCAATAAATTCTATTTCACTATTTGGAGGACTGAACGTAATCAGAAACATGCGCAGATGAAGTCATGGGCTCGCAAATATGGCGACATTTTTGGAAGACGGCAGTCCGTGAGTTGAGGCATCTTCTCTGCTGGAAGTTACGGGAGCGCCTGTTTTTGAGAACAAAAAGTGCAGGACCCTGCAGGGACCTTCCAGGCGGTGGTTCTGCTGTCCTCGGAGGACTGGAGGGCAAATGGTGAAGCACTCACCGTAGAAAACCTCCCCGAAGCCTCTGCCGACACCCGCGGCCGTGGCCCAGAGCCCTTCCCCAGAGGGTTTCCGCGGGGAACGGCTGCCCGGTGTGCCGGTGCTGTGCCCTGCCATTTGCGTGCGTCCACAGACCCGAGCTGCAGCCCAGCGGGTTCCGGCAGCAGCAGCAGCAGCCTTGGCCCGGCCCACGGGGAGAAAGTTCGTGGTGGGGGGCATCCATCTGTGCAGGAGCTGCCAGCCGGGGGCTTACCCATGTGTCCGCCTTGAGTGCTTCACGCGGCTCTGTCGCGGCACCGGGACGTCGCCGTCCTTCTCTCGACCCAAGGGTACGGGAGCACAACCAAGGGGGAGTGGGGGTCTGGTTCTCACCCTGCCCGTGGCGGCGGCTGGGGACGCGCAAACCGCGCTCCCATCTTCCCCTCCCCGGATCCGAGTTTAGTCCGGGAGCTTTCCCGCTGGCACCCACGACGCAAGAGGGGAAGTCGACCGCGCCGGCATCCGATCTGTGCGGAGAGAGACAGGGAATCAGTCCTCGCTTCCTAGAAAGTCACACACAATGTCGCCACACGTGAAACAGGAGATCACTTCCCTGAGCGAACGAGAGGGTTTTACGCAGTTAAAAAGCACTTGCTGCTCATCTCAAAGAGGGGACATCGCTGGCCGAGGGGTTGATAACCTGACCTCCGGGGCAGAGGTACCTGCACCGGGCTGAGCCTCTTGGTAGGGCTCCCTGCCTTCGAGAAACGCCGTTTCCCGGCTAAGCCGAAGCGCCAGCCAGCGCCGGTAGATACAGCTTCATCCCTCCGCTTCTGACACCCCATGGGAACTTTTCTTTCTTGGGTTTGGTTTTTTTTTCCCTTTTACCCCGGGCTAAATGGATTGTAGGAGGTCTAAAGGTTGGCAAGGTGGCTTTGGAGACCGAGAGAAATACGTTCAAGTGGTTAAATGGGTCGTAAAACACGAAGCGGGAAGAATGTGCGGTTTATAGAGGAGCTGCTCGGCCGGGACAGGCAGCCGTGGGACTGGAGTGGGGGGGGCTGATAGGCGGAGAGGGGGGGACCCGGAGGCCCTCCGCCCGTGGGTCGCCAGTTTCGATGCCTTTTCAAACGTCCCGGCACCCCAGGAGGTGCGGGAGGCGGTGGCGGGCAGTCGCGCGTCGCGGCGGTGAGGAAGGCGCGAAGCCCAGCAGCAGCCGGAGCCAAGAGGCCGCCGCACGGCTCCTGGGGCCGGCCGGAGGATGGAGCGGGCTCTGGGGAGAGGAGCCCGGGCGGCGTAGCGAGCAGTCCCCGTGGCGGCCGCACAACCTCCCCACGGCGATTTCCCTGGAGACCCCCGTGCCCTGCAGCAGGTCCGGTGTAGGGCTCGGCGTCGGTCTCGGGGCGGGGAGGGGGGGTAAGGTAAGCGGCTGACACCCCACTCGTGCATCGCTGCCGGGAGCACCAGCTCCTGCCTTTGCTTAAAAGCCGTAGGGCGGCGGAGCTGTCCCGGGGGCAGAGCCCAGCCCGCTGCCATCACGGGAAAGAGTTAATGGTTTATTGGAGTCGGCACTTCCACATACCACAGGGGTAAGTCAAAACCGACCCGCCGAACTGCAAACAAGGCGAGCGGGTTCACCCTGACTGACAGGCAGCCGGCGAGGAGCACGGCCGGACAGCCCGGGCGGTGGGGACTGCGAAGAGGCGCACCGAGCGGCCAAGGGAACACGCGTGGGTTTTCTCGGGGTGCCGCGGCGGGGGGGGGATGCTCACCGCGGCGCCGGGCTCTGCCCCTCGGCCAGGCTGCCCGGCCGCTACCCCAGCCCCACCGCAGGGAAAACCCGTAAACACACAGAAATACTCCCCTGGCACCGGGCGAGCGCACCCCTCACGTCCCCACCCCACTCCCCCCAGTCTCGGGCAGGGCGCGGGGCAGCGCCGGGCATCGACGGCGGGAGGGGCAGGGCGGAGGGCTCAGAGCGCATGCGCCCGGCCCGGCTCCGCCCCGCCCCAACCTGCCGGGGCCGCAGAGGCGGGGCGGGGCCTCCATGCTCCCCGCCCCTCCCCGCTCGGCAAGCCCCGCCCCTCTCCTCCCCGCCCGCCCAGCCCGCCGCGCGGGCAGGCCGCATGCAAACATATAGGGCGGCGCGCGGCGCGGAGGCATGCAGAGCGCGCGCGTTACCTGCCGCCGCGCCGACGGGGCGAGAGGAGGGGGCGACTGCGCCGGCTGCAAACCCCACCGCGGACTTTATAACCGGGTCGGCTGCCGGCCGGGCGCGGGCCGCCGAGCATTTTAATTAGGACGCCCCCCCCCCCCCGCCTCAACTCCCTCCCCCGCCTCCTCCTCCGCCTCCTTCTCCCTCCGCCCCCCCACCCCCTCCCGCCGCTCCCGCCCGCCCCGCCGCCCCTCCGAGTCGGCGGCCAAGAAAACCCAGAGAGACCTGGCGGCTGCCGGAGAAGGGGGAGCCGCGCGGCAGGCGGAGCGCCCCGCAGCCCGCCCGAAACTTGGCGAAGTTTGTCCGGCGGCGGAAACCAGGAGGCCGCGGCGTCCGGCGGCCGCTTGCGACCGGCGGCCGGCGAGTATGTGCGAGGAGCGGGTGGTGGCTCGCCGCGCCCCCGCGGGCGGAGCGGGGCGGCTGTGAGCGGGGCGGCCCGCGCCCCCGGGGCCTCCCCGCAGAGCCTGAGCCGCCCCGGTCCCGCCCGGCCCCGTACCGCGCCGCGGCGGGCAGCCCCCCGAGCTCCGCGGGCGGCGATGGCTTCGGGAGGGCTTTGACCGTCGCCCCGTCCGGGGCTCGCCGCCGCCGTACCGGAGACCACCGAGGAGCGTCGCGCCCACAGCGAAGCGAGGACGCCGCCACGCACACGCCCCGCGTCTCTCGCCTGTCGCCGGCTCCCTTACTCGCCGTCGAGACTTCTCAGCGGTCCCGCCTGGACTCCGGCCGCTGCCGCTTGCAGGGAGCCCCGAGGAAGAGCCCTGGCCCGGAGATCGGCGGCGCGGAAAGAAGCTCCGTGGCCCGGGCGAGGAACGGCGCCCGTCCCGCCCGCCGCAGCAGCGCCCTGACGGGGACGCGTCGCCGCCGCTCGGCAGCGCCCCGCGCCCGGAGCGGGGCCGCCGGGGGCAGCCGCCCCGCACCCGCCGGACCCGGTGCCACCGCGCCGGGGCACCCGCCGAGATTGCTTTTGGAGGAGAGGAGCGCGGCGGGGGCGACGAGGAGGAGGAGGAGGAGGCGGCGGCGGGAGAGGCGCCCATAGGAGGCGGCCCTCAGCGCGGGGCGGCCGGCGACTCGCCGGGGCGGCGAGGGGACACCATGTCCAAGCCGGTGGATCACGTCAAGAGGCCGATGAACGCTTTCATGGTGTGGTCGCGGGCGCAGCGGCGCAAGATGGCCCAGGAGAACCCCAAGATGCACAACTCGGAGATCAGCAAGCGCCTGGGCGCCGAGTGGAAGCTGCTGACCGAGTCGGAGAAGCGGCCCTTCATCGACGAGGCCAAGCGGCTACGGGCCATGCACATGAAGGAGCACCCCGACTACAAGTACCGGCCCCGGCGGAAGCCAAAGACGCTGCTCAAGAAGGACAAGTTCGCCTTCCCCGTGCCCTACGGGCTGGGCGGCGTGGCGGACCACGAGCACCCGCATGGGCTCAAGGCGGGCGGGCTGCACGGCGGCGCGGCCGGCGGGCTGGTGCCCGAGTCCCTGCTGGCCAACCCCGAGAAGGCGGCTGCCGCCGCCGCCGCTGCCGCCGCCCGCGTCTTCTTCCCCCAATCGGCCGCCGCCGCTGCTGCCGCCGCCGCCGCGGCCGCCGCCAGCAGCCCCTACTCCCTGCTGGACCTGGGCTCCAAAATGGCCGAGATCTCCTCCTCCTCCTCTTCCTCAGGCTCGGGGCTGCCCTACGCCTCCTCGCTGGGCTATCCCGGCGCCGGCGGGGCGGGCGCCTTCCACGGGGCCGCCGCCGCTGCCGCCGCCGCCGCGGCCGCCGCCGGGGGGCACACGCACTCGCACCCGTCGCCCGGTAACCCGGGCTACATGATCCCCTGCAACTGCAGCGCCTGGCCCGGCCCGGGGCTGCAGCCGCCGCTGGCCTACATCCTCCTGCCGGGCATGGGCAAGCCCCAGCTGGACCCTTACCCCGCAGCCTACGCCGCGGCCCTATGACCCGCGGCCGGAGGATGCCCGCTCAGAGCCCCGGCGCCCGTCCGGTTGCGTGCCGGCGCGTACGTGCGGCCGGGGAGGGGGCGATCCGCCACCGGGCCCGCGGTGTGGGGTGCCGGGGCAGGCGGCGGTGAGGAGCGCCGGGGCCGCAGCCCGACCTGTTGCGCGTCGCCGGCTGAGGGGCGAGTCCCCCCCCTCCCCGCCCGCCGCCCCCGCGTAGAGCTTGTGTGTGTTGCATGCGGTCTTTGCAGATAGCCGAGCTGAAAAAGAAGAGAAAAAAAAAAAAAGAAAAAAAAAAGGAAAAAGAAAAAGAAAAAAGAGGAAGAAAAATATATCCGACCCGCCCTGCACCCCAAAGTGCTTATTCGGGACAGACACGGGGAGCTCCGTCCCTCAGCCGGCTCCTCCTCGCCGCGCTGCTCCTTCTTCGGCCGTGGGCTTTCCCCTCCCTCCTCTCCCCACGCCCTGCGCGGTGCAGGACTCGGAAAAGTCCCGGTGCAGCACCGCAGCCGCCGGAAAGACGGGGGCCTGGGATGGAGGTTGGGGGTGGGGTGGGAAGAAGCCCGGTCACGGCAAGGCAGGGCTCGGTGCGGTCCCGGCAAAGGACAGGGAGAGAGTGGGAACCACGCTGAGAAAGAGTCGGCAGCGTGAGATGCTGCCCGTCCCCTTCCGCGCCCCGTCCCGCGTTAGGTTCCTGCCGCCCACTCCTGCGGGGCGCTGACAGGCGCGGGTCGTGATTTCCATGAGAGGAAAGACGCGTGGGTCTCGGTCCCCGTGTCGTCGTCCCTCCCCCCCTTCCAGTCATTAAGTCTCACCCCTCGGACTGTAAATTTGTATATCTCTGTGGAAACGTTAGGTCTCGGATTGAAAACTCTCGCTACTTACTTCGCCCACGGTCGATTCAGTTTTAACCTGAAAAAAAGAGGAAAGAAAAAGAAAAAAAAAAAAAAAAGAATGCCTTTCAAAGGGAATAAAAATATTGCGGGACCGCTCGGGGATCGCAATATTATCTAAGGTTAAATCAGACTTTTTTGTCTGAGTGAATAATTATCTATTTATTATTTAGTTGAACTGAAACAGAGCTTTGCTTTGACAGAAAGAGTATTCTCATTTAAAAAGAAAATCCGTCTCCCCCCCCCCCCGCCCCGCCGCCATGAAGTGTTTCACATGTGTTTTGGAGTACCCTACCTGTTTAGCTTATTTAAGAGCGACTGCAATTCAATTGCAAATGGCGATTTTAAAAAAGAAAACAAAAAGAAAAACCCAACAAAACACCACCAACAGATTTTAGAGAAAAAAGATCTTTCATCAGTTTAGAGTTCTTTTTTTTTGTTTACTTTTGTAATGTGTATATTTTGACTAATGTTTGTGAATGAAGCTGGCTAACATGTATTTAGTTTCATTTTGGCTTTATGTAATATAAAGTAAACAACAACAACAAAAGATTTAAGTATTGGTTTTAACATTTACGTGTAAATGGTTTTCTTGTGTGATCTTCTAATTTAAAGTTAGACGTCTAAACTATATCTGTAAATTAGATTCCGACTACCACTCTGTTCATTTTTGAACAAAGAGTTTAAATAAAGCCTGAAGCAGGGAAAAGAGAAAAAAAAATCCTCTATTTCTTGTTGAATTACTAACAAGATTTTTATCTGAATTGCCCTTACGTGCCTGGTCCAGGTGAGGTGTAAGGTATCCTCTAAAGGCTGTCTTTGTTTCACTTTTGAATAGATTTACTAGGAAATCTAAATCAAGCCATTGTTATTCAGAGCCAAAACCCTGATTTATCACATTTTTAATCGTGAATAGGAAAGAAGATAAAGAAAAAAAAAAAACCAACCCAACACTAAAAACCCCACCAAGTTGTCGTATTATCTTAAAAAAAAAAAAAAAAAAAAAAAAAAAAGCATTGATGGACCAGAACAGAGTTCCCTGAATACACTGGGACCGTTCAAAGCATTTCATCGGTTTCCAGTAACGTTTTCAGAGTGGAAAGTAGTCTGACCACTTTATCTTGCTTAGCCTAAGAGCTTCGCCACTTAAACCCCTGTAATTTGGTCGCCTATCTGAGCAATATTTCTGCTTTAGTCCTGGAGTATTTGTCGCGGGAGGGGTGGTGGTTTCCAGGGATTGCTAACTACAGCCTAACACCTTTCTTTTTAACCTTTTTTTTTCTTTTTCCCCCCACTCCCTCTCCCCTCTGAAGGGCTCTCCCCTTTTTAGTGCCCGAAATGGTGTTTTCAGATGTAAATCCAGCAAACCTCTGCCATGGGAGTTTGCATGCAGCAGGGAAACGGGACCGGGATGAAACGGTCCATCCTTTTAGCAAGGGAATTTGAGAGCATCGCACGACGCGAATGTCTGTCTACAAGGCAATAAAACGGAGCCAGGTACCTTACTGAGGTGGCAAACCC